>NC_045157.1:13932521-14270021 GCF_900700415.2 Clupea harengus | reverse complement strand
CCATAAATAGTGTAGGGCGGCCTTTATCAGGGAGGAGCTGATGGTTCTCTCTCCCCCCGCTGAGATGGAGCCTCAGGAAGATGAAGAGGCCTCAGTGCTGGAGTGAAGCTGCGGCGCTCTGTGTCCGCTGGAAAGGCCAGATCATTAAGATGATTATAAATAGAGGCTAAGGGTGACCATTACTCCACCAATGCCCAGGCCCACAAATGACTATTACATTTCTGAATTTGTCATTGATCATGATAAGATAACTGGCCATGAGTTTGGTGTCTGTTTACTGCATTGTGTGCTTTGTTGAAGGGCACACATATTAGTGTAATGGGGTATTTCAGTTTGGCCGGTGAGAGCTGTGGGTTTTCTCTGACAGAGGCACTTGATCTAACAGTGCCCCACTGCAGCTATACTGTCCCCTGATAAGACTGAGGTTGATAGGGACAAGTGTTTATGCCTCTCCATCCATGGACATCCAATTACTGTTAGAAGCAAAGAACAGAATTATTAACGTGTTTTCTTTTTAAGCAAGCTTTTGAATGGTTTTGTGTGTTTAAAAAAGTGTATTTGTGTGACAGACTCTGTCAGTGTTTCACCTCCCCCTGGTGTTGTGAGTGCAGAGGTGCACTGCTGTCTCATGTCTGATTTCATCACAAGAAGAAACAGATTTAATCTCTCATGAAAAAAAAAATAATTACACTAATGAAGCTCTTGAGTTCTTCATTTTGAAATGAAACTGAAATGATAGCAGAGACTCTGCAGCATCACCGGCTATAAATGTTACTGTGACAGTGAGATGTTTCCACCCACTTCCATCATCCATTCTTCATTCCGCAGTGAGTCTCCTGTCAGTGTGTGTTTTCTTGTGTGTGGGGAAGTGACCATATTGTTTAGGGAATACCGTAACAGAATTGGGTCATTTGGCTGCCAGAGATTTAAAGCTGCAGCACTGCCGGTGCACTGCTTACAGGCAGTTGACTTGGGACTGACTCTAGTTTAAGGTCGACATTTTGTGAAAGATTTAGCAATGACTTACATCAGCTATTACTAAATGATAGGTGAACTGTGGTGGACGGTGTGCATGGATGGAAAGATGTGTTGATGATCTGTTGTGGTCTGACCACATCTGTGGCGCCACCAATGCTATTGTGCCACTGATAACTGTGCTGTAGTGACCATTTCAACCATAGACATATGATTTCAACGACGTCTATAAGGATGTGATCAGGTTGATCTGTGCTGTGATGATTCCCATTACATTTTACATTGAAGAGGGCATCCTATAGAATGAATCATGTTGATAACACCAGGACATTTTTTTATTGAATATCCGTAACTACCTGTTTTTAAGAGAAAAACTATTCTTCACTCTGTTCCCTCGCTGGCTTCATCCCTGGATAGAGCTTGGGTGTGGTAAATCTGGCATTGAGAGTCCCAGCATGGCTGCCAGGTGCAGAGTGCTGCAGTCCCCCTCCTAATCCCAGTGGACTGGGTCTCCTGCAGGGCACTGACGTGCTTGATGTTGACGGCAACCCTGAAGTTAAGACAGTGCTGCCCATTTCCAGGCACCTCTCCCACTGTCCCCAGTGGCAGCTCAGCAAGTCTGATCTAAAAATACAGACTCCCCGCACTGCGACCTTTGGTGGTTTTTTTTTGTGTCTTTTTCTTTTTCATTCTCGCTGTAAAAAAGGTAATGAGAATCTGTGTCGCCATCAGTTCCAAAGCCACTCATCTTTCTTTGTTTTTCATGTGGCCTTGACATGGCAATTAACCTTGAGAGATGCTTCAGTAGATCTAGATGTATTATTCTACTACATACTGTATATATGTTAGATGAAAGTATATTGTTTCTGTATGTATGGGCTACTACATGATATCCCATGTAGAAGATGTCTCCATAGATCTAACAGCTCTGGGTCGGTCCTGCTTCATGTCAACTATTTATTTATTCATTTATTTATTGAACTTGTTGTTTTGCCCCTGTGTCACCTACTCCTGTCATCTAGAGTTAATTTTGTGCAGAATATCTTAATATCAATATTACATAAACATCTACTCCCAGATGCACACAGATGGACATACATAAAGACCCATACATTTAAAAAGAATTTTACAGTTTAAAACAGTTTTAAAACGTAAATACACAAAAGATTTTGACTCTACACTTTTTATACAAATACGTATGTGTGTTGCTTCCACACTTGGTTTGAGTATGTCTGACGACAAAGTGATCTTCAGTGTTGGTCAGTTCATTATAATTCAGCGCTTCAACATATAGTCTTCCAAAAAAGAACAGTTCATTTCTGAACTCAAACTTTGAGACGAGGCGTTTTATCAAATGGTTCATAACACTTTGTGGCTTCTCTCCTTGATAATGGACTTAATAACACTGTCACAGTCTTTGAGATTAAAACTCACATCACCTTCTTCAAGACCTCACTAATGTATCCCAGAGTGTTTTCTGTATGACTTAATTTGGTGCTCTGCTGCTTTTAGAATAAATGGTGCCATTACCCAGCTTGTCTTTTAAGAAGCTGCCATTGAGTATGGAAATTGTGAGGTAATTTTCACTGAGGAATCAACCCAGCAACAATCGTGCCACTGGGACAAATTGAGACATGCTGCTTTGAATTTCAAGACCTCTGTCTGCCACTAAGCCTCACAGCCAAATGTTTCCATTATCACCCCTGCCAAAGTCAATACTGGAATTACAAAAATACCCCCCCCCCCCCCCCCCCCCTCGGTTTTCCGTTCCGTTCCGTTCCCTTCTCACCGTGGCACCAAAATGGAGTTTTCACTCATGCTGCCCTGCAAGAGACTTGGTCTCTCCCACTACGATGGTTGGGTCTGGGCTCCCCCATGTCAATGGTTGGACCTAATTGGACCAATTTAGCCCAATGGGCTGTGGCCTATTTAAAAGGTGCCTCATTTCTTGAGAGGAGAGCATTAAGAAAGAGATTTGGAGAGGCATGAGAAAAAGAACACTTACCCTCTGTGAGGTTAAGTGAAACTGTATTTAGACATGTGAATACAGTTATTGTGCCTAGTTGAATTGCGCCTAGTTGAAATATGCCTAGTGAATTTTGCCAAGTATGTGCCTAGTTTGCCTAGTTTTGTGAGTACTGTGTGTGTATTGTTTATTTTGTATACTGTATATGTTTTGGGGCGATACCGGAGAATCCCCAAGTAAAATCAATATGAATATATTTTTATATGAAAGCGTATTCTTTCCCGACTTCACCACCGACTCCAGTCGTCCACATCCCAAAACGTGGGGTGGCCGCCTCGGTCCCTCACACTCCGCTCCAGACAGGAGGAGTTCTAGCCTCACACTCCGCTCCAGACAGGAGGAGTGCTAGCCTCATACTCCGCTCCAGACAGGAGGTGTTCTAGCCTCACACTCCGCTCCAGACAGGAGGAGTCCTAGCCTCATACTCCGCTCCAGACAGGAGGTTCTGGGCAGCCTGACGTTCCTGTGTACACATTAAAAGCAGATAATACAATTATATTGATTTGGTGAATCAAGGGGTAGGTTTAGATCTAACCAAGATTGCTTTTTGGTATTTTTCCCTCAGAAATGGTGAGTTTATGCCATTTCAAGTTTTCTGTGCTATGAATCAATGTTGAATTCTAACTCAATGTATCATGTCATTAATCTTAAATATAACCAAGACCAATCATTTTGACAAATGTTTTGTTCATAGTCAGCAAAGCTTTTGCTACTTTTATTGAGAAGGATTATGAATTGCAAATGTGTAGTCAACAGTAAGTTCATCTGAGAATACTCACGTGCATAAGCTTGGGAACCAGATATGCATGCATATCGGTATGCTGTACATGTATGTCATACATTTATGTACATATTTATGTGTATGGTACTGATAAAATATATATATAATATATAATAAATATAGGACTGATACTCAAGAGCGTTCTCCAGAGAACATGCTGTCCACTATGCATCTATAATACAAGCCTGCTCACCTCTCCAGTATTTCTATAAAACATTTCAAATTGCTCACACAAAACACAGTGTTATGTTCCCCACAAGCAGCCCCTACTACCCAGGTTCCAATTTTTAAACAAGCAAACATAAGACTTCTGAGTTTGTGATTGCTGCCACAGTTGGGAAAGAAACTCTTGAGTGAGCTCAGCATGGTCTCCTATTTCCTCTCTGTCAGTTTCCCACAGGCTGTCATTACTGGATATGAGTTCTTTCTTTTATGGCGTGTCGTACGGCCCGCCAGTTTTGTTTGACACAAATTACTTGGCGGCGGTTTACAAAAGAGGCCCATCTTGATGGCTTAAATGACTGTAATTTTCCACTTTTCCCGTGACGTGTTGATAAGCAGAGCGTAGCTCTGACAGGAGTGTGACAGGTGCCTCCCTCTGAAGTAGTAAACAATTCAGTGTGTTCAGACCTCCATCAGAACGTGACAAGGAGAAGATGAAATCAACTCAGGGGATGTTCTGTGTTTTGTGTGTGTGTGAATGTGCGTGTTTGTCTGTGTGTGTGTATGTTTGTGTGCGTTTGTGTCTGTGTCTCTGTGTGTGTGTGTGTGTGTGTGTGTGTGTATGATCGTGTGTGTGTGTGTGTATGATCGTGTGTGTGTGTTTTTGTTTGTGAGCATGCATGCCTCTGTTTGTCTGACTGTGATGTTGATGATTTGAAGGAAGTTTAAAGCAGCAGTATCTCTGACACGGGAAGTCCCTTATTATGTGATATTTTAGTAAAAAAAAAGTTCTATAACAGTTTTTTTTGTTCTATGTAGCACATGAAATGTCACACAATAAATAAAGTCATAGATGTTTTTAAACTTTAGAGTACCAATTTTTACCAACACATTCTCCTGGTCTCCCTTATGGCACGCTCAGTAAAAATTCACATTATTGCAACCTTTAGGTATTGTCTGAAATAACCATTTGCATGAGGTGCATATGCTTCCATGAGTTCAAATATAGACTCCCCTAAGACATTGTGTCACACAGCCATGTTTAAATGTCACCATTGCTTTGATCTATTCATGTTATAGCCAAGAGAACGTTGATTGATTGGCTCTTTGTTCCTTCAGAGGAATATTTGAAAGGTGTGTGTGTGTGTGTGTGTGTGTATTTGTGTGCGTATGTGTGTTTGTTTGTGTGATTACTGATTAAATACCCAAAACCTGTCACCCCAGCCCTCTGACAGAACACGCCAACAGGTTTGCGTGAGGGGCAGCATTAGAATAATGGCACATTGCTGCCCAGACCCGTCGCCTCTCTCTCCGTCAGGCCCTGCACACGTGTCCAAGCATACTGATTCCCAGTCATTAATCTGGGCTCAATTTAATTGAGGTGGGGATCTTTTCCTGGGTAAGTTGCCATTTCCTGGATAAATGATCTCTTCAGTCATAGTGCTTGGTTTGTTGCCAGGAAGAATTCATTTTGCTTACCAGTAAAAAACGTGCAATTAACAGATAAGCTGCCCAGTGAGAAGGCGGCCTTTTTTAATTAAAATGCACTCTCCTTTCTGATTCCCAGTGAACCGTATTTTCCTGCACGCCATTACTGAAGCCTGCTTAGTATTTGCCTTTGCCTTTTTGTGCATTATAATCAATCTGTTATGGATCTGCCAGTCACATCGAATAGCCAGTTACTATCATCTACACCACAAAACAAAAAGATGTTAGTACAGATAACCAGAAGCTCAATGGGAACAGTGTTTGATTAGTGTAAACTAGTGTTCTGCATAGGCCCACGCTGTCTTTGGAACCCCTGTTGTGTAGACTAGAACAATCCTGCACCAGACTCAAACTCGCAACCTCATGCATGGGAGGCGGGCATGCTAGCAAGGAAGCTAAAACCCATTGGTGCTAGCGTCTGTCACTAGCACGTATTTTAAGGTGACAGGGAGTGAGGTTTACTCACTGCATAGCATTGTACCCGCTAGCTGAGGGAAATTATCTATTTTAGTTCTCTCCAGGATATTTACTTTAATATGCATATTTATTTAGTGAAGTCCATGATTTAAATTTTTTTTCCCCCACAATGTTTAATTTGTATGTTTTTAACAGCATGCATACATACCCACTCATCCACATGCAAAGACACACACACATTATTACACATTTTTATTAAAATGAGTGTTATGTGGTTCTCTGAGTGTGCACGCCTTTGGAATGAACCAGCAGTGTCCGGAGCTTCCTTGTGGGGTAATTTCATGTTTTCTCCCAGAAGGAGAGGCTTTTCTCTGTGCTGTGTGGGGCCTCCCAGGCAGAGCCATAAGCCAGCCTGCTCAGCTGTAATGGTCTTCGTGCTCGCCTGGCTGCCCCTGGCATTAGGCTCAGGCTCTTATTACTCGCCGGGAAGCCGCTTCATTATGGCGACTCTTCAGCCCACTGCAAACTTTCCATTTCCTTCTCTCTCCCTTGCTTATTACCCAAGATTACAAGGGAAGGCTCAAGAGCCGCCCTGACCAGATGAACCCACACCTCACAAATAGAAAATCACACCACTCATGCATGACATCAAATGGGAAATGAAAAATGATTGCGTTTGGATGTGCACTGCATATTTATTGATATGATTTGCACAACCACGGTTAATGGCACCAGGTTTCAAATTGATAAACAATGTATAGAATCTCGAAAAATTAAAGCATGTATACTTAAAATAACAATTAGTTTGGGTTGCCTCTCACAGAAAACGGGTGCTGTGATTTAAAAATGATTCAGGTTAATTTTGATTTCACGGTCAATGCTAGTTCATTTTGCAAAAGCACTTCCCCTCACACGAATTAGCAGGCTAACCGGATAGCGTCTGACTCCAGCATGGATCAGGCCCTGATATGGCTCGTGTCTAGAGTCAGCTGGGTCTGTGGTGGATACCAAGCTTGTGCGAGACCACCAACAACAATCACCAGACTGGATGCATCGCATTTGTCGTTCAGCAAATTAACTAAAAATAAAACCAAGACAAATGATTACATGATACATGAGTGGCCAGTACATGGCAATGTTTAGTCAATGAGCAGCTAAAAGGAGCCAAACAATTGACCAAGGCACCAATCAAGGCAATCCTACACTTGTTAGTTTCATTTTCTGCCTCTCTGCTCCTCATTTCTTTCAGCTGCTTGAGTGGACAGAACTCTCTCTCTTCTTTCTCTCTCTTCTTTCCCTCTCTCATTTGGATCTCTCTCTCATAGAAGCCTTTCGACTTGAAGGAGCGGTGGCGGCGGTTCAGAGGACTCCTCAGAGGTCAGGTTGTGATGATGTCTCAAAGGGTCTGTCTCTGATTAGGTAGAGCATTTGTCATTATCATCCAGTGCCCTTTAAACAGCAAACAGCATGACTTTTGACTCAGCAGCAGCACACATAGTTTGAGGGCCAAGGTGTAGTACATTTATGACTGTAAACGATATACTCATCACTTTAAAGGAACAGTGTGTAGTTTTTAGTGGCTTGTATTTGTCTAAATGGACTATAGAATTCATAATTATGTTTTCATTAGTCTATAATTACCTGTAACTACGAATCGTAGTGTTTTTTTTTTTCGTTTTGTTTTTGCTTAGAATGGTCCTCTTCCCTTCCTTTCCTCTTCCCTTCTCTTTCATTAAAACTAATGTTGCTTTTTACCTTTGTGTTCTGCTCCTTACTCTGCTGGAAAGAGGAGGAGGAGGAGGAGATCAGGGGCCAGTAGAAGTGAGTCTGAGAGCAGGACAGCACGGCTGAAGGAGGAGGTCACGCAAGGCTGCTGTTTACTGGCTTTGAGGCACAAAGATCGGAAACACACACACACACACACACAACAAGAACTTTCACTCATATATACACAAACTAACACACAGATTCAAATGTGTATGAACATGCATGCCCACACACAAAAAGACATCAACATTTGTGCCTCCTGCACACAGAGGCGTGCCTAAATCTCACAGTCGAAATCCTACATTATCACTAGAAATATCTCACACAAACACATACACACACACACACACACACACACACACACACATTCACATTTTATGGGCATATCTCCATGTCCAAACCCCTTGAAATATACTCATCCCTTTTTGTTCCCAAAGGTCTCATGAGAAACGTAATACCCAACAAAGCTAATGCTAGCCAGAGTTGTATTGTTGGACGGATATTTCCAAAACATAATTTAGACTTGAACTCAGTATATAATCTTCTTCTGGGAAGCAGCCACAGAAATCTTAAGAGGATGTCTTTATAAGCCACAGCTGAGTCACTTCTCTCTGTGTGGGGGGATTTAATGTGCAGCCTGTTGCAATGTGTTCCAGCACCACCACCACCGCTAGTCTCGAGGGAGAGGTGTGTGTGTGTGTGTGTGTGTGTGGGGGGGGGGGGTTAGTGCGGCTCAACTCCTCCACCTGAGTCTGTGTGCCAGGCGAGGTTTCATCCTCTATCAACCCGACTGGAGGCAAGCCAAGAGGAGACATTAGACACAGGTCGCAGCGTCAGTTGATAACCAGTCCTGCGAGGAGATTAATTTTCTGAGATTGAATTGAACACTGGTGGTTGGAAGTTAAAGTAATTTATGTATAATTTTATTCAGAAGTTATTTGAATGCTAATTTTCCCAGAGTGAGGAGTGATGTGCCTGTGTTTACTAGAATGCTGCAGAGGTTGGCCAACAGTGGGGGGGAGTTTGGGATGTGTAGAGGAGTCTCTCTCTTGGGCCCATATTCACTGAACCCCTGGAGACATATTCTCAGTTTTTATGCTCTCATGCAGTCGTCCTTCACATCGTTTGCATAAATTCAGATTTTCTTTCATTGCTTTCAGTCAGTTTTCAATATACGTATCTCCCAAAAAGCAATAAGGCAACAATAAAAACACGCTTATTGGGCCACTGTGATTTCTATGTTAGTTATGTTTCCCTGAATGTTTTCACTCACAGAGCTGGTCCATTATGAAATAAAAACATCATATCCTGCCACCATCTGAATATTAAGCAACTTATCTCAATGCAAGGTTTCTGCATTTCCCTGCAGTATTACACATGATGATTTAGATTCTAGTTATAAAATACGCTCATCCCTCCACACTAAGCTCTCCCCTTGGTGTGCCTGTGCATCCTATGTGTGTGTGTGTGTCTGTGTCCTGTGTGTGCTCTTGATGAGTTATGTACGGTATTTGTTTTTAAAACACAGCCTAGCTCCTGTGGGTGTGTTAATGGTGATTTAAAGCAGCAGTATTGAGAGCCTTAGGCCCTTTCTCTACTGTCTCTGACAAAACAGACGGCTCTAGTTCCAAGGTTTCATGTATCACGACTCATTTACCTACCAAGGACGATTTCTGTAGTTTAGGTTCAAATTCCCTGTCTGATATTTGTTCTGCCTCATGTCCGTTTTTTCAATCCCTGATAAAGACCTGGTGCTTCAAAGCACCATTTTTAAACAGCACCCCCCTTTCTATCCCCATACCAGGTCGGCCTTATGCAGAAGGGTCACCCCTTGGAGCTGGGTTCTGCTCAAAGTTTCTTCCTCTTAAAAGGGAATGGATTTTCCCTTGCCACTGTCACCTTGCGTTTGCTGTAGAGGGGTATAGGCCTTGGGCTCTGTAAAGCACTTTGAGACCGTGCCTAATGACGATGGCACTATATAAATTCATAATATTGAATTGAATAGAATATATGTCTTCCCATGGCTCTTGTTTGAGATTGATGTTACATCCTCATCCTCAACAACCTCCTCCTGTCAGCCAATGACAAGCTTACTGCAGCTCTGAGGCCTGGTTTGTGCTCCGATGCTTTTCTGTAATGGTCATCATTAAACCCTGGACCTGACATCTGTCTCAGCATATTGTAGTAAATTCCCCCTGCGGTCGAGAAGACGTCCTGTGTGTGCATGCTGTGGAAATTAATGAAGGAAGCAGACGGTAAGGTGTCCATATAAAACATACGGACACGCAGTTTTCTTTCAGAACAATGCACCTGACCCAGGGGGCATATTGTGAGCAGTGAGTGACATTCACTGATCTGGTCAGTGGTCTGGAATACGATTGGTGGAGAGTTTTAGAGGTGACCGACACCGAGATCCACTCCCTGGCTCTCCGTGTCCATCTGGAGGAAGTGTCCAGATTCCCAGAGAGCTGAACCCACTCCAGAGTCAGCAGGGAGCTTTGGCCTCCAGCACAGCAAAGACGACTGCATGATGAACCTGCATCTACTCTCAGAGTCAGCAGGTGTCTTTGGCCTCCTGCACAGCAAAGTGGACTGCATGATGAACCCACATCTACTCTCAGTCAGCTGGTATTGGTGTTTGGCCTCAAGCACAGCAAAGGGGACTGCATGATGAACCTTCATCAACTCTCAGAGTCAGATGGTATATTTGGCCTCCTGAACAGTAAAGAGGACTGCATGATGAACCCACATCTACTCTCAGTCAGCTGGTATTGGTGTTTGGCCTCCAGCACAGCAAAGGGGACTGCATGATGAACCTGCATCTACTCTTGCATCTATGACTTATCCCCCATGCTGTAGTAGGACACCTAATAGGTGTTCATTTAAATGCATTCCTAGGCTGTCTATGTTGGGATCACACACCATTGAGTTTAGACTTGGTTTAGACTGCTAGACTTAATTTAATGTATTTACTTTCATTTTTATTTCCCGTTATTAATTCACCATTGATTGGCATATGGTGTTAAAATAATCTTGAATCAATCACTTTTACTGTTTCATGCGTGCACTATGCAGATTATATGGAATCTTGTGCATGTACGGGTCATTCAGTAAGTTATTTGGAATCAGCATTCTATCCTGCTATTTTATAAGCGCAGGATTTAGGTAATGTCTTAACAGTAGCCTTAATTGTGTTCAGGGATGCTCAGGGTGACTGATCTAGTATAAGTACCCTTAATTAATGTTACGTGTTTGCACTGAGCAACTAATCAAAAATCGTTATCTTGAATTAGTGTTTTATTAGTGCCTTGTATTGCTGATCTGGGATCAGTGGCAATAAAATACAGTCCAGACCACAATGAATGCAATGACAGCAGGCAGTATTAGGTTAGGAGGCCTGGCAGCACTACACAGTTTCCTCAAGTGTGGGAGTGGGAAGATGTGACTTTATTATGGCTTTTTCACATTCAAATTTTTAATGGAAACACAACATTTAACATTGTTGTTTGTACTGTTAATGCTATTTGTCTAAAGTAATTTATTTCCCGGAGTGTGTAAATTGGACTTCCTAGTCTCTGGAACTGAAACAAAGCATGTTTACATCTATTTACACACTTCAGTAGTTTCATTATGGTGGAATGTAGTGCATGGCAATTTAAAAATGGGAAATGTTCTCTTCTGGCACCTTGATTTGCATTTCTTTGCATAATGTGTAAAATGTTTAACCACTGGCTTTGATACCGCCTTTAAAATAATTAACCAGTGTTGGTGGGTAACTTCACGTGGGTGAAACAGAAAAGTTTACAAAGAGCAACCCTCCTCTACACACACAGTTTTCTGGTCATGATCTGTCTGCTCTTCCTGCGCTGACTAAAAAGCCCAAAGTCCCTCTGATGCCCCTTCTGTGTGGGCCAGCATCACCCACACTGATCTCATCGCCCAGGGAAACCCCAGGAGACAGACACAGCAGGGCCGTCCCCATGGGGACCTGGACAGCTACACGCGGAGGACATGCTCCTTCCAGGCCTGACTTTTCCATCTCACACCTTTACTCGTTGCCTTTGAGAGCCAACAGAACGACTGTGGTATAATTTGATTACTGATTTGTTACAGTCTGAGAGCATTGATGGCTTGTTCAGTGAATGTGCTTGCTATTTTGACATTTCGTGACAAAAGCATCAAAATGTCAGTGCAAAAGCTTACTCTAAGCCTTAGAGCAGGGGTGCCCACACTTTTTTGGTTTGTGATCTACTTTTAGAATGACCAACAAAAAATGATCTACCACAAAACATGTTCATAAATAGAAACTATGCATGGCTAAAAAAAAGGGGGGGGGGGGAGGAATCATGGTGATATTGGTGACATTATTTGAGATAGTTGCGGCCTAAAATTCTTGATTTCGAGGGAGCTTTTCCAAAAAGTTGAGATGAAAGTTGCTGTGTTTTTAGGTGTTTGTTGCGAATTTTCCTCTTTGTAATCATAATTGAGTTATTTGTTGAAAATATGCTAAACAAAAGATTACCAGGACTACAAAACTTATCCACAACACAGTGCACCTGTTGGCATTACAAAAGGACCATCAGACTGAATAAAATGTTATGAATGTCTCAGCCTTCACATATGAGGGAAAAAAACCAGCCTGTGTCACTGTGATCTGTCTCGTCATCTGACGTCCTGCCTGCGTTTCTGCCGTTCTCATTCTATGCGTATCAATCTGTTTTGCTATCCTTGTTTATTTTTTTTTATCCGTAAAGTTGTTGATGTTGTTTAATTTCATATATTAAATTAAAGTCATCCAATTTAAAGTCATCCATTCTTCAACACTCGCTGCTACCTTATCTTCAAACAGAAAGTAACGTTAAATCTCCATGGCAACAGCTCTCAAGGGTTTGGATAATAATCGGATTTATTGCTTCCTTCATTATTCACAGCTAAATAACAAGGCTTTTTATTTTGTTTAATACACGAAAAAGCTATATCTGTTCTATAAGAAAGGTAACTTCCGTTATGATCTGGCGATTTATATATATATATAAAAAAAAAATTATTTTAATTTAATTGTATTTATTTTTTTTAAATGACACGATCTACCACCATAAGTTTTGCGATCGACGCATTGGGCACCCCTGTCTTAGAGGATATGCTGGCAGAAGCACTGCTCAATAAGATTAAGATTGAGATTAAGATTGAGTCACGGTTACACAAATTACTGTGTTTAAGAAGATTGACCTAACCAAGTCGTAGATCAATTATCTGAGTCGAAAGTGTCAAAAGACCTCTAAAAAGATGGTGTACTTACTGGAACATAACATCAGCTGTTGTAATTAAATACAGTTCTGAGAATTATGAATTATGATATTGGTTATGATGATAACCGATAATTATATCATGACACCTTAACAACATTGAATACAGAAAGTCAAGATGACTACAGGCAGGGTAGTCTGTTATAACATGCCAATAACATTGTTATAACTGTAGGATGCACCTGAATCCAAATACATTATTCGGGAATGCACAAATAATGCAATGGAAACACATAGTTCTTTTACCTAAAGTTGCAACATACTTTGATTTCATTATCTAGTTTTCTCATTTATTACACATTACTGAAGCATAATTCACATTTCCCTAGTGAACTGCAGTAATTAAAAAAATAAAACAGAGAGAGATAGAGAGATGAAAAAGGTCAGTATTATGACTGGGGGATTTACAATATTATAAACTTTCTAGGCTGGTTGAAATAGACAAGAAATCTTCCAATTCTATGATTACTGCTCTGCTGTCTCTGTGTGCGAAGCTGCAGGTTGAGCTTGGCTCAATTCAGTCCATTTCAGGTCTCAGCAAGTTTTATGACTCACTGACAAGTTCCTGCTGAGTCAATTAGGCCAGGGTTCATTTTTACCTTAAAATGCAAGGGAGAAATGGAAAAGGTGAGGTGCCAACCTGGCATCCTACGCAAAACTTGAAAATATAAAATAAAGGCTGCACACTCTACTTCCATGCAAACATGTATCTTATATTTCTAAAAAGCAAGTGAATCACAATATTCTATTCTTTGGACCTGCTCAAAGACCCGATTCAGCAATCTCTGTAGATAATCTGCTAACAATGATGCATGCCATTGCAGGTAGCCTGCATTGTTTTAAGAGCATTTGATGCTAAAGTGATCAAAATATAATGTGATCTTTAAATGTTAAGCTGTCTGAGGATATACAATCTCAGACAACCAGACCAGTCACTGATGCCCAACAAATTATATTTAAAAGTTAGCATGCATATCAGACCGTTGTATAGATCTGGAAATCAAAGCTAACTTCCCATTTCAGACAAGCTCTAAAACGTGGATTTGGGATGAAACCGCAGCTCCAGCCTGTCCTCTCAGAGCTTCTGGCTGACGGGGCTGAATGACTTGGGGTCACCCTGGGCCTCCTCCATGAACTCCTTGATCTCCTTGATGGTGTGTGGGATGGAGGTGAGCAACTCGATCCCATCTGCGGTCACCGCAATGTTTTCCTCAATCCAGGAAAGGGCGAGGGGGGTTATTCTACTCAAATGCAGTCAAATAAAAGAATATATAACCTGCTAAGACAGGAGAGAAGATGCCAGAAGTCAGCACTTCTGTGTAACTGTGTTGCTCAGTGTGGTGAGTCAGTCTGAGAGACTAAATCACAAAAGCTGACACGAGATCACTGACATGAAAACAGTAGAAAAAGGTTGTACACCATAACACGCAGGACAGGCTTTTGTGAGCAATGCAGTCATAAAGCTTGCAGACCTTAACTCACAAAATTGCAAGGGAAAACAAGCTGGCATACACACAGCACCATCCCAGCACATCAGGAGGAAACACATTTAGCAAAAACAAAACAATCTTTGGCTTGTCTCCACAGATGAACGGTTTCAAAGTTCCTAATTAGAACCCCCATCAACACGTTTAGCAAGGAATGAGTTCTATAGATCTGTATCAGGTTGCATGTAGATTATATTATCTTTTCCTTAAAACACCTACACGAGCTAAATGACTTGCAGTAGCTTCCTAGACAGGCCTTGCCTCAGGGCAGCCTAATATCCAGCACATTGATACCCAGCAGGTGACCCAGGCCGTGGGGCATGAACACAGAGCCCATATGCTCCTTCAGCATGTCCTCAACATCACCCTTCAGGATGCCAATCTTCACCAGCTCCTCAAGGTGGACACGGTCAGCCAGACGATGCATGTCAGTCCATTTCACTCCGAAGAAATTAAATGCTTAAAACCTCTTCTTCTTTCTTTCTTTTTTTTTGTTTTACCTTTGTTGATCCCTCCATTAATGTATCTGTTCTCAGTTTTTGAGTACTTTCTTGTTAGAGAATTTGTAATATTAATTATACTGGAAAAGTGAAATTTATAAATAATGAATAAACATAAATAAACAAATGGAACATTAATAGCATTTAGAATTAATACTCTTGTAAGCATTTGTGTGTTTATAGTTTTAAGGAGGAAGTAAAAAGCTAAAATACATATAAGAACAATCCATCATTACCTGGTTTTGTGGCAGCCATGGCAGCTTGGCAGGATTTGAGCACAGCCTCTGAGAAAGTCCTGCTGTAGAAGAGCAGGAGCAGAGCAGCTGTCGGAAGAGTTGCAGTAGTACTCTCCACCCATGTCAAACAGGCTGTGAAAAATAAGAAGCAACAGCACAAATCATTTGATTCAACTAAAGTTGGACAACCAGAGATTTATTTCCAATACCAATCACGAGGAGCCTGACTAGTAGAGACTGTAAACTGCAGAGCAGCTTTAGGCCAGGACTACGTGTCTCTCAGACCTACTAGTGTGGTGTTAACATGAGCTCTCTAAAGTGCTGCTTCAAATCTCTATCTACACACCAACAGGACTCTCAGGTTCAGCCGCAGAACACACTCCTCTGTCATCAAACACACAAACACACACTCTGCTGTCATCAAACACACAAACACACAAACACACACTCCGCTGTCATCAAACACACACTCCGCCGCATTGCAGAGAGAGTAGAGTAGCAAGAGGTCTGGTGGGACAGTAGATGGAGACATCTTTAAAACAGTCTGGTGGTACTTCCATGTAAGCATCCATCATAAGGAACAGAATATCTTGACGAGGCTTGATTATTTATTTAGAAATAGCTCACTCATCACCTTCAATGTTACAAGAGCATTAGAATGGACACGGCAGATAAGTCATGGGCGATTAAGTCTGTGTTTTCTCCTGTGATAAAATGAGACAGTGGTGCACCTCTGCACTCACAACACCAGGGGGAGGTGAAAACCTACTGGAGTGTGTAACACAAATACACTTTTAAACACACAAAACAGCTGAAAAGTCCATTTGAAAATGAATAAAATGATCTGATCGTCCTCACTGACAGTGGCATTGACAGAAAAAGCATGTGGGTGGGTTTAATACATGGACACTTACCACATGTCTCCACCATTGATAGTCTTGTCATTGGGAGCTCCAGCATGGCCGTCGTGAAAAAAATTAGGTATTTTGTCCACTGTCAAGTAAAGATAAAATTACACAATTCTTTTTAATGAAGTAGTAACCAAAATGTAACTTGTCAATGAATTTCAATGAAAAATCATCACAGTTCAGTAAACAGTGGAACTAGGTTCACTAGGTGTGCCCAGAGTGCACAGTGCTCAAGTGGGCTATCTCCTGGGCCTTTGTGTGTGGAGTTTGCATGTTCTCCCCGTGTTCACAAGGGGTTTCCTCCGCTAATAACCCCAACAGAAAAACATGCAAAAAGAACAGAACAATCCTGTCCGTCCCTGACCGAGACGGACGGTTCACTTGGTCCCCGGGCGCTGAGAAGCTGCCCACTGCTCCTGGAGGATCCTGGAGGAGGGACGATCCGGGATGGGTTAAAGGCAGAAGACTGACTGAAGACTCACTGAAGATTCTCCACACAGTTAAACAGTGACGTCCTCAAACAGAGACACAGCCCTCTTTAAGCCATCAGAGAGAACAGCATGAATTATGAAGAGAAAGTCGCATTCATAACCAGTTTGGAATGAGAAGGCATAAAGGAAAGGAGAGTGGGGAAGATAACAGTCGGGCAGAATGAGTCAGCCTCACTCCTCCCCCAGTGAATCAGAAGAGGCGGCTTTCTGTGGGAAAGTGCTGGGGCTCAATTAGGCAGATAGTGAGCTGGTGAGGGTTTGCTATCTGTGCTCATGTCCTCCAAGATGAAGGTTTAATTAAAACACTGTGAGCTGCCAACATCAAACAGGAAGTGGACTTTTCAGGCACTGACCACAATGCCCTCTAGGGCATCATCAGATGATCATGCAGGCAGACAATTACAACAGCCACATATTCAAATGGAATATTAACATTCAAATTCAGGGCCCTGTGGTTTTCATATACCCAAGTGGAAAACATTATGTCTTTTTCCTGGGGTGTGAAGACTAAACTTCAAAAGAACCAAAGTTCTACCAGAAAGTTGTGGGAGGCAGGAATAGAATTAAAGATTTAATCCTAAATAGAATATAAATTTATATACATATCGATAACAGAACAGAACAAAAATAACGATAACAGTCTCTGGAGTATGGCGCCCATCCAGAATTCAGCAAATGACAAAAATAACTCAGATCCACCCTCACCCCAACCCAAAAAGATTAATCAACTGACCACCGAAGGAAATCAAGTCCACTTCAAAGGGGAAACTACTTGAAAAGTAAAAACATTCAGCCACGGCTAATGATCAACAGGTTCTAACGGCCATCATCCTCTCCGCTGATCTCCAAACAGTGGAGAAACAACAGCACCGTTTCTTGCAGAGCCCTAATTACCAGTAGGGCCAGGTTCATCTGCCGTCTCCACAACACTTCACACACACTTTTCTGTGATTTTTAATTGCCCAAAGTTTAAGGAAGAGAAGACTGTTTTTTTCCCACCATCTATAAAGAATCAATACCTGACCACAGGGCAATTATTCCAGGACCTTTAGTCTGTGTCAGGAAGATCTCACTCAAATGCTGCAGCCAAAAGTTCATTGTGTGAGCCTGTCACCTTGAAAAGATCGCAGTCAGTTTTAATTGGCAGACTTGTGGACACTTGTCATGCACCTGACCTCAACTGCATTGTAATGTAGAATCTCAAGATGACAGACTGGTCTAATAGTCATCAGTCTCTCAGCTTGGTGTATATGTAGATCTTAAGAAGTGTCTGTATATAACACATTTATTAAACTAGTCTCTTCTCATAGGAATTTCATTATAATATGGAAAGTGTTTTACACTTATATGACAGCCTTGTTAGATTGGACAAACAAGAGGTCTATTTGCAGCTCTATTTTTGTATGATGAAAGCCGTTTATAATGCAAACAAGAAATAATTAAGACATCAAACCGCTGCCTCCCTCCGCAGCTGCTGTGAGTGATGGTTGTGCTGCCCCGACAGCAGACAGATTAACCCCAGCGCTTACACATGGCTGCCTCCCAGGACATAAATCCTCAGAGAGAAATTCGGGGCGATCTGGGAGAACAAGGCTGTCTGCCGTGTTCAGCAATTAGTGAATATATTTCACCTGTCGCATGGTCAGCGGTGATCAAATTAATTATGTCAGTGCCAGAACACGCCAAATTTTCAATCTGTATTCATACAGTACAAATTTATGTAGACACTCATACATCTTGCATTTCATGCGGAATGCAAGCAGCAGATTGTGATGCTGTCATACAAATACAGTATACACAGACAGACAGCTATACAGATATAAAGATAGACAGACAGACAGTCGGACAGACATATAGACAGCACACCCAAGCAGACAGACAACACCACACACACACAGACAGACTGACTGACTGACACGCACACACACATACTCTAACACACACACACACACACACACACTCTGCTAAGCTGGGCTGAGTTACTGGTGTGTCCTTTCCCCAAACCCTCGGCAGGCTCCCCTTCAAACACCTTTCATGATGCCACTGTGGCCCAGACCCGTCTCTCCTGAGGGGGCCTCATAAGCACTTCCACTGGTGGCACCACTGCCATGTGTGCCCGCTCCCCCCCCCTCTCTCCAGATGCCAAGCCTGGAGATGGATTTTCCACAGCGGGCAACGGGGACGTGTTTCCGTCTTATTACCATCCCAGAGGGCCTTGCTGCTGACTCCGTACCCGACAAACATGGCCCTGCTGAGGCAGCCGCACGACCTTGAGGGTAGCGTGGACGACCTTGCATCCTCCACAGGGGCCCGTCCCGTCCTGCTGCCGTGGTAACAAGCATCAGGAGGAGCTTTGATTAATGCCTCTGCCCTGCTCCGGAAAGACCCGGGTCTGCGCCTGCCCAGAACTGCTCCTCTGCAACCCGTCTTGGACCGGCCAGCGATGGAAGTAGACAGCAAATTTATCAAAGGCAGCAGCCCCAGAGCAGCAGAGAGGGCAGAAGGGCAGGACCAGAGGGGGACTGCACTATACATACTTCTGCCTTCACTCAGCAGCTAACTAACTTATGGAGTAAGTCCATGCTATGACTGCGCCATGACTGCATTCAGGGTAAAAAAGAAAGAAGACTACAAAAAAGAGACTACAGATTCTGAGTAAAGACAACGAGTGTATCAATTTCTTCTTCAAAATTCTTTAAGATGGCAGATAATTGGACAATTCAATAGAAATCCCTGCTTCATATTTTAAACCAAGTCACTGTGAAAAGATATGAGAAAATACATAAGGGTAGTATCAAGACCGCAAAACCTTGAGGAGTATTACTAAAGCATAAAAAAATGATGTCTTTCTAAGAATGGAGGATTAGAGGACTGATAGACACTTGAAATGAATCAGACTGACATTTAGTGATGACTACTTTCATATCTCTTCCCCTAATGAGCACCGTGAATTCAGAGCTCTGATGTACAAACACAACAGCTGGTCTGATTCATTTCGCCTTGGACAACGCTGTGACTCACAGAGACTGGAGAGAGAAAGACCTTGACCTTCAGAAGCACACAGGATGATTCACACACACACACACACACACACACACACACAAATAGTCAGGCAAACACTGCTGCCTCTCCTCTGTCTCTGATGACAAATGAACCACAAACTCACATAGCTAAGCAATTCCCCTGGTGGCCAGCATCACGCCAACTCCAGAGGAGATTCTGCCCAGACCCATCACTGACCATCTTTCTAATGCCCTGTTATGCCGGGAGATGTACTTAAAATATTAAAAAAGATGCAAATCTGACAGATGGAGTATGAAGAATCTGGATGGCTAGAGCAAAAATCTGGCAACCGACATACACACACACACACATCTCTGATCTGTGAGGGCATTAATAGTAATTTAAGCATCAGCCATGTCCATAACCCAGGACAGATGTTTATTAGGACATGGATTTAGTTTACTGAACAAGGCGAGAGACCACTCCAATCATCTGGATTAATGTTGTTTTTCCCTCCTCAGTTTATTTTTCATTTTTTCCTGTTTAAAAGGATTGGTATAAATCCACTCAGTGTAAGCTTTGAAATCATGTCAATAATTACGCAACAGCTCACGCGGCCAAGGGCAGTCATGAGCTACCAGCGTGTTCTTCACTTAAAATCACACCCATCATTTGCAAACAACCTTCAGATATGTGGATAAAAGATGGGAAAAAATAAACGGGTAGAAAAGACAAATGAAGATGAAAGTCTTCACAGCCTTGCTGGCATTCCCCTAATGCTGCTCAGACTCCCCAACTTGCCTTCAAGTTAACGAGGACGCCTTCATTAGATCTGCACGCCTCTCGGACGCAGCAGACGCTCTCTGCATACGGGCTCTGTGGTCTGGCCCGCATTGTGTCGGTAGACCAGAGCCCCCCCGCCCCCCATCTGTTTGGCTCGGAGGAAAGATCCTCCTCCTCTTCTTCTTCCTCCTCCTCCTCGGGCTCAGAGATGGTGCCTTGAGGAATGGCGAGAGTTCAGTGCAGACTGTGCTGTGTGAGGCTGTGAGGCCGGCTGGTCTCCCACCCACAGCCGTGTCCACAGGACTCAGCACAGAGGCCAAGCGACGGCAGTTCGTTGACTGCTCTTCTTTCTGTCATTAAAACCCACTGATCCTCTCTCTCTCTCTCTCACACCCTCTCTTTGTCTCTCTCTCTCGCTCTCTCTCTCTCTCACACACCCTCTCTTTGTCTCTCTCTTACTCACCTTCTCTCTGTCTGGCACGGTTTATGTTTTCTCACGCAGCGTCTATGATTACAGAAAGGAAGCACACGTACAAACACACAGGGAGATCACTGGAATTAGGCGCTCAGGGTCAGACCAGCCTTCATCCCCGTTTCACAGAACAGCTCCCTGACTTTAATTATATGCAAATGCACACGTTAGCGTCCTTGTTGCAAGATGCCATTTTGTTTGAGCGAAACTTTTATAAATGATTAATGCATGAAGTATCAAGAATAGAAAACATGAGCAGCCATTCCAGTGATGCCTATGCCTTCTTTGTCATATGGGGGGGATTGTTCACTATTGGCAATGATGAGAAATAAATGATACATAGGTTCAAAGGAAAGGCACTCTATTAATTCAACAGCTTGGCTCATCTTCGAGACTCCCCCGCCCTTCCCCCCTCAGATTCAAGATTCAAGGCTAAACAAGAAGAAATGGATCTGCCAACCATTGTGACAGCTGAAGGCAAAGGGAAGGAGCGAGAGAAAAAAAAGAGGTGGGGAGAGGGGAAATCAGTGCACTGTGTGTACAGATGGTTTTCCCATTAAAAATGGATGTGCAGCTTTGTCTCCGAATGCTTTCAGACAACCCTGTGACAGAAGGTACCATTCCAAGGGCGAAAGGTGGATTGTTCTTCGTTTGTAGCCAGCTTTCCAGAATGCATACCAGAAAACAAAAGTGACGTTTCATTCTATTCAGTGGCATTAGGGATCAACAGTTGAGCATGTATCAGCTTCTACGTAGTGAAAACCGAAGCACTGACACACTTCACACAAGGCCCTGTTGCCTCAGACACACACAGACACACACTGACACACTTCACACAAGGCCCTGTCGCCTCCCGCAAAACACATCCAAATGATGTGGAGATGAAATCGCACTCAAGGGGTGAATCAAACAAGTCTGACTGATGGCAGGAGCTGTAATGGGAGGAATTTGTAGCACTGGGTGTTCACCCCTGACACACGCAGAGACCCACATGCAGACCCACATGCAGACACACACAGATAAAGACACACACACATACACACACACACACACACACACACACACACGCACACACACAGACACACACACACAGACACACACACACGTACACGTACACACACACACACACACACACACACGTACACACACACGTACACACACACACACACAGGAGGTTTAATAAACTCCACCAAAGGTTAGCCTACAGATTCAGAAGCAAACATGAACAACTAACACAATGAAACGTGACTGCCGCGGTCAATGAGGTGCAATTAAACGAGCACAGCCCTTAGACCACCAACATCAGTCGTTTTACTGCAACCAATAGCATAAATAAATAAATAAACCCTGTGAAGGCATAAATGCTAAGCTGAGCACAGTGTACGACCACAAGGATGGATGTAGGGTCGTTTATAATCATTATGGGGGCGAGAGTGTTACGAATCGGACCGGGCACGGAGACTAACGAGGATAAAGCAGTGCAGTATCATCCACTCCTTTTGCAACCAGAGGGAGGGAGAAAGCACTGTGCTGTGTTGATCTGGGCTTTTTTTGCCTGCCTGTTGTCTGTCTGCGTGTATATCTGTCTGTCTGTCTGTCTGTCTGTCTGTCTGCCTGCCTGCCTGTCTGTCTGTCTGTCTGTCTGTCTGTCTGTCTGTGTATGTGTGCACACCTGTGTAGAACACAAACACACAAAGGCACTGGGATTCTCAAGATCCTTTTGTTATCAGGCTCCGAGGACAGAGTGTTTCTAAACATTTCGGTGAGAAAGGAAAAAGCAGTGAAAGAGGAAAGGAAAGGGAGAAATAATGTGTTGTCTCTGGGAAAACCTTTTCATCGGTGGGCGCCCACACACGCACCTCCAAGGTTCATTCTCTGAGGGGCCTAATCATCGATGGGGACTTAGTCCCGGGTCGATACTGGATACGTAGGTGTAGCAAACAGAAAGACGTGGGTGGTGGGAGCGGAGAGAGAGAGAGAGAGAGTGAGAGAGAGAGAGAGAGAGTAGTCTTGCATCCTTCCCTGAGCAACGTTAGATACAAACACATGTGAGGTTTGTGAGGTTTGCTCACAGCGGGAGCCACTGGTGCACAGGCTTAGCTGGATCCTTGGGTGAAGGCACACCGGGTCTTTGGAGGATTTTTTTCTCTTCTGGTTCAAACCAGGGGGATTAGGATTTGGAGGGTTAGCTTCAGGCAGTTAGCATCAGGCAGTTAGCATCAGGTAGCTTGTTTCTGGTTGGAACCACTGGGGGTAATTTTGTGGCCAAATGGACCCCCACTCTCAGTTTGAGGAACACCAGACCAGAGCCATCAGCCATCGCATGTTCACACCCCCTACTTTGACCTCCAGACACACCCACCCCCTCCCCTACACTTTATGTCATTGTTTAATATGTTATATTCTACCCATTAAGAACTGTACATTTCTGTAATGATAAAGAAGACATTTCTCGTGACTTGCGACCGTGCTGTTCGAGGTTACTTTGCCTAGCGTCCGAATAAACGTATTCTTTCCCTAAGCCGTCTTACTCGTCTCTTACTCTGAACAAGTTACCATGAAACAAGGAACCGACTTTGGCGTTTTCATCAAGGAATTCGCCAAGAACAGCCTACTTTTTCAGGAGTGTGCTTTCTTCTGACCAAATAAAGCAATTAAAAAACAAATTCCATTCCACAATCCTTTATTATATTGGTATTTGTCTGTTGCAACTGATTGGTTTTTTTTTCAATCAGGTTCGTAAAATTAGAGCAGACAATTTAGTCTTTGACATTCTTTGCTACTGATGACAGCTTATGCTCAGTTTAGTGTAGGGTACAAGCCCACCCACGCATGCATGTTGACAACATTGTTCCTCACTCTCACCAAGTCTATATAATACCTCAGAGGTTCAAATGGAGGTAAAGGTGGTGGGTGTCTTTTCGTGTTCATGACCCACACAGAGATCGCATTCAAGGGGTTAATTAAACAAGTTTGACTGACGGCAGGAGCTGTAATGGGTGTAATTTGTAGCACTGGGTGTTCACATGCAGACACACACACACACACACACACACACACAGACACAGACACAGGCACAGGCACAGACACAGACACAGACACAGACACAGACACAGACACAGACACACACACAGACACACACACACACACACACACACAATAAAACTCAAAGCAGTCGGTGAGGCACAAAGGCAGCAAGACACAGCAGTGGTACCAATGTATAAAAATGACCTCCACCTTTGAATTCTCTGCACAGGGGAAACAAAATAACAAAACTTGCTTTCGAGACAGAATTAGACTTCTGCTGTTTCTGCTACTGCAGGCCCACTGAGAGATGGAGTGACACATAATGATGTCACTGTGCATGCTCCGTAGAGGGGGAAAAAGTCCTAGCAAGTGTTCTGCTGTGCAGTTTTTATTTCTCGTCTGTGATGAAGTGCTCAAATAAGCGAGGAGAATCTGGACAGAAAACTGTGACGGGAGTAAATGTGTGAGGGGGGAAGACAAGGTTTGTTTTGGCAAAGACACGCCCCAGTGGCACTTCAAAGAATGAATAGTTTCAAAGGCTTCCCAAAATGGACACTGGTCACTCTGGAAACCATTGATTACAAAAAATTTAATAAAAACGGGTTGCTCTAAACTTGAGAAAACTGCTTTAGCTTAACATCTATTAGGCAGATTCTTCTCAGCTCTTCTCTCTGGGACAAGATCAGACACAGACACAAAAGGTGCACTACACTTCAGAATGTTTTGTTATTATTTTTTCTTTCTCCTAATTTCTGTTTTTATGATCAAATATATGGTTGCCTATTTAATTCTTCTGTGCCTTGAAGTGTTCTAATGTTTTTTTTATTATTGTTATTAATAACAGATATATCTAATTATGAATACAATTATTTAAATTATATACAAAGAGCATCAAATACCACCTGTGGATATCTTGAAGAAAAAAAAAACACAGAAAATGTCTTTGGAGGTGTAGGTTGGTGGTTGGTTGTTTGTGTATGCCATACACTCTGGCAACCACCAGCACAGCGTCCTCCATTAACTGTTAACCGTTTAATCCACTGCACACATGATGGCAGGGGTCTTAAGCTATTTACTTTAGGGTTTTACACCCTGCAGTGCAGGTTCTTGGAGACTTTTCTAGGGGGGGTTACACTTTTCAAGGAAACTGTTGTGAAGAATCTCAAGAGCAGTCATGAAGTTGTGAAACTAGATTCTAGATTCTTCTAGACTAGACTGAATATCAATAAATCAGTGAAGGCATGATGGAAGCATTTCTCCTAAGCATTCTATGCATATTGCTTCGGGTTTTTGAAATTGCATTGGATTGCATTTTTCAGACTTTGAAAAGATAAAATAACAAAAACCTATTTTGTGTAAACCATGATGTCAGTGATATTACACAAAACTGGCAAGGAAATTCTTCATTTTGTGAATGTTGTCAAACTCAACCTCTGGGAATGTGTGTTGAATTAATACCAATCTTAGATCTCCCCCTAAAAATAGGACGTCTTAAGGGATCTGTCATTGTAAAATGAGGGCAACTGTATGTCAGTCATGTGTAGATGGTGTCACCCTGCTCTATTTTCTAACAGGTAGCATGGAGAGTGACAAGCAGTGCAGGACAAGCAGGAAGAGTGATGTGTGTGAGTGTGTGCATATGTGTGTGTGTGTGTGTGTGCATATGTTTGTGTGAGTATGTGTGTGAGAGCATATGTTTTTGTGTGTGTTTGTGTGTTTGTGTATGTGTCTCTTTGTGCGTGTGTGCGTGTCTGTGTGTGCGTGTGTCATGTTACCCAGGATGCTCTAGGCATTTTCGTTTCTGGAGGATGGTGCGCAAAGCAGAGGAGTTTAATGATTATGAGTCTGTGGAGATATTCAGAGAGAGAGAGAGAGAGAGAGTGGGAGTCACAAAAGAAAAAAGAAAGATGAAGAGAAAGAAAGAGATGGGGGGGGGGGGGCGGAAGACAAGAACTGGTTTAGTCAACCTACAATGATGCCTCGATGCCCAATCTTCCAACAGGCACATGCAGACATACCACCACACCACACCACACCATCTCACCCTGCATCACACTTCACCACACCACACCATAGCACACCACACCATCTCACCCTGCATCACACCACGCCACACCACACCATACCACACCACACCACACCATCTCACCCTGCATCACAATACACCATACCACATCACACCACATTACCGGAGGTTAGCCAGATTTATTTTGCCTTTTTGCATGGTGATATTTTTGCACAGGGGAACAGGAATGGAGGGGAAGCACACACCTCACCTCACCTCACCACACCACACCTCACCACACCTCACCACACCACACCACACCACACCACACTGCCCCACACCACCACAACACACCGACACCTGACACCCCCATCCCTCTGCCGCCTCCTAGATGAGGAGCAGTGCCAGGTCAAGGCCTAAGCAGTGAGCTCCACTGCCTTATCTCCCCGTGCCTCTCCTCTCCTCCCTGCTCCTCTCCTCTTCTCTGCCGCCCCATGCTCCACTGTCATATCAACGTCTTTGATGTCAGGGCCTCTGGCTGCTTCTCAAACCAGGCCTGCCACACATCCAGTGTGTGTGTGTGTGTGTGTGTGTGTGTGTGTGTGTGTGTGTGTGTGTGTGTGTGTGTGTGTGTGTGGTTGCGCGCGCGTGTGCGTTTGTCATTGTGTGAAAGTGTGTGTGTGTGTGTGTGTGTGTGGAAGTGAATGTGGTTCGTGTGTGTGTGTCTCCTCATTAAATCTCAGCAGAGTTTGTAATTACCGGCGGTATCATGCCATTCTTGGTGGGGGGTGAGGGTAGGGGGTGAGGAGTGTAGGTAAGGGGGTGAGTGTGGGCGGCACAGGAGGAAAAATGAGCCTGACATACATGACAAACACCAAGGAGAGGCAGGGGACACAGAGGAGCACAGGAGGATGAACAACAGACGCATAAATCAACACTAACAACATTAGGGGGGGGGGGGGGGGGGGGGGGGGGGGGGGGGTTCAAACAATTGGCTCTTATTTTTTAAAGAACTGAGAACATGCTGTGTCACACTGTAAGGTCAAGGATTAGTGTTGAAATGCACTGGGGGCAAGGGTAAGGAACCTAATTAATGAAGCTGGGTAACTGAGTCAGGCAGACATACATAACATTCAATGTAGTTCCATTTCAGTGGGGGTTTTAAGGGACTTCTGGAACTCATTGCAGGAATGTTTCCTTGTGAATGATTTTTCTCCCCACAGAGTAGCAGCAGTGGAGGATTCTGGGAAGGATTTCAGCACAGCCTTTCATCCTCTTTGCTCAGCTCCCCTGTCACCTGCGTGCTATACGACACTATTTATAACTTTGTAACCATAACAACAGGCGTATTCCTTGCCTAATGTTGGAGGATTCCTGTCACTGCTTGTCTTTTGGTCCTTGCAGAAAAACGCTCCTCTCTGACCTTGTATACAGAGCTTTCACCAGAGATGTGTGAATTAAGTGGAAAAAAAAGATAAATATGATTACAAAGAGACAAAAGCTTCTCATTGCCGAATTAATTCTACTGTCCTTAATCAAGAGGCTCCTGTGTAATGTGAGGCCTTTCATGCAGCAGCACTGAGACTGGAAACAACAACAGACACCAGGGAGGAAGGAGGGGATGAAAGAACCTGGACTAAGTCACTGGGGAACAGAGAGATGGAGAGCTCTGACTGGATACACTGCGTTACCAATGTGAGCTTTTCTCTGGTGCAGGGGGTGTACAGATCCACCTTAGAGAACCAGAAGAGAGGCCAGTAGATTCCGAAAAGGTAAATGTAAGCCAACAAGAGAGGACAGTGAGTCAATGTGTGTGCACACACTCAGAGAGAGAGAGAGAGAGAGAGAGAGAGAGAGAGAGGGAGCGAGTGTGTGTGTGTGTGCATGTACTTATTTACGTATCTATGTGTGACTGAGCCAAAGGACGCAAAGCAAATAGATGTAGGTTCTGCAAGCTCCACACACACACAGACACACACATACACACAAACGGCCTGTGAGCAGCAGTGTGGAACCACCCCTCAGTAGTTAAGGGGTAACTGTAAGTGTTTAACTGAGGATGACTGAAGCCTGGGGTCTGACATTGCATTTGTGCATCTTTCTTTCTCTTTTTGTTTCTCTCTCTCTCTCTCTCTCTCTCTCTCTCTCTCACACACACACACACACACACACACACACACACACATATGGCCTAATTTCTCCCAAAGGGAGCAATCCTCTGGTCTTATTTGGCTGGACCTGACCCTAGTGCATGCTGGGTAAAAGCCCACAGTGGGTGAGTCTCAGAGTTCTGCTCCACATCAGCTGGAGGAGGAAGTGTGAGGGCCTCTCTGGCATGAGGGCAACACAAGGCTGGCTGATCCCTCAGCATGGAGCAGACTCTTGGCAGCGTTTTAAAACCAGGAAATAATAGATAAACAAATATGCTTTTGTGGAGCAATCTATTTGGATTAAGAGTGATCAGAATCCTATTATTCTACAAATTCTATAATCTTGTATAAAAGTAATTTGGCATTTCTGATGAGATTACTAAGCAGGGAGTCCTGTAGTAATGTGTAAAGCTTAAGACTGCAACATTTATTATCGAGAAAAAAAGAGTAGGGTAGGGATACTAAAAGCACAACTAAAGAAAATGTCCTTTAATAAACCTTCATTTCTTTTTAACATGTAATGGCTTTCTGTCTTTGATAGTCAATTTACACAATCTCTGTGAACTTGCAAACAAGCAGCTTTGCAATGTGACCGCTTTTAATTAAAGCAGCTTGTGCTACTGGGCTCATTTCTCATATTTATGGATGCTTCAGAAGGTGTTGCCTGGGGAGACACACCACCACTAGCACAAGCTACTGTTGTTTGTTTGTTTGTTTATTTATTTATTTAACTATGCATCTGCTTATTTATTAACTGTAATCATGATCCACACTTCACAAATCTTCACACCATTTCAAAAATCCAACTGTTCCACTGAACTGGAACATCTGACAGGAGAGATAGGCCCTTTTCTCCCTGAGCATAATGAGGTTAAATTGGACCCCTGTTCGCCCACCAACTGAGGCAGCCAGGTTCTCCACTCACATTTAGAGAGGCAGCCTGGAGCTAGCTGGCCTGCCCTTTCAGGAGAGAAATTAACTAAAAGATCACTAAATTACAGTGCCACTGGAGTGCAAAACCCCAAAACAAACAAAACAATCGTGCAGCCCTGAAGTACGGATACAGCATACAAAAATAAAAGCAAAATGCAACATACAAACATACAGTGCTGAGGAGCAAATGCAGTGAAACAATTAAGGAAATACATCATCAGTTGCACTTCAGAGCTGCAAATTGTATTTTCTATGTTGTACCTGCACTCATGTGTTTTTTTGGTTTTCTCATTCTCTCCTGTTTTCCTTCCTTAATTCCACACAACACATTCACTATGTGTAAATATAAGCACACTATATTCACTGTATAAATATAAGCACACTACATTCACTGTGTAAATATAAACACACTACATTCACTATGTGGAAATATAAACACACTACATTCACTATGGAAATATAAACACACTACATTCACTATGTGTAAATACAAACACACTACATTCACTATGTGGAAATACAAACACACTACATTCACTATGTGGAAATACAAACACACTACATTCACTATGTGGAAATAAAAACCTAGATGAGATGGGATTGGCCTAAAACGTAACCTATTAAAAGGGAATTTTTCAGAACCACAGGGTTAGGCCTGTATATCACACTTATCTCGTTTACAGAGCCAGGACTGTGCATGAACACCAGAGTTTTAATGGACAGCTAGAGGACCGTGAGGAGCAATTCGCTGAATTTGACAAAAAGTGTATGGGATTAGAGTTGTGGACCGCACCTCTAAAAGGGAATTTTCAGTCTTGGTCTTAATTAGGCCTGCATAGTGCATTAGACAATCCCATGAATAAACATTTAGCTGCTTAAAAGCCTTAGCATCACAAAGCCCTTGACCTCCATCTCAACAGAGACTACAACACAGGTATAGAAACACACATATTACTTGAACTGAAAATCACAGCACACAACTCACACCTCTACCCCTCACACACCTCACAGCTCACACCCTATATCACACACATGAACAGGTTTGCAAGAAAAGAAAGAAAAAGGGGGTAAGCGAATAAACCCATGCAACCCCCACTCTGGATGCAAAAACAATACTGCAGCACAACAACTGGTGAGCAGCACGCGTCACATTTAAATAAAATAATTACTTTTCTGAAAACTGATTACATTTCCAGTATTGCTGCATGCTCTCCACTCTAGCTGTGATCGCTCACTGGGACAAAACTCAATTAATAAAAAACGGTAAGAGCTTACCAATCATAGCATATTGAAAACTCAAGACCTCAAAATCTGTGTGTGTGACCGTGTGTGTGTGTGTGTGTCTTTGTGCATGAGGCCTGTAAAGCATCTAATAGAAATGACCTGGGCTATGGTCGCTCTCCGTGGTGCTGAACATGGAGCGCCTTACCTCTGAGGTGTATGGCTCAGATGTTGATGCTTCACATAGTGTGTGTGTCTGTATCTATGAGTGAATTTGTGAGGTAAGCGCCATGTGTTGACAGAGATTCCACACAGAGATGTTAGCTGGGAGCTGGAGAAAGGTTCCTGGATAATTAATGATGATCTGACTACAGCGCTCCTGGCTGCTGGCTATTTCTGGTAGACAGATGGAGAGGATGGTGGCTTTTGAATGTGCTATATTTGACTACAGGTGTGACTGAGAGGATAAGGCTGCCAGCTGTGTGAAATATGTATGTGTGTGTGTGTGTGTGTGTTAAAAGAGAGTGTTATGTGACGGTGACAGTGGGATGTCAGAGTCCATTAAGTTACTGTGTACAGGAGTGCTATTGTGTGTATGTGTGTGGGTGTGTATTCTAATATTATGAGAATGGCTAACTCTATGTGAGTATGTGGTCCACTTTTGCATGTCTGCATGTTTGCATGTGTTTGAGCGAGTGTTGATGCGGGACGTCCAAAGGAGGCAGCATGTCTACACGAATAAGTATCTGCGTGTGAATTATAGAGAGTGTGTATTGTATGCATCTGTGTGTGTGTGTCTCTCTCTCTCTCTCTCTCTCTCTCTCTCTCTCTCTCTCTCTCTCTCTCTCTCTCTCTCTCTCTCTCTCTCTCTCTCTCTCTCTCTCTCTCTCTCTCTGTGTGTGTGTGTGTGTGTGTGTGTGTGTGTGTGTGTGTGTGTGTGTGTGTGTGAGTGTATATTCGTCCATATGCATGTGTGTTCTCAGGCCTCTGTACCTCTGTCACTCAGCATTCCTCAGAGCCAGTAAACAGCAGCCTTGCATAACCTCCCCTGCAGCCCTGCTGTCCTCCTCTCAGACTCGCTTCTGCCTGCTCCTGCTCTCCTCCTCCTCATCCTCCAGTTGATGTAATCACTGCAACGCTCACCCAGGTCTGAAACCTCACAGGAATATGTCCCAAAATTCAGAAAGAAGTTAAGCATTCATAAGACATTACATAATGCTATTTGCCATTTTCAAAGAGGGTAGATTGTAATGTGGACATTTGCATTAAAACCTTTTTTTTTAAATATAAATGTGTTCTTGGTGTTCTCACCTACCATTTGTCAGTCATACACAAAGCAGTTCTTAACTGCGCCACAGACTAGACCACTCAGGATTATATCCGGCAGTCCTGCCAGAGACTAAGGAATAGTAGGAACAGAATGGAGAGATAAGAAAAGAGAGATTTCTAGCATATAATCATGTGTGTGTCTGTGTGTGTGTGTGTGTGTGTGTGTGTGTGTGTGTGTGTGTGGGTGTGTGTGTGCGTGTGTGTGTGTGTGTGTGTGTGTTTGTGTGGAGTACATGTGGAGAAATAGAGACTTTAGTGGACTCACTAGTCATCACAAACCCCAGGGTTCAGTATCTCTGGTCCACCTTTCACCTCTCCCGTCTGCTATCTGTGCTCTCATCTCTGTGTCCGTTTGGGCAAAGGAGAAGAGAAAATCCCATTGGAACGCCACAGCTTATCTCCAGCCTTGTTTAAAGTAGAAAACGGTTCTGAGTGAACTGCTTCAAGGCTGCTGGGCAGAATAAGAGGCAGGGTGTGCTATCAGCTGTAGCTCCAGTGTAGAACAGCTACAGGATCACACACGCACGCACACACATGCACGCACGCTCACACACAGATAGGAGAGAAACTGCGCCTCCGCTAGCAGAGCTTACTGTAGAGAAGATTATCTCTACGTATGAGGACAATAGGGTGCACTTGTCACTGATGGCCTTTTATGTCAGTGATGTTGCATTCATGTAAGGTGAAAAAATAAATGAATTAAAAGTGTCATACCTCTCCATTTCATATTCCTTCTGCCAGGCCTCACACACTTCATAACCTGCGGGGGAGAATTGGAGTCTAGTTATTCAGAATAATAGGATGATATTCTCATTATGTCTGCATTTCTGTTTCTAGAGCCTGTATGAATCATTCCTGCTTTGGTTGCAGGCTAATGACACATATTACGCATAATTCACACACACACACACACACACACACACACACACACACACACACACACTGTCAGGCAGACAAGGGCATATCTGAGTGTGAGAGGAAAGATTGGAAAATGAGGGATAATTGTCTTGAAATTACACACTATTTTGTCCATCTGATGATGTGAGTGTCATCCACTTGAACTCACTGAGCTGCTGGCTTTCTGCCAAAGAGGAGATTTGAGAGAGAGAGAGAGAGAGAAAGAGTGATAGAGAGAGAGAGAGAGAGAGAGAGAGAGAGAGAGAATGAATCACAGAGAAAGAAGAAAATAACTGATAATTCATTCATGGCATGATACAATTGGACTGGTAGGCAAGGACAGCCTCAAACTATTTTAAACCTGTTTGTATTTCTTGATACAGCTAGTATAAAGAAACTGAAATGATTCATTCTAAAGTTCATTGGAGAGACCTTCAAAAGTTTGTACATTCACCTAGTCTTCAAGTGAGTATATCTCTGCTTCATGAGGGTCCATCTAAATCCGTACACAGCCCTGCGCATCCACAGAAGCCAAAACTCGAACAAAGCTTTATCCTCCATCATCACAATGCTGACTGACTGTTCCCTTCCTTCTACGCATCCACAGAAGCCAAAACTCACCAAAGATTTATCCTCCTTCATCACAATGCTGACTGACTGTTCCCTTCCTTCTACGCATCCACAGAAGCCAAAACTCACCGAAGATTTATCCTCCTTCATCACAATGCTGACTGACTGTCCCCTTCCTACTGCGCAGCGACAGAAGTGAGCGTGTGCAGAACTGGGGCGTGTTGCTGCAGTGGTGTGGAAGGCCTGTGCCTGTGTGAGCAGAGGAGAGAACGGGCCTGTTGCCCCCTGTCCATTATCTGGCACTGATAGAGCAGAGGGGCCTCCAGAGGAACCTCAGATTTCAGTGTGAGCCAGAGCCACAGAACCAGGACATCACATCACATCACATCACAGCGCAGGGAGTCAGGGGGCCACGTGACCGGACAGCTCAAAGAGGCTCAGGTGCTGAAAACAGAAATTTAATGACATCCCGGGAGGAGAGCGGGCAAAAGGACGACCCAGGACGACCCTGTCAGGTAAGACTGCAGGCCAGTCACCTTGGCCAGCAGAAAGGATACAGTAGGAAAATGCCAGAGGCACAACAATATGCCCTCTGGATACATGAACATACATACACACACACACACACACACACACACAAATACACACACACACACACACACACACACACACACACACACACACACACACACACACACACAAATACACACAAGCACAAACATGCTGTCTCTCTCATATATACACAAAACCACATCTTTGAATTCCATCACGGGATTTAAAAGATAACCAAATGAATCTACATTCAGTAGAGGATCCATTGTCTGTCAATAACCATAATAATGACAATAACACAACTGATGTTGACATTCACAGGACAGCCTTAGTTCCTCTCTAAGGTGACTTACAAACTCCCCAATTTCATCAGCTACATTAAAGACTTACAGGAGCTTGCAGTAGAGCTGCTCTCAAGACGCTTGTTAGTTGAAGACAAATCAAAGAAAGGGGACAGCACTGAAGGACGCCAGGCAGCATCTGTATCACACACACACACACACACACACACACACACACACACACACACACACACACACACACACACACACACACACACACACACACACACACAACTTCTCACTCACTGTTCATGCAACACTGCTGTAGTCCAGTACGATACATCAAACTGATGGTGTCAGAATTCCCCTGTCCACCGTGCAGCATCCTTTCACGACCAAAGCCCTCATCAGGCAGGTCAGGGATCAAGTAAAGACACAACCCCTCTCCTGTCAGATTTACTGGCCTCAGAATCCTTGGAGTAGCACTGTCACATTGATATCTCTGTCTGTGTCATCTTCTGTTGCAGATCCCCTCACAACTTTCCCAATCAGAAGTCAGAAGCTCAGATGCGTTGTTCTCACCGATTTTATTGTAGTATCTAAGCCACAATAAGATGGTCCATGGATTATCTTACTGTATGAATAGCGCGCTTGCCTTTTAAAAAAGTTCCTTAGTAACATTTAAAGACCCAGGTCAATAACATCTGTGTCACATAATTATGTAGGCTAAAGTGTAAGAGCAGTCTGATTCGTCCTTATGAATTCTTTTTCACAACTTCCCTTGACCTTATGTCGTTTTCCAACGATTTCAAGGAGAAGGGTTAGAAAAGGACACAGGACATAATTTGTTTGACTATCTGACCGCAGCCTTAGTGTGAAAAAATGAGTCATTACCAGAGGCCATCCAACGTCTTTGAAGGCTGATAGTGATCAATATCACGCAAGCACACTTAGAATGAATAAAGGGAGTAACAGTGCAGTCATCTCTGAATTCTGCGTTTAGCTCAGAAGGTATTTGCATAATGAGGCTGATTTGGAGCTGGCTGTAGGACTAAACATTAAAAAGCTTTTTAACAAATTAGTAGGGGTCAGTTCGGTCTTAATGTAGTGTAATTTCACTAAGCCAACTTTTTCTGTTCACTAAGAAATTATTTATAAAGAATTCCTAATATACTGCCATTTGTTTGACATTCCCTGATTGTAAGCCTTGAGGGATTATATGCATCCACGAGTTCATTCACTAATAACTGGTGTCTCCAGGGTGGCATTTCTCATAGACTGGGACGAGACAATTAACAAGTGTGCCAAACTGGAACACTATTCTGAATGCCAACAGATCAAAATACATTTCGGGAGACCTTTGTTTCCGCAACACAATTTTCACAAGCATATCAATTCATAATGATGAGTATAAGTACTCAAAGTATTCGAAGGATGTTGAGGATTAGTAGAGAACATCAAACACACAATAAAGAGAGGATGTCAAACATCCAAGCAAGAATATAGAGTTTTGCTGATTTAGGTGATTTGTCTTCGTTTCTAACAATCATTTAGATGAATTAGGCCGCGTTCACACTTGACTTCTTTTTTCAGCTGCCAGCGCCTTTTTTACATGCAACCCTATGGGAAAAGGAAAAAGAACGACGCCTTTTTAAAAAGCGGCCGCCTTTTAAAAACTTCTAAAAAAGCGCAACTCCCGACGCCTTTTTGAGTTCAATTTTCTCAACTTTTCAGAAAAGCGCTGGGTGACGTCAAGCGCCTTTTTGACAGCTGACCAATCAAGACGAGGAGAGTAGGTACCAGCGTACCTTCCCTAGTAACCTACTACCTTAGTTTAAAAAAAATGGCGGACCAAACTCCGTAGTTAATCGTATTTGTACCTAGAAGTTTTTAGTTTTACTTTTTTTTGCTTAGATTTTTAGAAAGTTACCGAGAAATAGATATTGTAACTGAAAACTAAGTGTAAGAGGATTTGCGAGGTGTCTGAGCTACCTAGCTAATGTTAGCATGCTACTAGCCATTAGCGATTAGCAATTCCTCTGTGTTTTTGCAAAGCATCTGCCCCAACTTTCTTTTCCCGACATTTACATTTATCTTGTACATAATCCATCCCCATAAACCGGAGATTTCAAGAGTACAGAAACTCTCCTGAGCAGGCAAGAGTGCCAATATGGGCTAACGAGTTGTAGCTAAAGGGCTAAACAGCTCGCTAGCTATTAGCACTCTAGCTTGCTCAGTAGAGTGCTAAGACACAGCAACTATTCACGATTGTATATGTAGGTTTTCTTTGGCGACTGTTTCGCATCCAACATCACAACATATCCCGGGCATTTTGAGCTTTCTGTGGGTTGTGACCGTAAACAGCTCGCTAGCTATTAGCACTGTAGCTTGTATAGTATAGCTTTGATAAGACACATCAATTATTCAGGATTGTATCAACTTGCTGCATTTCACTTAACAGGTCAGTCATTCCCTAAATATTTAGGAATAGAATACAATTGTATATCTGGGTTGGCGCATTCAACAGCACAACATGTCCCCTAGCGTTTTGAACTTTCTGTGGGTTGTGACCATAGGTTGTGACCGTAATGTGTCTGTGTCGGACACAAATATGGCGGCGCTTAAACACAGTGACGTCACATTGTATCCATGAATTCTGAAGCGCTCAAAAGGTGTTCAAAAGGCGCTGAAGGCAGCGCTTTTTTCTAAAAAAGAAGTCAAGTGTGAACGCGGCCTTAAACAGAGTTTTAGGGTTTATGCATGTAATTTAGTGGAAGTGAATGAATAGTTCAAGCATCACCTAAATCAGTGACGTGCGGTGAGGTTCGTGGCTGGTGAGGCACTGATTCTTTCGTGAATATGAACTCTTTCTTACGAAGTTGCACAAGCACCCTGAGGGTTTCTACCTTTTCCCATTATAATTTTAATAGTTAAATCGAGGAGACTATAACATCAGCTAGATAACCAGCTATCATTTCATGCAAATTGAACTCTTCCGATTAACTCCTTAGCTAGCTAATTAGCTAACGTAGCAACAGGATAACCATTGCAACCAGGAAACACAATTTACCTACAATTTAAGTTTAATTTCCAAAATTAGCTCACCAATAAAAAGCAGTCTTGGGTTCAAAGTGATCACAACCACTTGTGTGATGTTAAATGGCTTCACATAGACATAAAACAATCCCAAGAGAAATAATGGGAAATCAACGGAGCTGCCGCTGTAAGTTCAAAACCAAATTTATTCTTGAGGTTCCAAACATGTTCATAGGAATTTGGCTTTGAATGTGAGAAGTCGATCGAGTTATCTTCTGTCCCGTCGCTTGAAGCATACCTTTTAGCTCCGGCATGGGTCTCCCATTATTAATCATTTCACGTTTGGACCGAAAGTCTAGTTTTGAGAACTGCTTCAGCTTAGCAATAAAATCTTCCATTCCACAGAAGTGTAGAAGAAGAGCAACGTTCCCCAGCATAACCCCGACAGGTGCGCTCTCGCACGGCCCCTTCATTGAGGTAGAGGTACTGTGTGCCTCACCTACATGATTTTTCAATGCGTTTTGAGCTCAGCTCAAAGGTTCTACGCATGTGCACGCATGCGCAAAACCCAGTTTGGAGCGATTGCGCAATCCTAGGTGAGGCACTGCCTCACTAGCTCCCATATGTCGCTACACGATGGTAGTCCTTTGGGGGATAGTAGTCCCTCACATTGCGCATGCGTCATTTTGCGACACTGTCAACAGCGACATGCGTCACAACGACAGATCCGTTTTCAATCATGGAGAAAAACGACGAAAGCCAGTTTTTTGAAAACATGACCATTTATTTAAAAACAAAGAAGATGTTGTCACAGTGGACAAAACAGATGAGGTGGAGGATCAAAAAGTCTCTCCCCAGTTTCGTTTCATATGTTGACGTAGAGCCTTATGCTGTTAGCCGTTTACAACATAATTAAATATAACATTAAATATACCCACATTATGCGTTAAGACAAGCCCCATATGTTGACGTTTAAATCGTTTACAACATTATTAAATATTACGTTAAATAAACCTACATTATGCGTTAAGACAAGCCAGATATGTTGATGTTGATGTTGAGCCTTATGCTGTAAACCGTTTTGTTGTCTGAGCATGCACGATTATGTTGAGCCTTATGCCATAAACCGTTTGTGTCTGAGCATGCGCAATGTGAGGGACTACTATCCCCCAAAGGACTACCATCGTGTAGCAACACCATAGACAATACATGGTGCCTAACCTGACCGCACGTCCCTTGTTTTCTCCCGTCTATTTGAATAGGACATGTGCAAATTCAGCGATTCAGCAAATGCAGAAATTACACCTATACCACAGATTAGTAGAGAAATATGAATATTTATTTAATTTTATATTTTTTTTATAAAATATATATATCTTTTTTTTTTTTTACTTTTCAAGATGACAGGTGATGACAGGCTCACCTGCCTCATATGACCGCACGTCCCTGATCTAAATCTTAATCAGGGGAATTTGAAACTTTGAACAGCAGACATGATTTTAATGACTACACTTGACTGCGTGCGTTAAAAATATATTGTTTGTGCCAATTGACACATCACTGCAAGCTCAGTGGCTTTCTAATACTTGAGTGATTTGACTGATAATCATTTGTGAAAACGTATCTCCTTGCATGACCAGCTCTGAAGACCTCTCAGGCCCCAACCTACTGAGGGGTTTGTGTGGCCCTGAAGTGAACCCACTAACTATTGGATTTTCCTCCTCTGCCGAATTCTGCAGCCATTTGTTTTCACTTCATTGTAGCCCCCAGAGGCCTGTACCCCTCAGAATGAATATCCAATAATAAAAGAGGAGAGTGTGCGGGGGCAAGAAGGCAGCACCGTTTGTCTTGATCTGCCCTTGGTGAATCTGGCAGTTATGGAGACCTATGTCACTTAATACACATCAGTGCCTCTACTGCTGAAAATGAGCCCAGAGTAGATTTGGACCCGCAGGCTCTCAGAACTTTGATGGACCCTAAGGAGGCAATTGGCCCCAGCTGGCAAAGGCCACAGTAATAATTATAATAATAGAATAAACACTGCCATCAGAAGCATTCTATAATCTGCTGAAGAGGAGGGCTACATGCTTTATAGAACTCCCACATAAGTGAATTTTAGGGAGATGTATTCTAACATTTACATACATTTTGGATTAGACTGGTGTTTGATTTTATGATTTATTTATCATTGCAATTACTGGCTTCAAGACCACTGGTTGTCATTTATTGAGAAAGCAGGGGTTTAAAAAATAAAATAAAAAAATTCTTTAATATATGTAAACTTTAATTTTATATTGATGTCTAATTTGGAGGGCACACATACACGAGGACATACAGTACCTGATTCAACATTCATAACACCAAACCTCTTGTGCTTATCATCAAACCAATTTGAAAATCCCCTCATAACTTAATTGGCACCTAGAATTTATTCTGTTACCAGCCATCAGTCTGGATTAGTCAATTACTTTGAGCCTAGAACTGCTTATTTCCGTCATGATGCTTGACTGCCTGCACGTCCAAAACGAAACCTTTCAGAGAAACCACTAGATATACCTCAGAGAAGAAGAAAATAAAGATGCAGAGAGGGAAGTTTCAACTTGCTTCCTAGAAATAAGGATTTGTCTGACAACTAGCACAGTTCTTGGTTTCTGGTCATACCAAAATTTCACTCATTGCATCAGTGTTTCTATGAAGCATATAGAGTGTGTGTGTGTGTGTGTGTGTGTGTGTGCGCGTGTGCGTGTGCGTGTGTTCCCTGTGGTTTTTAAAACGGGCACACAGGTGAAGTGGGCCACACTTTGACAGGATAATCTGGCCCCTTTACAGCAGGAGTCTGGGACTTGTGTTCCTGTGCCAGTGGCCCTGATCAGCTCCTTTCTGGGCCCCGAGGACGCGGCACACGTCCATTGAGCTCCAGGCTGCTGCCTCGCTGGCGTGGGCTCCAGCCTTCCATGGCAGAGAGCGCTGCTGCCCAGAGCCAGCCCACGACTCCAGCACTCAGCCCGAGAGAGGAGGGGGAGACCAGGGGCGAGTCTGCTGCACTGAGCTGAGCCTCTGGGACTGAGCTACTGAGGATGACGCAGGAACAGAGGAACAGAGAGGCTGGGATCATGACTCATCTATTTCGAGAGTACCTGCTGTAGGGTCTCCAGTTCGTTTGGGGGAATCTCTGAATGTAAGTCGGCCAAGCAGTCACGCTAACCACAGCTGAATTCCAGGAAAATGTCTTAAGATGCTAACGGCACTTCCACTGGCACAATGTGCTAACAAGAGGAAAGTTAGGGTGATGCTAGGGTGCTAAAGGGTTATGTTAAGCTGTTAAGTCATCTTTTAAACTTATTTATGTTTTTACTTCTAGTTATCTTGTGATGTAGAAACATCATCTTCATCCTCAGTATGTAGAAGTCAGGAGACTATTTTTTGTTTTTTTTGGTTGAAGTTTTAAAATATTCTGCAATGTGACAGCATATTTGGCGCAGTTACTAAAACTGCAAGATGAAACAGTTTTCTGCTTTCATACTTAAAGGTCCATAAGCTTTGTCATCAAAGCGTTTCTGGCGTTGGCAAAAAGAGCCTGTAAATATCCTAATATCACCAGTTTCTGAAGTGTCTCCATGGAACTATGAATGAATCAACCCATTAGAGAGCCAAGACTGTCTAAAAGAGGCCGTACGAGACACATAACCACATATGGGCACAGATATACACACAAACGTCAAGCACACACTCACACACATGCACACACACACATACACAGGCACACACACATATACACAGGCACATGCTCACACACACACACACACGCACACGCACACGCACACGCACACACACACGCAGACAAAATCTAGTGAGCTTCATTGAAGATGCAGTTGCAGTAGCAAAGGACCTCCAGCTCCATGTCGGTCTCCAGCACTTGACTGTAGGAGAACACAAACCCTCTCATACTCAGTAGAGAGAGACAGGTAACCATGCTGTCAGTGTTAGGAGTGCCATCTGCATCTGAAGATCTAACAGAAACATCTGTCTCGCCTGATACATCTGCCATAAAGGTATTGTCTTTGTAATAGGCAGATTCTGAAAAATGAAGTTAAAATCAAGCTTGAGGTATTCAAGCATTTGTCTGACATGTTTCCATTAAAAACCTGCGTGTCTTTCTAATTCAACACATCAGAGAGAGAGGCATAATAGGGACCATGGAGACGATGTAGTACAAAGGATGTAATACAGTTAAGAGGCCTATCTAAGCAAAATTGTTGTCAAATGCAACCACTGGGTCACACTGTACGTTTCAGATTGGTAATAAGTGGGTAGTTTCATGGTAAAATGTGGGTAAAATCATGTTAACAACTGGGTGTAAAACTAGCCTGACCCAACCCAGAATCACTCACGTGGAGGCATAATCAGGTTTTAAAATCATTTGTTTGTTTGGTTAGATCTTTGCCGGGTTAATGATAGGGACAGTAGAATTTCGTTTGTCCGAGAAGTGCAGAAAAAGTGGACACCAGACACGTACAAACAGTACTGGCAAATAGGGCAAAGCTCAGGATTGGAGATTGCTGGCTGATATCGGCAGAGAACTTCAGGTTCCACAGTGTATTGTTGTGACTGCTATGAGACTAGACAGGGTGTTGTATTCTGAGTGTGAGCGCATTGTTTACTTTACTGAATTAATGATTCCCTTTGATGACACGATTGACATTTAAAAGGAAGAAGCTGAAGTTTGCGGAACTGGTAGCGGAAGCGATGGAACGAGGTTGGCAAGCACACACAAAAACAGTGGAGATAGGTGAGAGGCTTTGCATCTAAATCAACTACAACACTTCTGTTGGATTTCGGTTTTCGAGAAAGGTCACTCAAAGGAGCTTTAAAGGAGTTTTCTGAGGCTGCTGAAGAAGCAAGACAGTAGTTGTGGCTAAGGCGCTTGCAGACCACTTGGGGTCTTGGATTTAACCTGAACTAACACTGAGATACGTGAGATCTTGTAAAAGTGTATCTTGAGGTGTATCTGTTGTTGTGTCTGGTAAAGGCATGTGTCCCAACCCATCATGAGTATGGAGGAGGGTGGCTCTGGGATGCCAGACATCACCATTGAGCCTTCTGGATGTGGTGTGGGCCTAATTCAATAAAGCAAGGCGATAGTGGTACAGGGGGTAGAGGAGTCGTTTAGTAATTGGAAGGTTGCTAGTTCGATGCCCCTACCAAGTGTGTAAGTGTCCTTGAGCAAGACACTGAACCCCTAAAACTGCTCCTGATGTATAAATGCAATTTCCTTGTAAGTCGCTTTGGATAAAAGCGTCTGCTTAATGACTAAATGTAAATTTAGGCACTGATTAAGGACAGTGCCTGCTTGAAAACCCCAGTGAAATGCTCACGAAAGCAGCTTTGTTGCTGTTGTATCCTGCTGCCCAGGTTCTATGGTTGGGCAGTCAGGTTGTTGTGTTTAGCAGTTAAGGGCTATAGCCAGGGCATGTTGTACTGTCAAGTGGGGCCTTTATAGATCCCGGGTACAACATGCTGCGCTGTCACCAGCCAGGGGTGCATGGATTGTTGTTGTATCCTGTTGGTCAGGATCTATGGGTAGGTTGGGTATATATAGGTTAGGTTAGGTTGTCCCAGCGCATAGTGCAATGAATTTAACATCTTAAACAAAAAAAACTTGCACATTAAAGTTTGTAAAGTAAAGTGCTACTGAACCATGTGGTTTGCATAACCTAGAAACAAAAATCTAGGTATGACCCTGTGTTTGTCTGATAAGTGCACGTATTGTTTCAATTCCATGGAAAGGCACAGCGCATAATGTTCATTCATTTAAACAGCATGAACATAACTGGAACAAGGCCAGAAGAGAAACAGCAGGATAGCAGCTGAAACAGTCACAGCAGCAGTGTGCTCTCTCAACTTGGAAGAAAGGCAGAAAACCATACTGGGCTTTTCTGAAGTTTTTTTTACACACAGAAAGTTTTAATATGCAGATTATATAAGCGACAAACAATATACATAAAGTACCGTAATTTCCGGACTATTGAGCGCACCTGAATATAAGCCTCACCCACTGAATTTAAAAAATATATATATTTTTAACATAAATAAGCCGCACATGTCTATAAGCCGCAGGTGCCTACCGGTACATTGAAACAAATGAACTTTACACAGGCTAAAATGAATATCAAAAGTAATACAATAGTGATGCATATCATTAGTTTTGCCAGTTACGATAAGTGCACTGTTGCTTTAAGAGAGCACAGTTGCAAGAGTCAATCAGAAGCTAGAACGTTAGATTGAAGACAGCGAGATAGAAGAAAGACGCTAGTTTGAAACCAGTGAGCTAAAGAACTTGAAAAGACTGGATTTGTATTGTTGTAAACTGTTTTGAGTTGTGTTCTGTCTACGCCGGTAGACTGTGGTTATTTTGACATTAGTTAAGTTATTGAGATACTGAGAAATCGCGGGGAGCTAAGCATCCATGCGGCTGCATCCATGCTAGCATCCTAGCTCCACAAAGCCACCGTATACAGTCACAGGTATCATAATCCATAAATTAGCCGCGTCGTTGTTTAAGCCGCGAGGTTCAAAGCGTGGGAAAAAAGTAGCGGCTTATAGTCCGAAAATTACGGTACACGTTTGTTTGGTAGTGCAAGCAACAATAATGTACATCCCACATAGAAATGGAAGTATCTGTAACACTTTAAATTACAGCCCGCTAATTACAAGGGAAGAGAAAATAAGTAAGTAAGAGTAAGTAAAGGGTATGATTGTGGAAGCAAGTGGGTAATTTACAAACATTTTACAAATACAAACACAAATTCATTAATTCGTTAGATGGCAAGCTAACTGTTTTAAACAGAGAGACCAAGTTAATGCAGAGCCAAATAGAAAGACCTGCCTTGTTTCAGTGTAAAGCACTGCCTCACTGATATCTCTCTCCTTAACACATATGCCTGTACGTTTTTAAGTTGCTCCAATACACAAGTCACCCTGTGTTTCACAGAATTGCAACAGTTCTCTATAAATAAGGATGTAGATGGAAAAAACAAAAAAAAGTGTTGCTTTGCTCCCTTAGTTGGAGAGGCAACCCGGAGAGACAGATGTCTGCCTCGTCTGCCAATGTCTGCCTTGCCTGAGATTCGCTAGATGCTACATGACGCACAGTGTACAAGTGAAAACAATGTACACTTTCTCCAATTACAAACAGCGCAGTGCTGTACCGTGTAGGAGGAAAAATGTTGGAGGAGTTTGCCTGTTCATTAGAGAGACAGGTAACCTTGTCAGATGGAGACAGGTGTTCTCAGGCTTATTATACCCGCCCCCCTGGACACACTCCCACTCCCATGTACACAAAGACACACACGCACGCACAGGTCTTTCGAAGAAACAGAGTCTGATAAAAAATCTTGACGAAAGTCCTTTTTAATCATGAAAGTACCAAGGCACATTTCCACAAACAACATCCAGCCGTGTGGCTGCATCACTTGTGAAATTCCAATAAACACCTTTTCGGATGAATGACTCGCAGTGCCAGCAGGAGTACAGAACACAGCAACACACACTTTAGTCATCGCTCTCTGACTGAGGTAGAGGGAGTAAACCTTACACACACACACGCACACGCACAGAGGCTGTCAGAAATCTCATTAGCGAGGTGTATTTCTTGACATCTATTCTTGGTTAACTCTCTGTCACCATTTACTTAATGGGTGTGTTTGCACTGAAGATGCAGTCTGCCATCACCTCGAATGACTCATAGGCAAACAGCCAAAGTGAACTAATCAGATGTGTTTAAAAATAGCAACCAACTGAGATATCTGCTGTAACCAATGGTTACTGAAGTTAACTTAATTTTGCTTCGATGGGGACCTGAGCAATAAGATGTCATAGACCTGTATGGTGCACACATTATTGGCCATGTACTGAATCTCAGCCATGTACTACATGTGCAGCGAACTGAAGAGTGATGAATTTGTTTATGGATGAAAGATGGATTTTTATGGCCATGACTTGAGAATGTGTGGTGGGCTTTCGTGTTTGGGAGAGGTTTGTTCATCTGGTCGGAATGGCCCTTGAACCCTTGTTGGTAATCCTGGGTAATAAGCAAAAGGGGAGAAGGAAATGGAAAGTTTGCAGTGGGCTGAAGATTCGCCATAATGAAGAGGCTTTCCAGCGAATAATGACAGCCTGAGCCCAATACCAGGGGCAACCAGGCGAGAATACCATTACAGCCGAGCAGGCTGGCTTATGGCACTGCCTGGGAGGGCCCTCGCAGCACAGAGAAAAGCCTCTGCTTCTGGGAGCAAGCATGCAGCTACCCCACAAAGAAGATCTGGACACTGCGGTCTTGGCTTGGGCAACACAGAACGGGCATCAGACACAGTTTGGTGTTTTGAATTTAATTTAGCTGTGGATTTAATGGACAATCCATCTGATTTCTCTTTGTGTTTCATAACCGTTACACTCAAAGGATTCAAAGTACATTTAACGAACAACGCATACACAACATGAACACATTACATGAACAGAACACCCCTTTCAAATCTCAACACTAGCATTGCGCTAGCAGAGGAAAGCTTACAGATGCCCTCCACCCAACTCTGTGAGATCCATTTGACTTAATGCCAGCCAAACCAAGTCTCAATCCATGCTTGACACAATTTAATCAGAAAATAGCTGAAATCCTCTGCAAAAGTAAGTACCACCTCTGATGGAGTATGTTTAGACAAAAGCTTGGGAAAAGACCTGATGTGCCACTGGGACTGCACTCCTGCCTGTTCTGCAGACAGTGTGCAGCTTCTCTGCACCACACTCTGATGTCCAGGCATCGTCTCTCAGCTCTCCATGGAGACCACTGACAGTCTTGAATACATTTCAAGTTGCTGCTAGAGGATGGGGCTACTGTGCTTCACTGGAACAATATATTTGGACTTGAACAGCACTGTTCAAACACACACACTGACAGTCCAGCAAAGAAAATGCTATGCTACACAACCTTGAACAGAGAAAAAAATATCAAATCTAACCAACAATTTCTTCTTCAGTGGAGATGCTATTTTACAGACACTGACCCCAGTACTCTACAGGGCAATCACACAGTGCTCCTGTACTCAACACGGCCATCTTACAGTGACAGCACCAACATAAAGCATCTCCCCCAAACTCCACAGAGAGTTAAAGCTGCACCCGCAGACAGCTGTATTTGCCAGGAGAGGGGGCACACTAGATGTAAAGTGAATCTCTGCTGTGATAGACCCACACAAGCACCCAGCCCAGAGACAAGGCAGGAGAAAGATACTGAAGTGAAACCCACTCCAAAATCTCACTCACACACACTCCTCTTCAATGTATGTGTGTGTGTGTGTGTGTGTGTGTGTGTGTGTGTGTGTGTGTGCAGTGGCATCATGCCCATTCAAGCTGGGGGGGGGGGGGGGGGGGGGATTTTTTATTTTATTTTATTAATAGTATTTTATAATGTGTAGTTATGCTCATTTTATATTATGAGTCAAATGTATTCTTCTAATTATGTCATAGATCATACCTAAAAAAGTCACACTCCCTCGAGCTCTGTTATGCATCAATGCAGGAGGAGACTAATTAAGGGTGTGTTGCTGAAGTCGTTATTAGAGCATCAATTCCCTTTTCAAATGTGTCAAAATGAAATACAATTAGTTATACAGGCATAGTTTACTTTGCAAGAATATTAACCCAGCTAAAGTTAGTAGTCATCGGTACAGTTGTTTAGCCTCCTGGCTCACTAGCTAGCCATGACTTGTGATAGCATAGCCTATTTAATATGGGTAAAGGAGAGCTGTATGGATCTTATGGCTTTTCAACCACCTCAACACAGGTTATAGTTAGTAAAACATTGAATCTCATTAGATATCTTCAGGTCAATACGCAGAAGAAAAACAAAAGAAAAAATACAAATTACAAGACCAAGTGTGTGTAGGCGTGGTAACAGGTTATATGACTCCCCCAAACCTCTCTAGTCATATGAGTGTCTGTAGCCATGGATACAGGTCATATGACCCCCCAAACCTCTCTAGTCATATGAGTGTGTGTAGGCGTGGTTACAGGTCATATGACCCCCCCCCCCCTAAACCTCTCTAGTCATATGAGTGTGTGTTGGCATGGTTACAGGTTATATGTACTCAAGCTAGTGGTGACGATGGATCTTTGAAGGAGGCTGAGCAGTTTGGGAAATAGGTTAGTGCTGCTTAGTCTGAGCTTTCATTGGCATTGGAGCAGACACTGCTAAGTTAACACACTCTCATCTGTACTCAAGCAGATCACTTCTAAGCCAACACACTCTCATCTGTACTCAAGCAGATCACTTCTAAGCCAACACACTCTCATCTGTACTCAGGCTGCCTCCTATGCATTGTGTGTTCTCTATAAATTCATTTGCATTGTAAATATAGTCTTTTGAATCATGTGAATTTATGTCCCTTAAAATGTTTGAGGGAAGCAGACAAGATTTAGCTCTTTTTCAAGAAAAGCGGTAGCAGTGTAGAAGCTTGTGTAGAAGTGAGTGAATTAGGTAATAACCATACCAGCACAAACATTTGACATAAAAGTCACAAAATAAATACAGTATACATTATTTACCCTATAAGTGGGAGATTGCTGAGAATTGAAGACTGTAAAGTGAAGTCTGCAATATGTCATCATTATTTTCATTTTGTTCTGGGGAAGGACCAGGACTCCCATTCCCCCCACTCTAATTGTGCACCCCCAGAATTTCGGAGTTTCTGTGTTTTTTTGCTTTCAGACATTTCCCTTCATTTCACTGGCCTTTGATCACACCCTCATTGATGTATTAGACTGCAGTGATAATATCCTATGAAGGGTTTAATGTCTGAGGATTTTCAAAACAGCACTCTTCTGATCACATCCTTTCATTGAAACCCATCCCACACTGAAGTTCAGTCTGCCAGGCCCATTTACAGTTGCCGAGGGCACAATTCTCCTCCAAAAACTTGTCTGGGTAATTTTCATACATCTTCACGTGTACGTTTTTACATTACTGTCCTCGGAACAGAAACATTGTTGTTTAGTGGATATGGCCAAGCTCTGAGAAACAACTCCACATTGGCTGTGTGCTACGACCTGAAATGTGAAATTTCACTTGAAGCGAATTCATAACCTCTACACAAGTGGGCCATCACACATACTTTTCTTTTGTTGTTTCCAGAATCACTAATCCATTCTACACATTTGATCTTAAATCAGAGAACTAATTGGATGATTAACGAACGGCTAATTTGTTAGTGCTAGTGTTAGTGCACTAAATTATCTGCAACTTAACAAAAGAAAAGCTTCAAAAAAATGGTTGCTGTCTGAATTCTTCAGAAAGCATTAAAAGAAAAAAAAATATGAATTAGAAAATGAACAGTATTCATGTGATTTACAACAAGCTTGTCCATACTTTGCATTCAAAGCAAGCTATTAGCTATCTTCAGTTATACAATCCCAAAACATTGAAGTAACTCAGGTATTGCTGTAATTATACTGTGCAGAAAGTGGTGTACACAAAATGGTCTATTTGGTAAATACAAATTCACTTACCACTCCACAATAATAGGATGCAGAAGAGTGTTGTTTACTTTGAATCTGTAATGTAAGGAAAAATATATTTTTTTTGTTTTCACACAAGAAAATACAACTTATTTGGCCCATTTTATTCACAACACTGCTATTTTCAGACTATTCAAAGTAGACTGCAATTATTTGTTTGGAAATATATGCACTCACATCCAGGAAGGACTCATTGTTGCCTTTTATATAACACAGTATGGAGATACACTGAGCAGACGATGGCCTTTCCTTAAAATAAATATATATATGTTCTTGTACATACTCTTGTACTGCTCTTAATGAGAATGCACACTCAATCGTTGCCTCGTCCACATCTAATGGAATTTCAAATCTAAAATATGTCATTGCAAACATGTGGATGAATTACTACACGAAACACTTTTTGCATTTCTGTTAAAATTCTACAGCATGGATTTGAAATGTTTTAAAAAATGTCTGATGTCTCCTTGACTGAACAACGTGGAACATGAGCATTATTTTTGCTGAATAACCCCTGGAGTCAGATAAATCACGATTGCGCTCTATGGGTGAGCATTTGCAGCAAAGCTGCCATTAAGGGGGGAAATGAGCTTGTAGAACCATAGATAATTACTCTAATGAATATTTGATGCAGCTGAAACCTACTGGTTTATTCCTTCAAAGGAGGCTTCGCAACAGGTACTTCCACTATCGGTATTCAAACCACGCTGCAAAGAAAGACAGAAAAGAAGCAGAAAAAGCAAAAAACATTTCACTGTTAAGTCCGTAATGATGCCCATCCGCTGAAGGAACACAGAGCCACACAATCGATAGCTGTCCGTCTGCAGAGGAAGCCAAATGGACTTATTCCAATTCATGTCAACAAACCCACTGGGGATCGACAAAGGAGTGACAGTGATGTTGACTGTGGGGAATGACCGTTTCATCTCTGGACATACCAAACCATGCGGTGAAATTCATTCCAGCCTTTTGTGTGCAAGTGCTGCATAACATAGTGTGTGCACATATATGGAACGTGCCTTGCCATGACAAACAACACGACTGATATTTATCGAACTGACAGCTTCCAATGGAAGATTCCCAAGAGTTGGTGAAAGTCACTGTTCATCGAATTGCAAACACTTCCTTTGTTTACCACTGATAATATGACCATTCATTCAAGGACATTCCAGCCAGAACATTAACAGTTGACATGAGAAAAAAAAAACACACAAGAGGAAACACTTGCAACGGTCAAATGTAACTTCAGAACTTTTGGTAAATACAGTAATGATGCCATGACGTCAGTCCTAACACAAGGCTCATTGTCCTACCACTGACAAAGTCTCAACAATATGCTAAACACAGGGATTTCTTTTCAGACATGAATGTACGGATAAAGTATTCACTTCTACACTGCCTTCTGCATGTATGAGCATACTGGGGGCAGTGATGTGTTTGTGGCTGATGGCTTTTAAAAGTAAATTCACATCACATATTCTCAACCACCTTCAGTTTATTTTCACTGGTAAAGACGTGTGCTGTTGCTAAGGTGGAGGATGTTACACAAACTCTGGCAGCGCCATGGAAACCTACCAGTGTCAGGAGGACTGCTGGACTAAGCTTGGCCAGGACATCAGCAATCTGTGGAGCAGAGAAAAGCAGGGCTGATGAGAGAGCAGAGAGGACGGTCATAAAGAATCAGGGAGGCTGAGCTCAGTGCCTCATCATCCTGTGTTGTGGACAGGAAGGCATCGCACATCAGCAGAGCTGACAGAGCCGTCTTGATAGAGAGAACAGGAAATGACAAAACTCAGATGAGCTCAGTAGACTTTATTAAAGCTATGTGGTCTGCTTATGCCTTACAATGAGACAATGAGTCACAGCAACACAAAGATTTTAGAATAAATGAGCCAGGGGATTCAGCACACACACACACACACACACACACACACACACACACACACACAGACACATTCCTGAGCTCTCTGAATAAAGCCATCATGGACACAGACATAACTCAAAAACTGAAATCAATGCAGAAAGCTCAGACTGCAAAATCCCCTTTAAAATCCCTCCAGCTTCTGTCGCAGCTATCCATCTAAACATTTCTGCTGGATATCTTACTAACGGCTCTCTTGCAAACAAACTACGATATACTTTTTTCATATCCTAAACTGCAAATCGGAGTAAAGATGTTGAGTGTTTGCCTGAAGTTTCCTCGCCATGCTTCACATAATAATGAATAAAAGAGAAAGGCCAGACACAGGAGTAAATGAAGCCTGACTAGACTTTCCTCTCAGAATTAACAAGTCCAGCCGGAGCCAATGATTAATGGCACAGAAGCACAAGATGATCCATACGATACTTAATGTTGCAAATCCAACAAATTACAAACAAGCTGTAAACAATAAAAAGGCCATGAAATTCCTCTCAAACTTTCCCCTAAGGGGCGTAAAGGCACTGGTATGCTTGACGTATAGGTCGTTGCACGTGCAAACTGTGACATCAACACAGCGCCATAACCCGTTTGTCTTGCTGCACTCTTCTCCTACATGATAGATGTCGCTGCCAAGAAAAATACCATCTAAACCGCGGCCAAGAGCACAGTGAAACATGCATGACAGCTGAACTGTATCCACAGCATTCATTTGTGGATAAACCGCTGGAAGCAGCAATAAAAAGAGGTAATGTGCCGAAATAGAGCACAGGGAAACAGCCTATATGACATGACAGTTAAACTTTATTATTGATATTCATTCATGGATTAAAATGGATGGATCCTGATTTAGTGTTTAATGCTAGTCGCCAGCAAAACTAGCTTGTAACCTAAGGTTAACTATAGGTTAACACAAGTTGTTATGGTAACAAAAGACCCTCTCAACTGCATTATGGAAGAGTGCTCTCTCCTCTCTCTGTTGTTCTTCCTCTAGCTCTTCCTCTCTGTACTCTGTGTCTTGGACCAGGACCAAACATTTTATCCATAAGACTCATGGATATTCAACATTTCTCATGTCTCACGTAGGTGCCACTGAATCTCACAGATTTTCACTCCCAATAGCATAGAATAAGTCCATTAGACTGTTGTGCAATGCGAGTGAGAGACTGTGTAGCAGTTTAGCAGTATGTCTGTGTAGCAGTTTTAGGTTACTAGTTCTACCTTCTTATCTCGAGGCGAACCAGACAAATGTATCAATATGCATGCACATGTTGTCTTCCGTGTGTATGTGTGGGCGGTGAGGATGGCTCAAGGATTTTCACGGATTTCAATCACTGATCTCATTTAATTTCTCAGTCATGTTAACTTGACATGTATGCAATTAACTTGATTTCAGTCATGTTAACTTAACTGGTATGCAGGACCTGCACTCTCTCCTCTCTGTTGCTCTTCCTCTAGATAATCTGCTTCTTGTACCACTAGGACCTGCACTCTCTACTCATCCTCCTCCTCCTCTCTGCTCCTCTCTCTAGTTCATCCTCTCTGCCCTCTGCCTCTCGTAACAGTGGCACCTGACCAGCCCTCACTGGCTTCACTTCACTGGTGAGGGTACTAAATAAACTGAGATCTGCATTGGGCAGCAACAAGGAAGAACAGTAGGCTACCTGTCAGGGACTTCAGGCGACACAAGAACTCGAGATGGCAGAGTTTCTTAAAAGCAGCCAGAGTATGGTCACAGGGGAATTAATGGAGGCAACACAAAACTGATAACAGGCTGACAGGCAGAATTAACACCAGGGATAAGGATTTAAAGCTCAGAAGATAGAATCCAAAACACAACGCTCAGATATTAAATATCAAATAAAAGTCCAGGAGAAGATGCGAACATAGGAGTACTGGAGCCACTGGAACTGGGAAGCACTGAAACTAGGAATCAAACACGGAGAAGATACGTAACCTAAGAGTTGGAGTAGTAAACAGGAACAAACACGGAGAGCAAATAGGAGCTTGAGTCATCGGGAATTAGGTCCGTTAGAAACGAGTCCAGACAAGGAAGTGAGGAGTTTAAGTAGGGGAGTGACAGGTGTCCGTGATTAGTATTCAGGTGATTGGGAATGTGATGGAGGTGGGTGAGTTGTAGCCAGGGGGAGCGTGGCAGGAGCAGGGTTCAGCGCTGGCGTGACACTACCTCTCTGAAATAGATGTGAAATGGTTTATATTTTATCTGTTAAATTGAGCAATGTATTATCATTATCGAGGACTTAGAAAGAAGTAACTCCAGCTCTAGTGTGTAGCCTATTTTCAGAGCAATGAGGTTGTTTTCGGGATAACAGGTTGAGCTTTGTACCTAGCCGGTCATGCATCTACCTGATACTGACAGAGTATAAATCCATATGAGCCGGTCTTTAATTTGCAAGCAATAGAAATACTGCAATCGTATACATTAACTGGTCTACTTATAGTCTACGACTCGTCGCCACTTGCCATTATCAAAGTTTAATGTTGAGCTCATCTTGTGACTGTTCATGTAGCTTCAATGTCCTCAACCTGGCAACCCGCATGAGCTTAAGTATGGGGAGGAGAGGGAGGGGGGAGACAACAAATGCAGTATCGATTTTAAACGCTTGCTGTACCGTTCACATATTGCTCCTTTAAAGAGAAACAGTTGTTACATTTACAACCCTTTTTAGAACTTTCACAATTCTTGCAATCACAATAAGAATCTGAAAACTGAAAACACCAAGACATGATTTATTTCAGTCTAAAATCTGCTTGGAGTTAGAATAAGGAAAGGCCAGAAAAAAACAAGACAAACAGAAAAGAAAAGAAAAGCAAAAGATCAAGGTGCTGTAGAAAGTAAGAAAGTAAGAAAAGGAAATAAAGGAAAGAAACATTGATGCATGAGTTATAATTACCACAGGAGAACTCCTCCAACCATTTCTCAGCAATTCCATGAGGTCAAAGGAGACGGGCTGACTTTTTGGGGAAACCCAGTGGCATTTGCCATTTATGAGGCAATCTGGAGACGTTTCTCTGGTGAGTGAGCTCATGGGTTTGTTAGCACAGCCACCTGACAGCATGGGTCAAGAGCACCAATCAGACAGGTTATCCCTCTGATCACATGCCCAGTCCGAGGAGGGAAGAGGCTAGCAGCTATGTTTCCTTGGAAACCAGCTTGCTCAGAACTCCCACAAGGAGGGATAAAAGGGAGCACGAGCTGCATCACTTCGATTCAGTCCCACTCCAAAAAAAGTTAAAACAGTTAAAAAGGTGATCTGATCGTAAATACAGCATACTGAATACAGAATACTGCCTGTACAATATAATGCATAATCTTGGAGGTGAACTGGCAATGGCCTTATGTTTAGAATTAATTGATCTACTCCCAAGTTCTCAGAACAAAACAACATTAATGAATAATGTTTTAATGCATTACCATGGCACAATACTGCCAAATGCAGGCAGTACCCAGAGCAGGTCCAGAGGTGTTTTAATGGACTAAATTGGACCCATGCCAGCCTGCAACATTACATCAGCATCCAGCCGCCAATCATGTACTTCCCTGGGATTGTGAGATTAGTGTGGACACAGTGAACAGCGAGCTTGGCAGGCTGACCATGTGTGTTTCCTAAACAGGAATGACTTAAGCCCGCATGGGGATTCTAGCTAAGCTAACACCACATTAAATACAGTTGTTTAAATAAGGTTTCCCAATCCTAGAGGCCATTAACTAACCCTTATTCATACAGATAGTTAACATCTGAAAGGGAGGGACACTAACGGAGGAAATCTGAGTGATTAAATTGACGGATGAAAGCACTGATGATCACTTCATTCTGCTGAGGCCCACAGGCAACCCAGCTGAGTGTCTTTTCATTAAGACCCAATCCAGCCCTCCACATGAAAACCATCAGAGAAATCATCCCTCACTGTCTCTCCACTAAAGACATGAAAAACCCTGGCTGGAAGATGACTAAAATGTTATTAATGCAGTCAATACAATGAAAAATACAAGGAAAGTAAGAAAGTTTAATATATAAAATGACCTGCCCTCAATCAAATGCAATGGGCCGAAGCGTAGCCCAGGCACGGGAAATACACATTTAAAGGGCTTGTAATTAGTATATTCTTAGGGGAGACAACCCTAGAAACATCATGACCAATACAGATCAAATTTATCAAGTTTATTTTGAAAAATAAAACAAATGATAATCTTTTAAATAGTGCTTGTCCTTCCCGGCTGGTTCCCTCAGTGAGGCCTAATTTGGCGGTGATGCCTCAGGCACATCAAAGCAGGACATGGCACTACTCTTCCCTGGCCCTCTGCCCAGGCCCCTGCTGATGTGCAAAGCCAACTAATACCTTACACAGCTTTTAAGGCCTTTCCGATGGCCGCCTGCTCATTTAGAGCAAACACACTGACCACAACAATCAGAGTACATCTCATTTCTTTATTTATAGAAAGAAATAGTTTGTGACTAATTAAATCTCCAGTGTGCTGCATACGACTCAGTTAATGTAGGCGTATAAAGCCAGCAGAAAACAGCTACCTACAGAATTGCTTGTTTTTTCCCCCTTATGGTTTCATTTTTCTTTGGCTTGAGACAATGTGTACTGAGGGGATGAGGCTGGGCATGTGTTCAGTCGAAAAAGAACTAGTCCTCATGGTGTCAAAATTCAAAAATAGCATCAGCTGTTATGAGGCTCTGTTTAACCTGCTAGTCATGTCCAGATCTGTCAAATTAGGTAGAAAATGCTAGAAAAGTAATTTATTTTTGCTTGTAGAAAAATGTAATTGGCCATGTAATAGTGCCTAATCAGAGACAATCACTGCCTACTAAATCTCATGTTTTTTTTTTTTTTCAAATCTGAAACATCTGGGCAGTGGATTTTCCAAGTGGAAAATAACCGGTTGTTACAATAGAATGAAAATATTGTTTCTAGAATACCGGAGAAGTCAAGCATCTCTGATTACTCTATGCCCACAATTCTCAGCAGTGAGGATAATGTACCATCAACCCCTCTCCCACACACACACACACACACAGGCAGGAGAGCACACACACACACACATTAATAACATGTCTTTGCAGTAAAGTGCTACTTCACTTCATAGCATCAATCATGGCACCACTTTGACAGATTGACTCAAGTACAAGGAGCACTTAGCAGCAAATGCAGTTAGCACACCCATAACCTGTACAAGCTCAACTGCAAAACTACCCTGCCATTTAGAGCTCAGGTAACTGCAAGAGCGCAAAAGCTGTTTGCCTGACTGCCCTTCAAACTGACATGATACAGGAGCAGGGAGCCGTGCATTCAGAAGCACACTGTTGTTCTGCTTCAAATAGTGTTTCTCTCAGTGTTTTCCTAGTGTTTTCTTGGGCCGAATGCCACCATTGATGGGGCGGAGTGCTTCCCTGGATCACTGATGGTTGACCAGCCTTTTTCTGAAGAGTGAGATGGATGAAGATTAGACTTTATCTGAGCTCCCAGCATACCTCATGTCCTACAATTTAACCCCCCCTCCCCTTTGAATTATGAACCTATGGAAAAAGGAACCTCTACCCAGGCCTTTTGTTTCTGTCTTGCCTGAAGCTAAAGTGGTTCCCAGTGTGTTTAAGAAAAAAAGTACATATGTGCTTTGGGAATTAAAAATCAAAATCAATTACAACAAAAAGTGCTAATCCGCACGGTGGAGGTGTGGGTTCATTGGCAGCCCGGCCTGAGTGAGAGAAGAGTGGGATGGATTAGGATGGATTAGCGGTGGCCTTGTGTTTACCTCCCTGATCGTGTTTGTTTTAGGAGATTTCCCATCTCCCATTGTGTTTGCTCCACTTTTGCTTCATATGTTTTCCTCCTCTCTGTTTGCTCTTCCAAATGATCTGTTTGACTGGTGCCGCGCTGCATCTCTGGAGATGAGGCTTTGCTTCAGTGAGCAGAAATGGAAGCAGGGCCACGCTGCGCTCCACTGTCTGCTCATGGCAAAGAGACCATGGGACCAAGCTCTCTTGGGCACAACACTAAAAGGGGCTTAGTGATAACTACATTCTCACATAACCAACCAAGCGCTAAATACTCAACCAGATGAACTAAATTGCCATTAATACGTTTTGGAAACATACAAACAAACAAACAAATAAATAAATAAATAAATAAATAAATAAATAAACACTACCAAGATATTCATGTTGTAAGAGCCACACCACACTGAGGAGGCTGGTTTGGTCAGCATGTAGAAAAGAGCAAGAGCACGCTTTCTTTTTTTGTGTGACAGAATAGGTATTTTATGGGTCCCAATCAGCCAGTTCCTGTCCCCTCAACCTCTAAATCCCCCCCGGCACGGCACGGTGCAGCGCTTCCCCTGTGTTTACCCACTAGCCAAGAGCCGCAGAGAGACAGACACTTGGTGCCTGTGATGGTGGTGGTGCTCTGGTCACCTTCCTGACACGCGCAGGCTCATCCATTGCACTGACAGTCGGTGTGACAGCCTGTCACCTTGGTCGTGATGGACGTCACTGGCCCAGAATGCATTGCTCGTCTGTCCTTCCTCCACACCAGCCTAGAGACATGAGAAATGTGTTTGAATTTATTCAATTCAATTAAATTCAATTTTATTTATATAGCGCCAAAACAATCAGATTGTCTCTCGGCGCTTTACAGAGCCCAGGGCCTGAAGCCCCTGTTGGGAATTTAATATCACAATATTCATCTATTGGCGAGAAATCGCAAATACAAATACATTTTCACACATTTTAGCAGAATAGGCCTTTGCATTTTCACATTTCCCCATTTGTTGAATCTGATATTGGAGTAATTTTCAATACAACAAGTCCATTAGGTCAAGCCTGCTCAGCAACAAGTTTACTGACATAAACAGGATTAAATCACAGTATAATATGAGACTTCATAGGGGCTTCATAGAAAGCTTTTCCTAGCTGTGCCATTACATTATGAAAACCATTAGAATATTTGAACCAGAATATTTGAACCAGAATTTAATATCACAATATTCATCTATTTGGGGAGAAATCACAAATACAAATACATTTTCACAAAGAAGTAAATAGCAGAATAGGCCTTTGCATTTTCACACTTCCCTGTTTGTTGAATCTGATATTGGAGTAATTGTCAATACAACAAGTCCATTAGGTCAAGCCTGCTCAGCAACAAGTTTACTGACATAAACAGGATTAAATCACAGTATAATATGAGACTTCATAGCAGTGTTAATTTTAGCTATTTTAGATTTAGTCTTAGTCTTTAGACGAAAATGCATTTTAGTTTTAGTCACATTTAGTCATTTATAACATTTTAGTCTAGTTTTAGTCGACAAAAACTCATTACATTTTAGTCTAGTTTTAGTCACATTTAAAAGTCCATATTATAGCCACATTAAACTCCTTTCTTTCCCTTCTCAGGCCCAGGGACCCCCTGTGTTGTCTACAACTGCATAATAGTCAAGCTTGCCGTACTTAAATTGTGGATGCAATTAGTCTCTAAGATACAGGTCTCCTAGTATATGCCTACAGCTGAATTCCAATTAATTCAATGTAAATAATCATTTTAAGGCAATACTTAATTAACAGTATTATCATTAAAATATAAGAGAATATCAAGTCTAGATTTTGAAGATTCAAATGATGCACAATACAACTACTATGCCTCTGGCCTTAGAGTTAAATCAACCACATATCCTCCTTATGAATTGCTGTGCAATCTGATAACCAACAGATTTAGCTAGACGGATAGTCTTGACAGTTGAAAGTGGTGCCAATGATAATAATAATAATTGCCCAAATAGACAATCACATATTCATTTATTTTTTCTTGTTTAATATCATGCGTGGCCTGTCCTATAGTCCACTCTGCAATGAGTTTACTAGCTATCGATAGCTAGTATAACTGGGGTCAGCCCTATGTTCCCACAGCCCTATGTTCCCACATTTCTAAGGATTTTTTTTTCACTGACAATTTTGAAAATTAGGCCCTATGTTCCCACAGATCTATGTTCCCAGATTTATTTTGAAAAATTAGTCCCGATGTTCCCACAGCCCTATGTTCCCACATTTCTACATTTTTATGAAAATTAAACCCTATGGTCCCACATTTTCTGTTAAGCCCCAGCCGTTTTCGGGACAAAAACACCTACAAATGCATGCCTAAAGTAAATGATCAATTCCTCCACAATTATACAGTCGATTTGCATGTTCATGTTGCAAAAAAAAGTACAAAAATCGCCATTTTGAAAAAAATCGCGGACCCACCCGCGGGTTAGGGTTATTATTTAGGGTTATAGGTTAGGGTTAGATGAACTGTAGGAACATAGGCCCTAATTTTGTAATGAATATTAGAAATGTGGGAACATAGGGCTGTGGGAACATAGGCACGCTCCCGTATAACTTAGCTAGGATATGCTAACTCATAGTTAGCTAACGTTAGCTAGCCAAGGCTAACGGGAGGCTTCAATCGAAAATTACTAGCTAGCTATCCAAGCTGACACAACCTATACACTCGACTGCCCCTTTGAAGTTAACTTAACGTTGGCTAATATATTCTAATAACTAGTTAACATTAGCTAATTATCATTGACAGTTACTAGCTAATTTACCGTGGCATAAATTGCAGGGTTGTCTTGTGCGCTTTCAGGTGCATCTTGTTGTGTTCTTCCCACCTATTTTGAAGCCACAAGGTTTCTATCCCGTTATTGCGGTGCATTGTGTTTTATTTTCTGTCAAGTTAAGTTATAATTAAAGAGTGTCCAGGCATCTATTCTTCTTTTTCTTCCAGTACCGAGTGCTTGAACTTGAGCCAACATATAACGTTTGTTAGGGCGTCGCTTGCATGTCTGGTCATCTCAGGTAGTGGAGGAGGGATACAGGACTGGGCAACATTCAACCAATGAGGTGCATGCAAGTTTAGAAAAAAAAATGTATTGTGAGTTAGTCAACCACCAACATTTTCGTCTCGTCTCGTCAACGAAAGTTAAAATAGATTTAGTCATAGTTTTTAATTAAGAAGATCTGTTTTCGTCACGTCTTAGTCTCGTTTTAGTCATGGGAAAAAGGTCGTTAACGCATATTTTTCGTTATAGTTTTCGTCAACGAAATTAACACTGCTTCATAGGAAGCTTTTCCTAGCTGTGCCATTGCATCATGAAAACCATTTGAATATTTGAACCAGTTGTCTACACATTTGCCAATTAATCTATGGAAAGTCCAGATGTATGTCTACAATTACTTTCAAGACAAAATTATTGCTAAAGGAATTACAACTGAATCATTATAAAGTCAGTGATGATCTTAATGGTTTAATACACAAACAATAAAAAAAGAATGGGCTAATGTAAGGATTAATAAGTTGTAGTTAACAGTGTGCACTGCGCAAAAATATGTGGAACACCAGGCTTGGTTTTGCCTAAGAGCGGCCAAAATCAAGAACAGGGGTGGAGAGGATCCCCATGCTCAAGCGTAGTCAGAAAAAGAATTGAAGAAACAAGCAACACAGAAGGCCATGTTCTGGCCACATTCTCTCCCCCAACAACCCTTTGATTTGTCCCCTGGAAATGTTCAGACAAAGCTGTCAAGAAAGCAGCTTTAGTCCAGAGTGTAGAGGTGTACAAAGACGCCATTATCTGTATCTGTGTCTGTGTGTCTGAATCAGTCTTGATCTATATCTGTGTCAGTGTCTGTATCTGTGTCTGTGTCTGTGTCTGTGTCCGTGTGTGTGTATAGGCTACAGTATGTATCTGTATCTGTATCTGTATCTGTACCTGTATCTGTATCTGTGTCCGTATCTGTATCTGTGTCTATATCTGTTCAACCAACAAAATTATCTGTAGGATGGAAGACTGGAAGAGAATATGGTTTCTGCTGGAAGTCATGTTACAGTTTTTCACAGTTGTTACAGTTTTTCTCAATTGCTTTGGCACATTTTGCCATTCACTGTTTACTTTTGCAAAACAGCTCAAACACAGCCCTTAACAGAAGCTGAAATGACCAAAACACTATATGATGTTTTCAGAATGACACCACTTTCTCAAAACTTATCACACACCCATCAAAACCAAACATTTCCATCAAAACCTACAATTTGTGCTCAATTGAAAATGTATGTTCTCATTTATTTAACAATGGATAACAAAATTCAAACTGAATCCAACACTTTTGTGCAACACCCTCACAGTATTGACTATTTTACCAATGACAACATACTACACTTTGGGTTTTGTACTGAGCACTCTTACTTAGGGAATATACTGTCAGAAAGTATTTGAAATATGAAAATTTGTATACAGTAAAATATTGTAGTACTGTTTTTGTATTGCTGAATACTGTAAAAGATGTTGTAAACAAGGTCCTGTCAACACCATTGATTTACATTTGTTCTATAGTGTACAAAATGGCAAAGATTCTGACAAAAAAAAGATTTATTTTGCAGTAATTTTTTCACATTCTCCACAGAAATCAAAATGACAGGCTGCAATATGCAGAAAAAAAAGGTCAAATATCAAACAAAATGGTCCATAAAAGCCTGTAAATATTCATTTTTAGGGGTTGTCGAGGCGGGCCTGACGATCAGGCCACATGTTTTCATCCACATCACAATTTATGTTTTCCATAGCAATGCACCTCTGGAAAAAACGTCTGGAATGGCGAATCCATCCCTGGCAGCTTTCAGCACCAATTGCCAAGCAGGCTGCATTCATTGCATCTATCAATGACATCTGGTCATAAGGCCTGTTGTCATATACTTTCCACCTCCAGCAGGAGAAAAACTCCTCGATCGGGTTTAGCATCGGGGAGTATGCTGGAAGGAACAGCATCATCATCCTTGGGTGGGCAGTGAACCAGTCATTCACCACTCGTGAATGGTGAAATGCCACATTGTCCCAAATTATCACAAAGCGGGACATGTTCGCCCTGAACAGGCCTCGCTCGTGTGGTAGCACCAGCCTTTCATGTAAGGCATCGAGAAATGTCATTAGGCGATCGCTGTTGTATGGCACAGGATATGGCACAGGACTCCATTTGTGGATATGGCAGCGCATATCGTGATGTTGGCACCCCTCTGCCCTGGCACGGTTACTGTTGCCCTGTGACCAATGATGTTACGGCCACGTCTCCTTCTTTTGGCGAGGTTAAATCCTGCCTCATCCACATAAATAAAGACGTAATGGGTTGCGTCTGCTTCCAGATCCATTACTCTCTACATTCAAAAAGACATTCAGAGTAAATTACAACATATACAGAAGGTGCTGTTTTCTACAGTAATTGAATGTTATGCAGCAAGACAAATCCAAATGCAGTGACAGATCCGTACCTGTACATACTGTGCACGCGCTGCCTTTACATCGTCCCTATTCCGTTGAAATGGTACCATGTATAGTTGCTTCGTTGCCACCAGATTGCGTTTGAGGATGCGGTCAATTGTTGACAAGCTGACTGTTGACATTGATAAATGTCCCCTGGTCAGCTACGTAAGACCGCTTCCTTGATCTCCTGCAACCTGATGGCATTGTTAGCAACTACCATGTCCACAATAGCAGCCTCCTGTTCTGCAGTGAATATTCTGCCCCTGCCACCAGTGTGGGCCAGTGTGTTGATTCTGTAGAAATAGTGCAATAGGCTGTAAATATACAGTAATCAGAATTCTACTGTATATTTTGAAAGTCAGTTACTCTATTGTAAATACAGTACTGCATTGTATTGTGGCAACACACTTTACAAAAGTATAGAAATGCTTGTCACAAGAGTGCAAATACAGTGAAACACAGTTTAGTAAATTGACTGTAAAGACAGGCAAAGTGACTTACCTATTGTCATTGCGGAATGTTCGAACAATTGATGCCACAGTATGGCGGCTCAGGTTTGGCTGAACTCTTTTGCCAGCCTCTCTCATGGAAAGACCATGATTTACAACATGGTCAATGATGGTTGCCCTAATTTCGTTTGAGCATCTAATTCTATGTCCTCTGACAGGGGCCCCTCTACCTCTACCACGACCTCGACCTCGACCTCTTCCTTGTCCTTGTCCTTGTCCTTGTCCTTGTCCTCGTCCTCGTCCTCGTCCTCGTCCTTGTCCTCGATCCATGCTTGCTTTCAACTTCAACCTATTGACCTCTTTTATAGGTTGAGAACAACTTGATTTGTTGTGCACAGAGAGTTCACACAGGTGCTGACGATATTAAGAATTGAGAGAGCAGTTTCAGTAGGCTACTACTGAGTGTCTTAAATGTGTTGACATGGTTATTCAATTAGGTTTTGTGTCTTTCTCTGAGAAGTGTGTTAACTGTTTTGAAAAGTGTGTTAAAACTCAAAGAAATTTGTGTGAAAGCAATGAGAAATAGTTAACCCATTCGCCAGAGAAGACTCTTGCTGTGCAGAGTAGATGTGAGCATTAGATGAAGTTGACCCATGATTCGCTAAATGTGTGAAAGCAATTGAGAAAAACTGTAACACTCAAAAAGCGAAAATTCGGCACAATTTGCACAACCTTCACTTCATGTACCAATCACACTGCATCAGACTCTGATTTTCCTGGTTTACACTCTGATGTCAATTACACATCACCTTGTTGTCAAAACACTACACACAAGTTGTTCAGTTGTTGCACACACTTCTCAAGTATAATCTCAAAGCATCAACCTACAACACACAAATAGTCAAATCTCTAAACATTCAGGTCGGTTGAGCAATTTGCAATGAGGACTGCAGCATAAAAGTGCCTTGAGCCTCTGTTTTTTTTGGTAAACAATGGAGAACTTTGAAGAGATCAACAACCAGAGAAGGAGAGGGGTAAGAGTGAGAGGAGGAGGAAGAGGAGGTCAAGAAGGACGGGGACAAGGGGGAGGAGGAGTAGGAGGACAAGGAGGAGGAAGAGGATGAGAAGGACAAGGAGAAGAAGTAGGAGGAGGAGGAGAAAGAAGAAGGAGAATGGTCATCTCTAATGAGATTTGGGCCGCTGTGGTAGACCATGTGCTCAACCATGGTTTGAGCATGAGGGAGGCTGGCCAGTGTCCAACCAAACCTCAGCCGCTTCACAGTTGCTGCCATCATTTGAAACTTCAGGATGGAGAACAGGTACGAAATCTATTTGCCTTGTGTACTGTAATACTGCATATCAATAGAATACATTGTGCTCACAGTATTTGTATTTTGCAGGACTGAAAGTGAACCACACCGTGGAGGAAGAACACACACTTTCACCGCCGAACAGGAGACTAAAATTATAAATATGGTTTGTGAGAACAACGGTATCACACGGTTTACAGTACTGTACTGTTCTCTGAACTGTTCTACTGTGTGTACCGAAATAAGACTTTTTTTGCTGCATATTTGTGTGCTGTTTTATGTTTGACTATGGAAAAAAGTAGGCCTACACTGAGACATTTTACTAAAGGAGAAATGGCTCATTCTCCAGAGTCATTGTCATTCATGGTGTTCCATTTCGATGATTGTGTTTTCAATTTTGCACTGCAGTGTGCTCTAAATGCTTGGTAGTGTGCAGCAAATGCTTAGTTGTGTGTACTCAATGAATGTATGTGTGTGTCTTTTGAAAATATGGCTGTGTGTACCAAATGAAAACACAAGTTCCATTTTGTGAACAGTTAAGAGATTTGATGGCAAAGAGTCATCTTGCAAAGGGAGTGTCAGGTTTAGCATTTTGTGTGTGAGGTTTTCAGTTTTCTGTGTGCAGTTTTGAGAAAGCCGTTATTGTTTTGAAAAACGTGTGTTAGCAATTGTGAAAAACTGTAAATCAGGCAAATGTTTTCAAACAACAGAATTTTTAATTGGCAATGCAATTATTGTGCCTTAAAAGTATCAAATTGATTGAATATTGTCATATAATTAATTATAATGTGCTTTTCAACTCTCTCTCTTTCTTTTTTTTATTTTTAACTAAAGTTTTTTCATTTGTGAACCCCACCTGAAACAACCAACCAGATACTAAAGCAATGAAGGATGTGGTAATTTATTAAAAAGATGATCTTTTTAATTAGTTTACAGCTGATTTATTTAAGCCCCTTGCCAAACACCACAGACCTGCACGTCCATTTTTCTGGATTTAATCATTCTCAGCGTGAATTTCTCCCTACACTAATTAGTGGTTAACGAATGCTCTGACATGAACAAATGGGCATCCGGGAGTGACATGCTAATGTGCCCTCATATTGTTTGACAAGCACAGAGCAAAACAGGGCGACCTCTAATAAACTAAGCACAGAGAAAGACTTATGATGCTCAAGAACAAGTCTTTTGAGGTTTTGGCTTGTGCTTCTACCTCACTAGTTTGGCTTTTACTCACAAGGGGTCCTTAAAAAAAATAGATTGCAACTTATTGACATTTTAAGCGTAAACCCGACACAGCTGGACGCTACGACGGAGATGGAAAATGATACACCCAGAAACAAAACATTGACACAAGATATTTCACACAGAAAGAAATGGTGTCAAAAGGTACATTTGATCAAAGCGTCTATGATCTTTCACTGCATGAATGATACCCTTTATCTTTCTCCGCTGCCTACCATTCCATTTTGAAGTAAAAAAAAATAATATCACGGCTGATAGATGCTTTGTGTGAGAGGGATGCCAAGCCAAAAAAGCAAGAGGAACTGTCAGAACATGAGATGGAAAGAAGAACAAGGGAGACAGAGAAAGCAACAGTGAGAGAGGGGGAGAGCCAGAGAGAGGTGAACGATGAGAAGTGAGCAGAAGAACTTGCTTCTTTCCAAAGGCCTATCAACTCAAGCGAGTTACATCATATGCACAGGCGTGGGACATGGCGCGTGAGTGCATCTAATGGAAATGTCCAAGAGTAGCCGGGATGCTGGCATTTCTCCTGAGTCCTCCATCACAAGGCTCAAGGCAAGCTTATTGCATGCTATTGCCTTACAAAAAGACAAGCCAAGTTTTTTTTTTTAAACTATCCAGTCAATTTTGTCTCATTATAGCATTTCACACAGAATTCCCTTTTCTTACACCCCCATCCTCCCCCATACTTACATCACAGGTGTAGTGCACTTTATCAACATCATATTTCTCCTTGAAGTTCTCCCCTGGATAGATCCTGTCCACAGACATCTGAGAAACACTTTTTAATGAGCTATCCTGGAGAGTGTTTAAAGCTTTCTTAAACTGCATTAAACTTGATCTGTTTTACACCACTGAGTTTACTCTTGGGGCCTATGGTGTGATCTTGTTCACACCGCTGATTTTACTCTCAGGGCCTATGGAGTGATCTGTTTTACACCACAGAGTTTACTCTTGGGGCCTTTGGAGTGTTGGTTGAATCAGAAAAAACTCATATCCTGATTAGAAGGCTCTTGGTCTTGTATGGTCATAGCCGAACTATATAATCTTAAAGAACTGTAATAAGTCCTGATTTATTTAATAACCACCTCAATAATGACCTCAATAACCAGGTATAAATAACAAGCCAGAGAGCACAAGCTCCTCCATCTAAACGTGGAGACCAGACCGCACTGTGACTCAGCAACTATCATTAACTTAAGAGTTTCTCCACGCATGTCAAGCGGAGAGATAATTACATAATTGTAGGGATGGAATTAGGCCTTTCAATATTGGGGATTATAGCTGGGTCTGAGTCTCTATCACAATAGGAGAGTAGAGAGCAATCTTAACAACTGATACCTTTGAATGTAATAAAATGAAAAGCCAAGATCAAAGAGCTTGACAGCCCTAATGCTGCTTCTCGATTACCTTGAAGTAAAGCCCTTTTACAATTCCTATTCTCAGCAGCAGGTCATTGAGAGAGAAACTTCACGGAGGAAGTAGGTAGACATTTCAGAAGAACTGCATGGCTTGCTCAGTACCATTTGATTTCTGGAGATAGCTCAGGAGAAGGAAAACTACTCGACTGAGAATTTTTAATACCATCAAGCAATCAAATAGTGACTGCTTTCACAAATGATCTCAAAGCTACTCTGAAGAAAATTACCCTGAAATAAATTAATTTACATAAATTCCAGCCATTATGAGGGGTTCAAAACCAAAATCTCTCAACATAAACCTCTTTATGATCAATGTGTTCTCAGGGTTCAAGAACATTTTGTGAAACTTCTGAAGGTTTAAAAGAATAACATCCTCAGAGAAGGAACAACAATCGTATGAAAGCTACTCAGACACTTTCACTTCAGACACACAGTCTTTTCAAAAGAATAATGATGAGGGGAAGCAAAAATATTCATGTTCCCTCAGCTGAACCGAGGAGCAGGAGAGGAGACTCACTCTCCCATCCAGGTGGCGTAGCTCTCCGGCAGCTTGGGGATGAAGAGGAGGGACCTCCCCAAGTCGGCGTGGATGGCTCCATAGCAGTCGGCCTCAGTCACCCCAAAAGCCCAGTGGAAGAAGGACTCCTGCGGGGGGGGGGGGGGGGAGAGCACACACAGGCAGTCAGGGCTCCACACTGCTCTGTCTCTGAGAGTGAGTTTCCATGCCACACCTCACAGTTCTCAGCAACCGCCCTTTAAACACAGACATGCTGCAGTGCCCAAATTATTCGTTGGCCATACAAGTCAGTAAATATCTTTAGGAAGCAGATATCAATAAATCATCTCCTAGTGTTTTATCAGGTGAGGGGTTATCTGCCAGATGTTCATGCTACCACCCACTAGTGCACAAACTCTCTCTCTCACACACACACACACACACACACACATACAGTGACACACATCTACCAACCGATACGCAGACCCAGACACACCTTAGCCTGTGGCCTTGGGAGGTCTGTGTGTGACTCCCCCTTGAGTCTGAGTCTGATGAATGTGGGGATTGTGTTCATTGCTGCAGCTTGTGTCCCCACAACCTGAGGACGGGGTGATGGATGATCGGGGGGAAGAGGGGCTTAGAGGGGAAGTGTGTGTGTGAGTGTGTGGGGGGGGGGTGCGGTAAGTATTCTCAGGAGTGATGGTGGAGTGACCTCATTTCTTATCTAAGATCACTATGGATAGTGCGCTCTCTCTCTCAGTCTCTCTCTCTCTCTCTCAGTCACTCTGTCACCCCCCCCCCACACACACACACACGCACAAACACACACACAGGGCCATGTGTAAATTCATCTCCATCAGTTAATGTTTACTAAGAGATTGCCATTCTTTGAGTGTGTGTGTGTGTGTGTGTGTGTGTGTGTGTGTGTGTGTGTGTGTGTCAGTTCAGTTTCTCTCAGCTTGTTGCTTGTAGCTAATCTCAGACCTATTCTTCTCAGGCAGAGGTTTAGCTATGGGTAGGATGTCGTGATAATCACAGTTCTGATTTGAGGTCTGTCCCTCTGTTATGATAATGACTAGGACCTCAGTGTATCATTGGCAGTAGAGGACAGCACATATATTTCCCTATTTTTAAAGTATACGGTATATTAAGTAAAAGTACATATATATGTATATAAAGTATACGGCATGCCGTTTGGGAAATAATTGTATATAATGACTGAAAAATCTGAATATATTGAATGAAAAGTGAGAATATTGAATGAAAGTTGAGAATTTTGGACGATTGTTATGTGTCATAACTGTAATATGTATTATTACAGTTATTTCAATCACAGCATTGCTGTAGCATATACCTGCTTCATGTTTGAAACACGAGGCAAGCTCACTTTCTTGTAAGTCTCTAATCATACATTGTAATTGGTAGTAGCCTGGTAGTTGTGCAAATCAAAATGTCTCCGCTTTGATGCCACTGTATGTTTGATGTCATTAACAATTCATTGATCAAGACAAAATAGAAATAGGCAATGTTAATTTATTGTGATAATTAGTATATGTTATTCATAACATGACTGAGACAGCAGTGACTTGTGTGGGCTAACATGTAATTGAGCCTTGCAAAATCGTATTGTTATTGGTAATGAAACATCCATCCATATTCTGTTCATTTGAGTGAGCTGTGTTTCGTATTGAAATGTATTGAGATTTGACCCACCAGTGATCATGACATGGACTGTGTCTATAGCCTGCCAGCAAGTTGTGACAGACTTGGATTGTAATTGATGCGTACCCCAGTAGTCGTGCAACTCGCAAATTTCGTATCTTTTACACCCATCAACAGAGTCAGAAAGTATTACAATCGTGTTTATTTTTTAGTCTCCCCTACTTAATCAAGCTACCATTGCACATTTTTAGTAGCCCAAATATTAAGCAGAGCACTGATTTCACGTGCTGACCAGCTCCAATGATTCTCCATTTTTTAATTATCTGTTGTTTGATGCCGTGTAGGTTATTTTATATTATTTGATACTAGTTAACTTCTTTAGGTGCTGAACTTCTCTTACCTGATTCAGCTAAGACCATCGTTCACCTTGACACCACCTCAAACACCAGTTAGCCCTGTGTAGCCCAAGGGTAATCGTTGGGCCAAAACCCAACGATTGGCTCTAAGCCCAGAGAAGATACCATAAAGCCCCGGAAGTGACAATGGAGACACAACTGGCCTTGGCCCACACTAGCCAGCTCAGATTTGGCCCGATAGTGGAAACGGATTCCTTGTTTTACTCTATCTAAGGGCAGAAAGCACACATTACACAAATGACAAAGCTTGAGTTCATGGCACTGTATGTGTGTGTGTGTGTGTGTGTGTGAGAGAGAGAGGGGGGGGGGGGGGGGAGAGACAGAGAGAGAGAGAGAGCTCCACTCAACTCTTATCTGAGTTTGGAGTGAGGAGTGTTTCGAAGTTTGAGATGAAACCCCCTCTGCCTTTCTTCAGTGTAGTTCTTTGGACTGCCTAACATGACAGAACAGAGATCTGAGGCACACTGGAGAGAGTGGGTTTATGCAGTCTTTTTTTTCTTTCTCTCTTTTTTTTCTGCAGGCTTTAGTATGAAAAAAAAAACAAGAACTGTTGATGAAAAGTTCCCTGTAAGAAGCTGGCACCCAACCCACTGAGTACATCAGGCATAATGAAGATTACTGCTAATGCCAGAACCAATGCACAGCACCCACTGAGGCCAGCGTCATATTCAAATCAGAGGATTACATCTCCAGCTCTTTCCTTGCCCCAATCTTCCTTTCTGATATTACACTCTGATGCACATGTTTCGGCTAATAATCTACCATGGAATTGGAAGCGTAATGGAGTTTGGAGGGCATGAATGAACCTTGAATAGAAGGAGGAAAAGATAGTCAGATTACATTTTTACAGAGGTTCACAACCTTTTTTCCTGACTCACAGTTACACCGTGATATGCCCAACAAAACTGTAATTATTGATATAATGCTACAGTGAAGGGAGGTGGGTGGATGTTAAAGGAGCACTATTCACTGACACCCTGGCCTTGAAGCAACATGGAGAGCTAACTGGTGCTGAAAAGCTAACGGGTGCTGAAAAGCTAACGGGTGCTGAAAACCTACCTGAAGGAAAAGTATTAGACTAGATTGAGGCCTTCGTCCTTCTGTACCCCAGTCCACGTTGTGTTAGTCCGTGACAGCCAGGTCTCCTTGTGTTGTGGTGCTGTATCCTCCACTAATTTCTGCTACTGGCCGTTTGTCACGACTGCGATGTTTGTTGTCACTAATGTTTGCTGAGGCTGTCCAGTATGTTTGAGGGACTCTATTTGTGTTTGTCTCCTCAATATGTTGACCCAAGCGCTTTGTCAGAAGAGGCTTCTATGAGTGAGGTGACTAGGAGGCATCATCAAGATCACTTGAAGGACAGTTGTCTGGAAAGCTGTTATTTAATCTATGCTGTGATGTGATTGGTCAAATGTGTGCATGGTCTAAATCAGGAGACCACAGTGGGGGCCAACATAATAGATACCTGGATTGGTATTGGTGGAAATTATAGAAATCCAGAGCAGCATAGTTTAGATGCCAATTATTACTGTTAGCAAGGTCTTAATGTCACATTGTTTTTGTCTGGCTGTTTCGTCACATGCGGGAGGGACTTGTTGGCTGTTTGTCGACGTTGATGTCTTTTGGTCCTTGTGTAGACATCATCTGTCTGTTTTTGTTGCTAAGCACTGAGACAATACTTAGTTGTATGAAACTGATCATCTGTTTTTAACTGTTCAAAAGCTTAAAGCCAGAAAAGACTATGCCTTTGTTTTTCCCTAAAGCATATGGAGAAATTACCTGATTCATGTCTTTTTTTCCCTGATAAGGTTGTTTAGACTTTCCATCAGAGACAGGCAAATGCCCTTACATGCAGATAATGCATGTGGCAGTGGAATAATGCATTTGTAGGTGCATTTCATCACTACTTGCACTCCTAGTATGAATCATACCATTAAGTAAAAATTAAAGTATAAATAATCAGCTCTTGCAGACACTGAAGTGAAAACTGATATCTCAGTGATCCTCTTTGAAGTCCTGGGGTAATGGAATGTTTCTTCTGCCTGCCTCGTGTGTCGTTATCAAAGCGAGCTGCTGAGACATTTCAAAGGCAGCGTGGGCCCTCTGTGAGTAGCGGCAGTCTCAGTGCCACCCTTGTGGGTTCCTGGAAGGGGTCCTGGAGTCACCAGCCATAGACGCGGCAGCCAGCAGTCGGTCGCCGCCACCCACCCATCCATCTCCCCTGCTGCATCTCTGTATGGTATCTCCTCATATCTTATTCCCTCTGATCAGGGAGAGTGGCAAATTCCCTTGACAGAATGCGTGGGATTAAGTAGAAGACAACGTGAGGGTCTCGCTTTCTCCGGGAGGAGTTTAAACTGGAGTTGACTGGGCTGACTTTATCTGATGCACAGCTCTAGCTCTTTGTTACATTGTGTTGATAAAAAAAAGAGAAAAAGCATGAAATGCAAGGAAAAATGATAGGACCAAGTATAACAGCCCAGGTGACCAAGATACCCACCACTTTGATGTATTCAGCAGTGCATTACTTCAAAAACAAATGCAAAAAGAAAACCTTCTATAAGGTTCTGCTGGTATTTTCTGTGTCCTGGAAGCCTGGCGTGTCTCTGCCAAGCCTAGCCTGGCGATGACCCGCTGTGCTCGACATTCAGCTGATTCCCAGGTGGCATCCGAGGCTTTTCAGAGGCTCTCCTCACTGATGAAAGGGTGGCCAAGATCCGTGCAGTGGCCACATGAAGCGATGTTAAAAGCACTCCTGGGTCAGGCAGAGCACTCAGTCCATTTCCTTCCCCTGTCTGAGTGCAGACTCTTCAGCCACCGCAGCTAATGCACTCTGGGAGGACCATCCACATGTGGGTGGATGCACGCAAGAGCCCAAGTTTATTACCACCGGCACATGGTTCAATGCAACCTTGCAACAGACAGGTCCAAGTGTCTAAAATGTGCTACATGGGTGATAAATAAAGGGATCAATAGATGGATCGAGTTTAAAAAATAAATAAAAAATTGTGTTTGGCGTGTATTACTGCTGTCGAAATGACCTATGCTATCTCAGTACTACATGAAGAATAACTGTGCCCATTCTGTTCTGATGCTTTCTTAACACCCTCGGCTATCTATGAACCTCCTCTGATGGAGCCTTTGCTATTCTGCATGCATGTGCTCTCTTCTGAAGTCTTAAAGGTTTCGTTTTGTCTCATAAATATTTACCATCTAAAATCCTGGCTTTCTTGGGTGTTGGACGGGGAGATGAGAAGGGAGTGGTATGGGTCTTGGAGTTGAGGTTAGTGGGTTTTTGCTTTGGCTAATAGGAGTGTTATATAGGAGTGTTATAAGAACCCCAGGCCCCATTCCCTGACCTGACAAAAAATGCTTAGACATCCTAGAAAATGGCTGTATACTTGTTTTGTCCGCTGAAAGTGCAGGGACATAACTGGTAGTGAATAGGGTGAAGATGATTTTAGAGCTTTTAAGGCCATTTTTGTTCAGTCAGGGTTGGTTTCTTCACAGTTTACTCTGGTCCATTGTTTGTACTGAACCATCTCTGCGATCCCTTTGGCCATTTTAATTAAACAGACAGAGCAGCACAACAGAAGCAAAATCACACCTCGAACCTAGTACATTCTTTACATGTACACGATAAGCACAGGAAGCTCAGAAACAAATTAAATACACTGGCTGCTTTTCACTAAATCAACTCTCATGGTATTTTCTGTCAAGATGTTATCATTGTAGCCGGTCGATAAGAAACATTTTGCTGAAGGCCCAATGACTCAGAAATACGTTCACAGCTTGGCTGAGGGGAGGGAATGAAGTTTTCTGGAAAGGCGGTTGGTATTTTATGAAGGTGATAATCAAATCAATAAATCTATATTTACAGCAGTTAGCAGAAAATAACGCGCTACGTCTCAATCAGATTATAGGATAAAATAGCATAACAATAGATTACGTGCAGACAGGATATTTCTTTGGTTTATCCTTTTAAAAACAGTGTAATGGTAGTTTTGAGAAGTGCTCTCTTGGGTTGTGGCTTGCTGCCTTACTGGCATAATTGCTGTTCAGCAGACTTATAGACCAATAAAAAAGAAAATACAATTTTGTTTGATTTTTTTAAGAAACATAGTGATTGCATCCTATCAGATGAAACAGTGATGTACTGGGTACTGAACACGACAAGGAACAATTCTGTTTTATATTAGCTTACAACAAACAATAAACAGCTGACTGTTTGTAAACAGTGTTGTGAACTGTGAACAAAGTGTCAAGGAGATGCCTCCTCCCAGCATTAGGACAGAATTATAAACAGCCAGGGAAAATGTGCTGTGCTTAATACATTTTATTTTGCAGTTAGTCTGTATAGACTAGAGGACTAAATTGGTTTTGTTTTCATCGGACAGACACTTTCATTCAAAACTTAACTTACAGTCCATATAGACGTTTTAGTCAGTAGCATATGTGTGGCCCCAATATCTAGGTAGATATACCTCTCCAACCTATCAATGTCAATATCCCTTCAAAAAACAAAAAGACAAAAGACAAGCCCTTGACTAACTTGACATAACTGATCTTTTTAATAGCTAAAATGCCCCTGGTCTGATCATTATAGACATGTTCCTTTAAATGTATGTTTGCACCACATGTGAGGTCCTATATGTCCTTGAATGTCTAGTGTGTGTGTGGCAGTGGCAGGGGATACAAGATTTTCAGATTCAGATTATAAAGGTTTCTGAGGGCCTCTAGAAGTGATTGGGGAGCTTCAGATTTGGAATACCCTTTTCCCCTATAAAAGTCTGGTTAATCGAAATTTTGAGGCCTGCCTAGTAGTCCTTGACTACTCATGGTTATGCCTGAATATCTATCTAAGAACATTTTTTAAATGAAATATCAGATTTTAGATCTTGTTGATGCTATTTCGTAATTATGCATATTATGTCTCTATAATATTTTGTCATACCTGTCGCACTGAAAAAAATACAAACATCATAGTATTTGGACACAGGCATATTTATTTCCATTTTACCAATAGTAAGTGAAATTAATGTGATTTAAGTAACGCTATGATAGGGGATTCAGGACTGCTACCCCTCACCACCACGTAGATCCACTCCTGACACACACACCCACACACTCACGCACACATACACACACACACACACTTTCATATATTGGCTGGAGGGGTAGCTTGACCCCACGATGCAACCTCAGATCAATATTTAATGTTCATTTCCAAGCCAGCCTCCTGAAATATAGAAAATTGGCTGCCACCAGGCCTGGTGCAGCCTAGCAGATATTGGAGTTAAATATATGGCCGTGGGACAAGCAAAGTCACAGCTCATCTCCCTACTGCTCCCCAGGAGACACAGATCACACCGCAGCCCTGACACAAACATGAATCCCCCCAAACCAAATAAAGCTGTCTACTCAAGACCGGTTACCCTGCATCCTGGTGCTCACAAAACAAAGACCTCGGCAGCGGATGTTTTCTTTTTCTTTTTCTTCTTCGCAATTTCCCAGACTAAATATACTGCCTCCCTGTAGCACGCCAATCTGTCTTTTGCAGTGTGAAGGATTATTACCTATTTGTGTGAGAACAGATTAATGGATATGTAGTCAAAACCTTGGGTATGATGAAGGCTGCTGTGCACGCAACTCGGTGGAGATTATTTGAAGTCTCTACATCAAAGGAGAAGATTGTCAGTGGGATACAATACAAAATGCTATTTAGGTTTAGCTCACTCCTTCATTTGTTTGTAACAACACTGTTATGTGTGAAGTGAGTCAAGGCTAATAACAAGCTCATCTGATTTTTTCTCTTTTTTTCAAGACAAACTGACTATTTTGTCTGACATAAAACCACTCAGATGTTGTCACTCCTTATTTAGAAAAAAATTGAGTATATTGATGCACAAACAGGCATGTCTGTACTTTCATACTCTCTGTTTAGACTCTATGCACCAGAAAGCTCAGCCAAAGGAATTACTCAGGCCTGTTTTTTTGTCCATCTCAACCCGTACTGAGCAGCCCAGAGTTTCATCTCTGATCCTTACCTGAAAAGACCCAGGTGTGGGACTAACTCACCAATGCAGTTCATACTTCCTGATTTCAAAATCGCCTTCTGGGAGGTTATTGACTTGATGTGATTGGGTGTGAATTATCATAGTTCAGATGACAGACGAACTTTGATGTTGCCATAAATAGTGGATGGTTGCATTTTTAGGGATTGTACAGAAGTTTGTGCTCCCACAGGACAGGTGACAGCACAGTCCGCGGTGGTAATAGTTGGTGGTAATAGTTTATCTCCTCTCTGTGTTGCAGTACCTAAAACAAACATTTTCAGCGTTAACTGCTCACAAAACTGTCATAAATATTTACTTTGGGTAGATTTTGTTTCCTGGAAAACACCGTCTTTGTCTTTTCCTCTTATACATCAACAAGCCTCTTAGTAGAGGTGCTATCGTCCAAAATTGTTCACTTTTGTGATAAAAGCATGAAACTTTGCACAATTTCTAACCTTTCAACAATCAATTTGTGATATGGATCCAAGCTTGGTTAAGGTCTGGACTCGAGATCTGCGCATATCCTAAAATTGCCGACATGGAAACGAGGCAAAAAATGAATTGCTTAAAAACTAGGTCCTAAAATGCAAAAATGAACTCGGAACTGATATATGTGTTGCATATGTGGTTTTCTGTGCTAGAAAATGTTTAAGATATGGCCACGTGACCTCTTTTTAGAGATTTAAAAATGATTTGAAAATGAAACATGGTGCTAAAATCAGCACAACTGGTCAGTAAGTTATTTTTTATTATTTTAATTACATCCATAACGATATTTCTTTTCAGACCCGAAGGTGAGGCACAAAAACGTGGTTTCCCTTAAACGTTTCCCATTGTTTTTGAGAGAGGTTGAAGCAGAAGAGGTTCAGAAAACCTGGGCCCCGTGTCCTGATGAACGAGTGATTTCACAAATACTTGTTACATTTTAACACACTTCTCTCGAACAAGCACATAGCCTGAACGGATATGCACTGCTCTTAAGTAGTACTTAACGGACACTGTCCATGTAAACAGTGCTGCAATATCACCTAATTTGTTAATATCAGGTGATGGCATTGCTGCCTTTTTAACTTCATAGGACCTAAATGTTAATTGACTTAAAGGCAAAACATTTTAACATCTGCATATCTAACATCAATAAACCATCTCAGAGTAGGCCTATGACACACATACATAAATTATGCAAATTATTACAAATTCAGATTTGTTTACGACGTGTACATTAAGTGTCCAACATCGGCCTGCTCTTTGCTATTTACAAGTGTCCTAGAGTGACTGGCATATTCCCCGAGCAAGAGTGCTTTTGGATATCCTTAAGGAAGGAATTTGAGGATGAGGAAGATGCCGAGGACGACCTGTGGCTGATTTTGAAACAGCACAAGTTATAGGCTTTATGTCCGTTACTCCACTCTCTAGGGTTGTGATGGTCGTTTCCCAATCTCTTCCACTTTCTGCATCAACTTGTGAGCAAGGCCTATAGGCCCTACTAAATATACCTAAATATACCTACCTTCAAAAAGTCAGAACCAACTCTGCCAATGTCTCATTTTGCCAATTATGTGCCCACAGTTTAATCGTATTTCTATGATCTTAAAATAGCTTTTTTTTTTTAAGCTAAAAAGCAGATGACTACAATAAAATATAATAATAATAATAACAATGCAATAACATTGAGAAATATAGTTGTAATTTCCCTGTTCGTCCCTGTCAAGAAGCTCTTAGCAGTCAATGACACACGTAAATCTAAGAGCATTTTGAAGTAGTATTTAAGTTATGATGCTTTCAGGAAATGCTTTGAAATTCTAAGATGATCCGTAAAAGGGATTTTACAAGCTACTATGGCTTACAATGCTTTCAGGAAATGGGACCCTGTTTGGTCTTTTAGTTTTTGGTTTAGTGTTGCATAAAGTATAAATGTCAATACACCACCTTCCATGTGAATTCCTCAAATCAGCAACGTCTAATCTGGGATTTCTTGTTTTTGTAACCTACTAGAGGTAAAGGGTTGTTTTAGAACAGTAAATAAAATCACAGGTTATATTTCAGTCATATTCAATTCAATCACATGTTATGTGCTCCCCGAGAATCACTTGTGACCCATATTTTAATTGTTTCTAACAGACTAAATATCCTGAGGAGTCTTTCCCCAGGGATCTTGTTGTAGTCACAGATGGCAAGCTGGGAGAAGTCGTCGACTTTGCCGTTGTGCTTAAGGACAGTGTTTTCAGCACCATGGACCTACGAAGTGCTTTTTTTTCTCCTGATTGGTCTTTTATATTCCTTGAACATTGAGTATCCCAAAGATGTATTATGGATTTCCTTTTCTTGTGTTTATGTGTGTTTAATTATGCTGTTTCCAGAATCACAATTACACTTGTTGATTGCAATTTTTCAGACTAGGCTGATTTTATTCCTTCATTTTGAAGATAGAGCTACTGTTCTTTAAAATTCATAGTGTTCATACTGTGAGTTGCAGTAATTACAATGTATTGTTGTGAAATGTGTTACTCAACTCAAACAATGCAGTGTTGTTGCTATGACATTTAACACTGTGTGTATATTTTAAATGTGCTTGTTTAAGTTTCACTTCAAATGTATTTGAAGGGTTGAGGGATGGTATTATACCTACAAATTACTAGCCACCCTAGGGTAGTCACCTTGAGTAGTTACACTACAGGTGGTTAGGTACAGAGAGATGAATGTCAGATGAAATAATTATGGGACAAACCTATACTATACCACTGAGCTGGCAGTGTGTGAGAGTGCTACGGCTCCTTTGTGATTGGTCGAATTAGTAGTTATCTCAGAGAGATCTCATGTGCAATTAACATGTAATTACCAATTCACCTGAGCACACCACAAAACGTTTATCAAGACCAGTTTAGCAGTGGTCGTGATAAATTGCTGTCAGATAGGTTAAAACGTCTCGGTTACTTACGTAACCTCGGTTCCTTAAGCAGGAACCAGATATAACAGTATGGTACATGACACTGTCTGAAAGGTCCAGTGCGCTCTACATAACAGCGGAGAGCGCGCACTGGACAGAGCTTATTCAAACGTTCCTCCTCTGCTGACACAAAAGGAGGAGGCGAGAAAACTGCTAATTCAATCACCTGATTGCGGAATGGGGTTGCCACCACTTTAGGTGTGTAAGCAGCATTAGGTCGCATAACCACTCTGTCACCAGGGATCGAGAACTGAAGGCACGATGGGCTGACTGACAGGGCTTGCATATCACCAATGCGCTTTGCTGACGTTAACGCCAGTAGCAGCGCGGTCTTTAAAGAGACAAACTTTATGTCCACCGTCTCCAGGGGCTCGAACGGAGGCCCTGTGAGAGCACGTAACACAACCAGCAGATCCCAAGAGGGTATGAGGTGTCTCTCTGGCACCCTGAGCTGTCTCACCCCCGCCATAAAGCTTGACGCTAGCGGGTGACTGCCAGGAGAACTGCCATTAATGCCAGGTACACTTTGAGAGTGGAAGCTGCCTTCCCCTCATCAAACAACTGCTGTAGGAATTCTAGTATAACGCCCAGCGCGCAGTTAATGGGGTCATGCTGACGCGCAGCGCACCATCGTTCAAAACTGCGCCACTTCAGTGTATACAGAGCCCGTGTCGCCCCCTAGCGAGAACCAGAGCGGGCAGCAGGTATTCTGCCTGTTCGCAAACAGGTCCGCCTGCGCCCTGAAAAAACGCACCGAGATCTGTTCTATCACCTGAGGGTGTAGACACCAATCTGCTGCTCGAGGGTCGCCCCTCGATAACAGGTCCGCACCGTAGTTGAGGTGACCTGGAATATGAACTGCCCTGAGGGAAAGGACGTGACTCGCTGCCCACAGGAGCAGGCGGGTCGCCCAATGGTGCAGTGACTGGGAGCGCACTCCACCTTGACGGTTATATACGCCAAGGCCGCAGTGTTGTCCGTCCTCACTAACACATGCTGACCACTCTGTCTGGGCAGAAAGTGTCGTAGAGCCAGGACTACTGTCCGCAGTTCTAACACATTTATATGAGACGCGGCCTCTGTCACAGACCAGAGACCGTTCACGCCTCTCCCCTCGCAGACCGCACCCCAACCCTTGGTGGAGGCGCCTGTGGTCACTACTACGCGACGCGACACTATGCCCATAGTGCCCGACGCAGCGAGAAACCAGGGGGTTCTCCAGATTGTCGGGGCCTTCCTGCATCTGGAGGACAACGTTACTCTGCGGTGCCTGTCTGTGACTGCGTTGAGCCTCAGAGACAGGTACCACATCTGGAACGGCCGCATACGCAACATCCCTAGCGGGAGCGCGATAGCAGCTGACGCCATCATTCCCAACAGGCGTTGGCAGCACAGCGACGAGACTGACTGTCCCAGTCGGAACTGGCGCACGCATGTTTTGATGGCATTTATTCGTTCTCGAGACAGCCTGACCTCCATGGAGGTGGAGTCTAGAATCATGCCTAGGAAATGCGTAATTTGGCTTGGGCACAGAACGCTTTTTTCCTTGTTTATCACAAAACCCAGTCGATGCAGGTGTTGCAGGTTGCACCGCTGCGGCCTCTGAATGAGCAGCTATTAACCAATCGTCCAAATAATTGAATACGCGTAAGCCGCGTATTCGTAATGGGGCGATGGCTGCTTCTACGCACTTTGTGAATACCCTCGGCGCCAGAGCTAAGCCGAACGGGAGTGCGTTGAATTGGTACGCTATTCCTCCGAATGCAAACCTCAGATATCTCCGATGTCTGTGGTGGATCGGAACGTCTTTTAAGTCTATCGTGATAAACCAATCGTTGGGTCTTATGAACTGCACTAGCCGGCGTGGGGTCAGCATTCCGAACCGTAGCGGCATGAGTGCTTTATTTAACACACGTAGATCTAATATTGGCCGATAATTCCCGTCCTTTTTGGGGACCAGGAAATAACGGCTGTAGAAGCCTGAAGCTTCCTCCTCGGGAGGCACTATGCTTATCGCTTCTTTTCTGAGCAGGGAGACTATATCTTCCCGTAGGAAGTGAGACTGTCCCTGCTGCACCACGGATTGGATCACTCCGCTGAATGGCGGAGGGGGACGGGCGAATTGCAGCACGTACCCCTTTGTGATCGTTCTCAGCACCCATGGTGAGGCTGCGCATGCGCGCCAACTCGCCGCACAACCAGCCAGGCTGGGCTTTGAGTTGAATTGGTCGGGAACTAACCCGCTCATGGTCAATGAGTCTAAGCCTAGATCTGCACCCACTCCGCCTAGGGAGGGGGACGAGATCTGGGGTTGCCCCCTCATGGTTTTGAAAAAAAATTGGGGGGTGCGATTGCACTGTGTGCATCACGGGGGGAGTCGCACAAGCATGTCTGGGCACTGCGCCATCTGGGACAGGTGTTAAGACGTATGAGTGTGGTGCTTGTGAGAACCTGCTTACCGTGCTGGACATGATTTTCGCATGTGAGCGACGGGCGGATTTCTGTGGAGGCGGTGTGGGCTCCACCGCTCCCCCCTGTGTGGCCACTGGGTGACTGTCACCATCAGGAAGCCTGAGGCTTACCTCTGCCCCGCCAGCGGCGAGCGGCGTGCTGCCGCGGGGCGAGGGCTGCGCCCTGGGTAGGGCGCGCAGCTGGCTGCTGCTGGGCTGCAGGCTGAGCTGGAGGGCGGAAGGGGTGTCTCTGCCAGCCTCGCCTGGTGGGCACCTTTGCCGGAGGAGCTGGCGAACGGAACCCGCTTCGCTTTTGGCCCTGTGTGGGCGTGGTGTGTCCCAAAGAGGACGTCTCGCCTGGGCCGCTAGAGCGAGGCATCCAAGCCTGGAATACCTCCCTGCTCTTCTGTTGCTCCTCAAACCTGGCAGCCATCGTGTCAACGGCTTTGCCGAAGACGCCCTGGACAGAGACCGGGGCGTCGAGGAGCGGTGCTTTCTCCCTGTCAGAAAGTTTAGCCAGCGACAGCCACAGGGACCACTGGGCAGAGGTGTAAAGTAACGAATTACATTTACTCACGTTACTGTAATTGAGTAGTTTTTTTGTGTACTTTGTAATTTTTGAGTAGTTTTTGAAATCGGTAATTTTACTTTTACTTAAGTACATTTTGACTGAAGTATTGTACTTCGCTACATTGGAAATTACATCCGTTACTGAGTAAAAAAAAAAACAGTTCAATGCGGGAAACCGAAAGGAGGGAATGGCGCACTACAATTCTCACTACAGTGGTGGATGCTGCATAGAGTGGATGATGGAGTCAATGCAAGCCGCCGGTGCCGAGTCACGAGAGATAGAGATGGAGGAAGATGATATTGCGGACTACCAACAAGCTACGGACGACCAACAAGCTGAAGCACCGAACTTTCCGCCAGTTAAAATGAAAGAAGATGAAGAAAATCCGTGGCCACATCTCAGCAAGCAGTTTGCCTTCCAACGTAAAAGAGGCAACAGCTATAATGCTGTGTAAGCTGTGCCTGCCCCGCCAGACAGAACTTTCTGCTTATACAAATTCATCTTCAAATCTGCGCAAGCATGTGTTGGTAAGTACAGTATTTGTCCCTTTCCATTAGTAGTTCAGACAGCGTTTTTGTTGTTTAGTTAGCTTTGCTCCATTAAGCAAAATATGCGTTTCATGGCACTAGTAGCCTAATTTTGGCTAGCACTTGCAACCGCCCTGAGTATGCTAACGTCCATCCTTCTGTTAACAGCCGTCATCCAATAGACTAATAATAATTCCATTCCTGTCTTTCATTCGTTTCAGGTCATAGTATTATTATGTTCAGTCTCTCATATTGTGTTAAAAACTGCAGATCAGTCATCAGCAATGAAATACACCACATAAACTGATATTAGGCTAATTATTTGGCTGCCTCCCATGCCCTGAATTAGGAACGATGTGAATGCGCACACCGTCGTTGTCAGACAATTGGACAAGTCAATGTCAGTGTGTATGTCGTTATCTGGAATTTTTCACGATGTTTAGTCAAATATTGATATCGATAAGTGATGGCTTTGCAACGTGCACGTCTTTCATGTTCATGCTCAGGGGTCTCGGTTAGCAAGAATTGAGGATTATGAATTGTGATGCATTAAGAAATAGAAAATAATGCTATAATTCTGTATATATACTGTCGGTCTGTCATCTCAAATAGCTATTTATAGCTATTTCTGTGTTATGATGCACTCTTGATGGCAGCTCAATACTATGTTGTTTGTCATTCTACAGGTCTAGTCTATGTCAGACAACACCTTGACCGGAAGGTAGAGGCTGGAGCAAGTTGGACAACATTCATTAGATGAAGATGATTCATTTTCCTCAATGAAGGTCAGAAGGTACAGGGGAGTTAGAAGGGTACCTAGCCTGTGTCTCAGTCAATATGGATCTGCTGAACTCCTTCCAGAATATCAAAAAACTGTCCCTGAAACTTAATACTGGCCTACCTGCCTCGGCCGCCTGTGAGCGACTCTTCAGCTGTGCTGGATTGCTGTTCACTGCAAAGCGAGCCCGGATGAACTCACCTCACCTTGAAAATCAGCTGCTGCTCAAACTCAACAAGAAGTTTGTAGACTAATGCTCTTAAGGTGGACACAAGTAAAGTAACCAAAGTTTAAATATACAGTGGGGCAGCGGCATTTTTATTTTATCTGTCATGTGGTTCATGTCTTGACATGTCCTCCCAAAAGTTCTTAAATGTTGTGTTGACATGTTTAATGTTTAATGTTTGACATGTTTAATGTCATTGCACTTATATTTCTAAAGATTCTCCTTTAATTAAAAATAACAAGTTTTTGTATTGGCTTTATGACCCCTTGTCCTTTTTTGCACTATATAGGAGCGGCCCCCATCAAGTTGTTGAAAGTAACTAAGTAACTTTTACTTAAAGTACATTTTAAATTAGCTACTTTTTACTTTTACTTGAGTAGATTTTTAGATGGGTAATTTTACTTGTACTTAAGTAAAATTTAATCAAAGTAATTGTACTTTTACTTGAGTACCACATTTCAGTACTTTTTACACCTCTGCCTCTGGGTAGCCACCGTGGAACCCATCACCCTCCCCAGGGACTGTGAGATGCACCTGGTCAGTCGGAGCGAAAGATCCGTCGCCCGACGGCTGCGCCTGTAAAGCGGCTGCTAACACTCACATTAGCTAAGGCTGGAGGCGCACTCGGTCCTACGAGGGTGTTAACCCCGGATGGAGCCGGTGCAGCCCCCTCAGCGTCCTTGCGCTCCCATAGCGCAAGGCGCTTTGTAGCCTTGGCTAGCGTCAAGCTAGCGCAGATGCCACAGGCAGGGTCGGCGCCTGAGAGCGCCGCCTCTGCGTGGGTCCTGCCGAGGCAGGTCACGCACTGACGGTGGCGGTCACCCTTGACACGGGTGTGCCCACAGTCGGGGTATTGCCTGGACATCTTTGTTCTGAAAGTAGAAGAAAGTATTAATACACAAGCACACTATTACCCCCCCCCCAGTGAGCATATGACTCCAAACTCAGGCAGCCTCTCTGGGTGTCTGATGGGTCTTGTGTACCTGGCTGAAATTGGCCATTTAGGTACTGCAGTGACTGGCACTATGGGCTGGTCAATAGCAGATTTTATACAGTGTGACGGCCTGCTGGGATGAAGAAGACCAGGATTGGCTTTGGCTGCTGTATTTCATCACACCACCACTGACCCTCATTCATCATAATCAATTCTGCAAATGAACCAGCTGACCAGACAGGGCAATTTACAGCTCAGGTGCGCAACTGCTGAGTCAGATGTAACTGGAGATAATTACATAAGGAGTTATGGGTACGGTAGGCTAAAGGGCATTCAGTTTACCTGGATCACAAATACAACATGTCTGACCCAAGAGACTGACTCCTTTATTAATAAACTGATCAAAATATAACTGATTAGCGATTAGCGATTAGTTTTAGTTTTTTAATGATTCCCATAACCAAGAATATGGAATATGTGTGTGTCATGATGTTTCATGTTTGTTGCTGTGCAATACATATTGCATTGAGTGTAACATTCTGTAGTAGGCCTGCAATGTACTGTATATATTAGGTTTTTTAATAAGGAAGTATGAATACTGATTTAGGAACACTGTCTTATGTACTAAGCATGTTTTCTTTCACATGCATTTGTGTTTGCATTATTAGACAGACTATGCTCCTGTGCTGAACGCAGAGCGAACCCTGTTTCAACTTATGAGAAGAGGGAATAGAAAGCCTTGGGTTGTAGTTCTGTAGTTTGGATGCTGGTACATTTAAAATTACTTTAATTTGTATTTCTAATCCCCCCCCCCCTCCTTCTTCTTCCTCTCTCGCTCTCTTTCTCACTCTCTCTCACTCTCTCCTTTTGAATTATTTTGATCTCTGTCCTAATAATACCATTGTTTCCAAATCCAAGAGAGCATTCTAATTTATACGACGGCACAACCTTGGGGCTGTTTTCTTTTCCGAGTTGTGCTGGACGAACAAGGGTTGTGCCTCTTCCTCAGTTTGTTTGCATGGTGTAATGTATTTATAATACATCCCAGGTGTCTGCATTATCCCGCCCCAAGCAAACACTGCTGCAGACGCTCACAAGGCTCTCAAGGAGGCGTGAGAATAATAGAGATTAGAGATCTCCTGCATACTCTCCTTTTGCACGTCTTTGACATGAACCGGCTGGAATTGATTACACAGACGGTATAGTAGCCCCACCCCACTCTCAAGTTAAACCCACCTGATTCAGTGACCTTACTCTGACAGCGAGCTGTGACCTTGGCGAGATCGAACAGTAGGAGATAGTCAACACTTCCTGAGAGAGTGCTCCCTGGGGCATGCTTGACCCAAGCCACTGGGGATGGTGTCGGGTTTCAGACAAGGATTAAGCACAGACCTGCTTTCTGCAAGCTGTGTTCTGAGTGAGGATTTTCCTGCAAAGGGTATGGACACAGTTCAGGAAACCTGGTTCCAGAGTCCAGCCCTTTTTCTGAAAATGAAGCTGTTAACACTTGTGACTCATGGTATTATGTGATTTAATTTCATCATTTAACTTCAGTCATTAAACTGGATTTAACAGCCTTTTGGAAAGTGAATTGTTAAAAAGACGTAATGTTAAAAAGACTTTAAGAAGTAAAGTGTTGCAAAGAGTTCTTTTTTATTTCTGACCATGCCATAATTGTTTTGCTAGTGCTGCCATGTATGGGACAACTTTGCACATCTCTGCTAGCCTACGTTTGGCCTGTCAAAGCTGCGTGAGTGCAGTGTTGTTGATAAGTGCAAAATATATGCAGCACAGGCTAAGAGGCTCTGCCCTTATTTACAGAGGTCACACCTTGATTACTTAGTTGTCCTGTGATATTAAAGTCAGCCTCCCTTCCCGACAAAATCCATCATAGTGTATGCAGGTCTCCCTGGCCCCCTGATGGGGTCAATACTAATCTGCAAATCCTCTTTGCCAGCCACGCACTTCCATAATGTGGGGAAGTAGAGTCTTTGGAGAGGCTACGGCCATTTGCATACGGGAGAAATCAGGTGCATTTAAAACAGCCGCGTGTTGCTCGTCCATCCGCTTCTTTGTTTAGCTGCTATTTGCCCAATTACTTCTTCTCGCGTTAATTGGTTTTATTCTTGCCGTGTCTGAGAATGCACAGTGGTGTATCCTGTCCACACACACACACACACACACACACACACACACACACACACTTCCATCCTCTCCATCCCCACCGATGCATCTGATTTGCATTTTTTAAGGTGTGCATGATCTCCATGATAATTTGTAGTAATTCAATCATTTCAAATGGAAGGCTCAAATCATTATCAGTGTCACATTGACACTGCTTTAATGACATTTACAAACTTTGCCTAACCTATTTTGAACTCTGGAGCACATAGTTCATCTACAATACAAGCACAATAACAAATGCACATATGTCAAATATATCATATATATATCAAATATATAAAGTAAATATACAGTATGTAAGCATCATACAGTTATAGGGAATCATTTGAAGGGTTTTCCTCTGTCACAACACAGCCTTATTCAGAAATTCATGGAAAGTTATTTTCAATCTGCCCCATAAAAGGATAAACTGTAGCTTACACTCCTTCTTTTACAGACCTTTAGTAATAAGATTGGACTATTTTAAGGTTAATGCAATGTCACTGGCAAACAAATAAAAAAAACATGATTTGATTCAAGAGTAAGCTGTTCAAATATTTTGCTGATGGATATAATAATCACAGGTAGCTGCCAATACTATTATGCAACCAGTGCAGATTACACTTTGCCTTCATCACATCCCGACATAACTGGCAAGGACAACTTCTCTGGCACAGGCAACAAAGCTGTATCTTCCCGAGTCCGCATTCCTAATTTATTACCTCAATCAGCACTTTGACACTCTCAAAATGTGATTTTGCTGTCAGTTGTGAGCAAGACACGATTGTCTGGACATGGACGGCCACCCTAATCCAAACAGTATACATCAGGAGTGACAGCTGGCTCCTCACCAGACAAAGGGACTGAAGGACAGTATTGATGAATGATTCATTGGGGATTATGTGTCCTTTGGTCGGAGCTTGATGTCATCTCTTTTGAACAGTGACATCCATCAAATCAAGTGGTCCTCCACAGCACATGTGTGTGTTTGTGTGTGTGTGTGTGTGTAACCTCTCAAGAGCACAAGGAGAGACGCCCAGATTTTGTTACTTTACTGCACACCACGGCATGGTCGAATTCCTTATTGAGATGCGCTCTTCAGAATGTTATTTTTGCACAATTCAAATCTGTCATTTTGTGACTAAGATACAAATTAGCGGGCAAACAGAAGTTCAGAGAGAAAGATGCTGCACACCTTCAAGGTGTAACAGTCACTCCACTTTACTACCTCGATGTGCATTATTTCTGCAACCTGAACACTGTGTTGTCAATCATTGTGGTGCTGCACCGCTGTATCCTGTTGTAGATGGATATGTGTTATCAAGGACTCTCCAAATTGCTGACATTTGTAACTGAGAATACCTTTGGGTTCGTGGGTTGTGACAACAATACTTGTATGGCTCCAGACACACCAGAATGTTCTGGAAAGACCTGACTGTATTATTCTGTATCATTAAGGGGCTAGCTGTAGCAGTTGTGTATGCTTGTGGGACTCCGTATCGTTCAATGCCACCTGGCCTTGACCATGCCCCAGTTACACCAGCTTTCTGAAGAATCAAATGCCTGGCTGTTGTGCTGTTTATTTTGCTTATTTGAAAAACCTAAAAAACTATCAGAGTGAATGACTAAGGCTGAATTTTGAGGTACAAATACATATTTATTACAAATACTTAGATATTTTATATTTATTTATTTTAAAGCTTGTATTCCATGTCATTCCAAGAGCAGGGACAAACAGAAGATTGAATGTCATTCTCTCCAAAACCACTAGAGGGGGTTGTACTCCTAGTAGGCTCAAGGTGATGAACTGTGAGAAACAGGTTTGTCATGGCAAAGGGTGCAAACATGTTGCCACAGACAGTGACACCTATCTCAGAACAAATGCAGGCCATAAGATGTCTTGCATTTGATTAGCTACATGCTATTGGACTACATACTTTAATGTCTGAAAGATTTCAACACCAGAAACATGGATTCCAAAGATGCTGTATGGGCAGCGAATGCTCTCTGTGGCCACACTAAAAACCATACTGTGTCCAAACTTACTAATAATGTTCCTTTGCCCCCCTCGGGTGGTTAGCTTCTTCACATTTGGGCCTGTTTGCATGGATTGCTTTGAGATCAGGTGGGAAAAGACTTTCCCCTGGGTCTAATGAGCACGCTGAAATCAAAGCAGAGGCAGCAGCTTTGCTTTTGCTCCCTGCAGGACTCTAAACATCTCAGCTTAAACGTCAGGTGGGTGAGGGGTTGTGGAGGAGTGAGACGGGTCGGGAGGAAAGTCTGTTCTTTTTGAGGGAGTTAGGGAGACCAAAACAACACACATATACACACACAACGTGGCCCACAAACACACAGACACACACAGACACACACACACACACACACACAACAGCACACACACACACACACACACACACACACAACGGCACACTGTCATGTCCGGCTCACAGACCATGGCAAATAACGGAAAGTCTATGTGTCACTGTCACAATGTGAACTAAACTGATGATGCAAAATGCATTCAATGATCACTTCTTCCGCAATTCATGGATACCTGTCTCATACCTGTCAATGTTCACCACCAGCAAAACTCTGTGCAACTACAGCGATTTTTCCCGACATTTAGATACTCTGTTCAAAACAGTTAACATTTAGTTCAAAACCGGAGAAAATTTAGATCATTGTAGAAGATGCTGTATTTTGACAGACAAATGAAATACATGTCACAGGTGGGGGCGCTGGGGCCTCCCCTTACTCTAGATTGTCACTCTGACTGAGGAGCAAACCGTATCCCCACCCCAAAGAGATGTCAGGACTCAAAGAAACAGGTTTAAAAAGGTTTTGGTTTTATTAAATAGTTTAAAAAGAAGAGTCTCTAATGGTGGTGAAGAGAGGGCCGGGGAATGGGGTAGTGAGGGCCTAGTCCGTGGCAAGTTCTCAGTTCTCAGTGCCTCCTGCAGGGGGTCTGGGGCAGTTGGTGTCGCCGTTACTCGCCTCCTCCAGCAGGGGATCCTGGGCTGTGGGGGACTAGTGAGTGGGAGGCCAAAGATAAGGCGTGCTCTGCACCCTCAGATGGACAGGGCACTAATGTCGCCTACACAGGTTACGTACAGTCAGCCACCCGGAACTGTAATAGGAGTCCACACTAAGAACAGTGAAGACACTTCAATGCAAAACTCAGTGTACACTTCACAGCACACAACGTTCTTCCAACAGGTGTAACTTCAAACAACTTACTTTAGTGGTGTCAGTTCAAACAGTGGCCTGGCCTGGCCTGGCCTGGCCTGGCCTGGCCTGGCCTGGCCTGGCCTGGCCTGGCCTGGCCTGGCCTGGCCTTGTCTTTCTCCCCCCCCCCGCCATACTGACGGTAACCTGTGTATAAAAACACTCCACTCCTGCCGTTAGCCAATGATTAGCCGGGTTCTTCTCTGCTTTACAGCTGCAGCTAGTTTGCTTGATACAGCAATTAATGGGCTACACCTGGGCTGTTGTTGATTTCTAGGTGCAGGGTGTTGCGTTGTTAGTGTTCCCCTGGGGACCTAATTCCCAGGCGTGTGGTTCCTCCCCCACTGAATGTAGTCACCCCGAGACATACACTTGAAATAAGTTAGATTATTCTATCATTTTTGCTGAGAACTTATTCAGTTTTCTTTGTTTTGTTTGTTTGCAGCCTTGTTACCAACTATACTGTACAGATATACAAAAGTGGTACAGTATAGCATTTGCATCGAAATGTGAGGGAAAAATATAGATGTAATTGTCGCTGAATGACATTTTCCCACTATTACTGCTGTATATGTAAGTCATGGGCTATCAATGACACAAAGTGACCCAAAAATACAACTATAACACTTTTATTCAAAGTGACTTACAATAGAATCTTGCATTGCTCAGGAGTTTAACCCAGGTGAGCTACTTGTTATTCAACAACACTAACCACTGTACTACTGATCACACATGGTATACCTGCTGCACTCGGAAGTGGTATATACAGTGTTGTGACAGGCAACCCAACAGATCAAAAAAGTTTCTTCTTGGCATTAGCTTGCCTTGAAGTATTTGTGGAATATGGTGAATTTTAGGGGTGGGTGAGATGTACTAAAGATTTTTTTCTAAAGATTCAAGGCAAGGGAGAATGTTGCAGTAGTGTAAATGTGAAGTTCATAAAGATTTCACCACGGATCAGCATCAGGGCTGCAGGACACTTCTAGTGGTAGTCTCATGTGCTGATCTTTTACTGTGTCAGTAAAGCCCACTGTGTGAAGAGTTTTCAAAAAGTGGACATTATTATTGGTATTGAAACAAGTCTGAAAATGAAAAACTACTGTAAGGCACTGCCCAGGTGGCCAAACCTCTAGACTGTCATGAATGAGCTTTCATAAGTTACAAGACACAGGATCAGAAACAGAGGGGATACAGTGAACAGTGATCTCTGTTTTAGGTGTGTTCGTTTGTAGACCAAGCACACTGAAAATGCGGTGGGGGGTTTGAGCAAGGAGGGCTCAATCCTCAGCATACCAAGGCTCATGATTACGGCACCTGGACAAGCACACACACACACACACACACACACAACCGCACACAGACACACAAACACACACACACACACACACACACACACACACACACACACACCTACACACACGCACACACACACACAGACACAAACACACTTACTCACACACACAGGTAGTGGCACACAGACTCACACACACAGCACAAGCTCTGCCCTTCCACATGGACGCTGGGATATTTCAGATGCGTGTTGTGGGCTGGCTGATGACTGCCTGGGGCTGTTGTTCAGTAGCAGTGCACTGAACTGGACTGCAGACTGGGGTCTTGACTTTGATCCCTTCTTCCCACCAGTGATGTGCATGGCCAGGGGCGGATGGCATCACTCGGGCTTTCATTAAGGGGCTGTGCCACTCTCACGGAAGACTGTGGGAACACCACTACACCCCCAACAATAGCTATGATACAACACAAACACACCTACCACATCACACCAACTGCAATAGCATCCTTTTATGCATCTCAGGGAGAAAAAAAAACTGTCCTGTCCACTCTGGCAATCATCCACTGATATGTACAGAGATCCTGCTGTAATGATGATATTTGATATACAAATGATTTTTCAGTTGCTAGCTACTGTTGAGAAATTTGACAGATCGTGATTACCAATGAAAGTGCATAAATCTCCTCAAAGATAACTGCTTTTCCTCTTCTGTGGTCTTCCAGTGGACATGCAACTTTCACCCCAAACATGACCCCTTCTGAATAGAGTTCAGTCTTCTTTCATGTACAAAGTATTCTATTTATTTTCTTCTAAATACATAATACAACATAAATAGTACATAAACACAACATAAATACAAGACACATTTTGCAGAGTACACATTTTGTCAGGGTTTGCACTAGGTTATCTGTTGTGAAAGGTACTCGTGAAAAGAGGTGGTCACTGGATGAGTTTGTGACAAAGCAATGACAAATCCCCCAGTTTAGTTCACATAGCAGAAGAAGTGGTCTATGCGTTGAGACATCTCAACCAAATAGTTAACAGGAAAAGAAAGAGCAAAAAAGAGAGATAGGGTGAAGGAGAGGACCCTAGGGGTCCAATGACACCCCAATCAGAAAAAAAGTCCATTATCCTGCCCTGCAACTCCTTTACAAAGCGACTAGGCTATTTTTAAAACAGAGCTCTACCGCAAAGTCAGGTAATAGTCAGTTCTACTTGCCTGGCAGATCACTAACCCAGAGCGCCCTCACAGTTCTTATGCTTGCAATTGTCCATGTCCAGATATACCCAGAGGACATTATAGCCTCCTCTTCCTCACTGTAAACCCTCTGGAAGCAATGGAGGCCTTTTAACTCTATTCCTGACTACCTATTTCACCTATGATGACGTTCCCTCGTTATCCCACATTTAAGTTCTACAACGCATTCAAACTCCTGCTCTGACTTAAGTAGAGTCATGACCACATCACATCCATTACATTTGCGTAAGCAGATAGTCTGACCCTGACAAATCTCCAGGGACAGAGAGAGAGAGAGAGAGAGAGAGAGCGAGAGAGAGAGAGAGAGAGAGAGAGAGAGAAAGAGAGAGAGAGAGAGAGAGAGGGAGAGGGAGAAAGAGAGAGGGTTATAGTTCCTCTTGTTTTCCGCAAGCCCTTTGTACTTTGTACTGTACTGTGTAAATATGCTTTGGCAATATTGTGTTGTATGCAGTCATGCCGATAAAGCCATTTGAATTTGAATTGAGAGAGAGAGAGAGAGAGAGACCTTGACTATTACTGTAAAACTCTTTTATTTAATCATTATATGGATTAAGGACACCTTAAAAACCATACTTAGTAGCCCCACACCCAAACTTCATCAACACCCTGGTACAAGTACACATATCACCAATTAAATATCTGGTTACCATCATCAACTACCAAAATCAGACCCTTGTGTATGCACCATTTGCGTGAGAAATGGCTGATGTTATCATTAACTGGAAAGAAAGTATATTCAGCTCTGACCCTTGTTTCCACTAAGCCTTCAAACATGTCCACTCAGCTTACAATTTGCCCGTCCTCCTCCAATCTATTACTCTTCCATATGGCCAGCTTTGCTTGTCTCATCAAAACGTTTAAACAAGTACACAGCTCCTTCTTGTTTTGGGAGTGACATCCAGAAGTAGGAAAAGAGAAAAAAAAAGCAGTCACAGAAACAGTGTAAAACTCTGTCTGGGGAGAAACATCAGGCTTCGACTTTGCAACTAAGACCTTTTTGGCCTGGGCACAGTGTCAGCACACATGCCTCTGAAGACCGTCAGAGAGAGAGAGAGAGAGAGAGAGAGAGAGAGAGAGAGAGAGAGAGAGAGAGGTAGAGTGAGGGGAAAGCATAAGGTGGAGGGAAGAATAAGAGGGAAGAGGAGAGGAGTTAAGAGGGGAAGAGAGAGAAAAAGAGGAGGGGGATAAGGTAGAGGAGTGAGAGAGAGAAAAGGGAGGAGAGAGTAGAGTAGAGGAGGGAGAGAGAGGAAGAGGGGAAGGAGATGGTAGAGGAAAGAGAGAGCAGGGAGAAGCTGACTAGAGAGTGGTGGAAGGAGGGGGAGTGAGCCCCCAGAGAGAGCCAGCACTGGAGTTGACGCAGCCAGGAGAGACACAGGGGAGACCAACAACAACCTTAGGCCTGGAGCTCAAGGCTCAGGGCCACAGCAACCACCTGTGGCTAATCACGCTAACAAGGATGGAGGCTAATCACACTAACAAGGATGGAGGCTCAGATGGAGACTGCCGTTAATCTCTCTTTGTCTCTCCTTCTCCCTCTGGTCCACCCCTTACTTCTCTTTCCTACTCTCTTTTAGTATGTGTGTGCCATGGTGGATATGAAACAGATGTTTTAAGTGTTTTTTCAAGGGGTTGGATGTTTTTGAAACTTCAACATCTGGTATTAAAATGGTAAAAAAATAATAATATATACATATAGGTTACATGCATACACACAGCACCTAGTGAGAGAGAGAGAGGGAGATGGAGAGAGAGAAAGTTAAACTAAGGCTTGAATGGGAAAGTTAAATGGAAATCTCAGTCAGGGCAAATTATATAACTGTATTTAGTCAAGAATGCCCTCTTCTTGCCACATATCTCTCAACCTGTCAATACCTGTCCACTTCTCTTTTTGCTGTGCTTAGCTGAACCATCAGTCTTCAGTCCGTTTCTCCTGAGGTGTGACTCGTGAGCATAGACAAACAGGTAGCTGTCAATGACAATTGCTGTGTTTATTAAAAAAAAAAACATGCCCATATAGACTGCATGTTGACATTGCTTATTAATATTGCCTGAAAGTTAATATTATTCAAATAATTGCTATTATGCTATTAAATGTAATTAGGCTATCAAAAGTAGTCAAGTATATCAAAAGTGCATGGAGTTGAACGTTTATATAAAAACATTGATGTTATAAAACACAACGTATTACTTATTGTATTGCAAAATTATCTCTACATTGGTGGGCTGCTTAACACGATTACTGCTGCTATTGTTATAGTACAGCGCTTGCTGACTGAAACGGGTGGGTGGATCCATTACACTCCGCGCGGAGACAAGAATTGATCCGGCAGAGACCCGCAGCATCTCGCTCTCTGGTTATAAACTTAGACGTGAAACCGATTCCCTGGCATTCGCCGGGCATCGAGTCGTGCTCAGGACGTGGAGATAACCGCTCCCAGTTTCTCCGTTCGTTTGATCCGAGAATGATGCGCTGTTTCGGCGACTTTCAGCAGAGTACCTATCCTTCTCTCTCCGTTTGCTTGCACTTCAGATGGTGCGTGCAAAACTAAGCGTGACCAGGAAGGTTTTTATGGACAATTTGCTGATCTGTTTTATACGACACCAGAGATTCCGAAGTCCTTTTGTAGTGGTTGCCTGGAGGCATCGACAGCCTCTTGCGCCTCAGAGACTTTTCGGGATATATAAGGCAACGACACACCAGAGGGATGCGCAATTTTGCTGGTACTTAGGCGGGTAGACTTTACCACCTAAATTTCTGTATTGTCACTACACTTGGTCCTATCTACCTGTGAATTATACAGCTCTAGACAGATCGAGAGGCATCATTATTAAGCTTAACATTTTTTTCCAGTTCTTCATGCTGTACGGTAGTGAACAGTTAGGCGCTCTCCTGTCCATGGTATGAAACCGACACATCCCTCTCGGGTGCCGATGATCTTTATCTAGAGGGACTTCACCGCGGAGACTCGACACTGATTAGTCTCATCGGCAAGGTTATTGTCTCTGGACAGGTGAGTGCTTTATTTGAGCATAACTCTCAAACGCTTCGTGCAAAATTAGATCAAACGGTGTTATATATTGAGGAGGCATCTCTATATAAACCTGTCTCGCTGAGTGGAGTGTATTGTACATCAGTCAGGTAACGTAAAGATGGTTCTTAGACGTGAAACTGGAATTTCTTCATGCTGGGATAGTATCGCCATATGATGGTGTTTGTTTAAACTGACCTTATTAGAAATCCTGGCATTGACAAGTTATACCTATCGTAGCTCAGCATGAATGAGTGATCTGTGCTTTATTTCAAAGTGAAATACAAGTTAATGAGACTCGGAAAAAAGTCGCTGAACTTCACACGATAAGTTGATAAAGCAACCATTGATGTTGAAACGGGGTACTGATTTATGAAAACGAATTTTATGTCAGATGTACCTTGTGGCATGACTGACACAATCTTGACATAATATAATAATAATGACATTTATGATCAGTTGTTCCGATTTCCAGTGCAACTGTATGTTACACATTCTTTTTTATTGGGAGGGGGAGTACAATGAGTCAAACAGTGTGTTTATCTGCTTCGGTGAATATTCTCGTGAAAGACTGGTTTGCATATGTATGATTCCCCCACGTGTTGCCTTCACCATGAGTGCACTGAGATTTTCGGACCTTGAAGTTATATATCCAAGATAACGATTCCATGCAAGGTCTAGGAAGAGGGGATGGTGTTATTTTATTATGTCGTAGCCATGATAACCTGTTTTGAGGAAATGTTATATTTTGTGGCCACTTGTTAATACCTGATAATATTAGATTTTTTATAGTGTCCTGCTTTTTGCCCTGCTGTGAGGCTTTTTGGGCATGTGTGTCAACCTTTTGAGATCATGGCAGTGGCCTGGACATCCTACTCAGTGTTGCTGTTTTGTCGTTTACAAAAAGTATTTACTTGAGATTATGATCTCTCACTCTCTCTCTCTCTTTCTCTCTCTCTCTCTCTCTCTCTCTCTTTGTGTGTGTGCATTCAAAACTGTAAACATTGATGCATGAATAATAACTAATAACGTTATTATTGTAAGAGGCTCAAAAGACTCAATTAACCCACTGTAAATAGCTCTGTGCAACATAATAAGTTAAGCACAGATCAATATGATAAGCACAGATCAATAAGTTAACCACAGATCAACAAGTTAAGCACAGATCCGCAATAAGTTGCACCGGAATAGAGTTCAACTCACGTTGCCCCGCAAGAGCGGGAGAGACATAGGACTCACGCACACACACACACACACATCTGGTTCACCTGTTTGATACTGCTAGGATCCTTCTCAATCAAGTGATGACATGAGGGGTGTTTGACGTGAAGTGTGTTGTGTATGTATATTAATAATATGTGTTGTGTGTGTAAGAGGTGTAAAGATATGGTTTGGGACCATGGGTTGACTTGGTTGTGGGATTATGTATATATTAAATCCCACTGATTATATTGCCAAGAGGGCTCCCCCACCACAATGGTTGGGTTGATTGTGGGGCCTGAAAATGGCTGGTCATCAAGTGCCATGAATTCCATGATTTATCTCTTAATGGCTTTGGTCTCTTTATTGCTGATGAAGGATAGCAGAGGCTGCTGGCTGGCTCTGCACTCTCACTAGCTTTAGCTTTAGCCGCTTCGCCGTTTGCTAGCTTCTTGAAGTTGGGCATGTTCAGCAGGGAGATGGTGTTTCAAGTGTCTGATTAAGTGTTTTCATTCTGAATATTTTTGTGGTTGTTCCTCCATGTTCCTCCTTACTTTGGCCTCACATGTATTGCAAATTGCAAACTTATTGTCTTCTTCACTCACGGTGAAGAACTTCCACACTGAAGACATGTTGTGTGCGTGTGTGTGTGGCTGTGGCTGTAGCTGTGCCGCTGTGTGAACTATGAGTGAGCCATGCGGCTCGTGAGGGTTCATTTGACCGGCACAGAATTGGATTTATCTGAAACTGATTGGCTGGCCCCAGGTCATGGCCAATCAAGCTGAAAACCTGTCGATTCTAGTCACAGGCCGATCGATTGATGCATCTTTACTTCAAAGGTAACCCTTAACCAAATGCTCCTTCAGGAAAGGGTCTCCTGAGGTCGAGGACATTCGGGGGACACTGCATTGTTGTTTCACACTGGCATTGCTGCTCCAATTGAAACTGCTTCACAAACAACAAACATTGGATTACTAGCGGTGTCAAGGATGGCCTCAACCAGAGAAGCGTACAGGAGGAAGATGCAGCAGAGGCTGCAGGATAACAACTTAAGGGAGGTCTTAGATGGTATGAAGACCAAAGCAAAGGTGCAACAGACAGATGTGGAACATTTTCGCTGTGAAGTTTTGTGTGAAGGATCAACAAATATGAAGGCAGCTTCGAATATAAATGAATACACACACACACACACACACACACAAGCATATATCTTTATATATCTTCTACCTGAAACCTCCAAACATTCATAATTTTTACCATTCCAAAAGGTGAAGAAGGTCCACATGATTTCATGGCATCACATAGCATAGAGTGCTGCATGTTGTGTGCACGTGCACGTGAACAGGCACACACACACACACACACACAGAGAGAGCAGTGATTTGTTTCGTACAGATTGTGCTCGAAGACTCTGTGCCTACACTGGAGGCCCCCGCGCCTGCGTTGGCATGGCACCAGCCGAGGCAGGACATGGCACTACAGATGGCTGCGGAGGGTACGTCAGCTCCACGGAACTGAGGAAGAGAGGTGTCCAAGGCCAGCTGGGAGAAGAGGGTGTGTGTGTGTGTGTGTGTGTGTGTGTGTGTGTGTGTGTGTGTGTGTGTGTGTGTGTGTGTGTGTGGAGGATGTACCTCTATGTTATCAAGTGATACGGCTTGGTTATGTTTATAAAATAACCAAGAGTGGCAGAGGAGGGAATTACGTAAGGTAGAATGCACACTGAATTACAATTGGGTTACATTTATACATTTTAATTTCCAACATGAAGCCAGTGTTGCATGTGAGAGATAGGCTTCTATGATGACTTTTTAGCAGATCTCAGTGAATGAAAACAGCTGTCTTGGTGTAGATATTTGCACCTGATAAATGTATTTGTCAGGCTGTTGGGGATATATTTCTCCATGTGCAGAGCTAAGATATTAGTGCACAGTAACCACCAAAGACACACAATGGGATATAACAGTCAAGATTACTACAAAAATGAATTGAGTTGTCATTTTGCACAATAGCCTAATGCTATGCAGCACAACCCAAATACAGTCATACATTGTTATTTGCATGTGGATCATTGGTCAGGGCGGGGAAGTGAGGCAGTCCCCGGGGAGGGGTGACGTATGTAGGTAGTTCATGCAGTGACACCTGTAACCATGGGGCCAGGCTGGTAATATTCAGCTATGTTGGCAACAAAGTTGTGCAGGAGTGTGGCTACTCAGAATAGGATTTAGGCTCCTGTGGTCATCAGTAATGTGGCATTATTGCAATTCTGGCGATCGGCTGCACTAGTATTAGCGATACATTTTGAATGGGAGTGGTAATCCATCACTCTTTTCAAAGAGTGTATTGAATAAGAATCGCGGAATGTGCCTTTAACAACTGTGGAATGTTATGGTGCACTTCATGGCAGCAAAGATGCCAGTTTGGATGATGGGATAAGACATTAGTGTTCCAAAACTAGAGAGGTTAAGCCTGTCTCACAGCTTAATGTTCTCTCCAGTGAAGAGAAACCTACTGACAATAAAAGGCACTGAACCTGGCAACAAACAACCAGCAGCCTCCAGGAGATAACTACGCTTCGTGACCTCCAGCTGGACACTACAGCACCGGTGGGTAGGTAGGTGGGTGGTCCGGTGTGTGTGAGTTGGAAAAGGAGCTGGAGAATGTCACGGAAGAGAAGTGGAGTGAGAAAGAAACGGATGGGAAAATAGGATGGTGGAGGAAGAGGAGCTAAGGTGGTCTAGGAGAGTGGGAGAAATGGAGGGAGAAACAGTGTATAGTGTGGATAGTGGAAAATAGTACAGCTGCTATCATCCTGAAAATAGCTGAATTGTTCACTTTTGTGATAAAAGCATGAAACTTTGCACAATTACTTCTAACCATGTAACAATCAATATGTGATGTGATATGGATCCAAACTAGGTTAAGGTCTGGACTTGAGATCTGCGCATGCCCTAAAATTGCCGACATGGAAATTAGGCTGAAAAACGAATTGCTTAAAAACAGGTCTTAAAATACAAAAATGAACTAGGAACTGATATATGTGTTGCATATGTGGTATTCTGTGCTACAAAATGTTTAAGATATGGTCACGTGACCTCTTTTTACAGATTTACGATGTTCGCTTGTGGTGAAAAGTGATACGTGGTGCAAAAATGAGCACAACTGGTCGCAAAGTTATTTTCTATTATTTGAATTATAGAAAAAAGCTTTTCACATGTTTCTAACCCCGAAATGTCTAACATCTTTCGTGGTGTAAGTGAGTTTGCCAACCATACACTTCCATACATTTGATTATTGAAATAGCTAATCTTGATCAAAATGTTATGTCAGTACTGTTGAACTGACCATGCACTCAAAGTTTTTCTTGACTTGCAATCTTGCTTACACAAATTTACACACACCTACACACATGCACACCCCTACACACACTTACACACACACCTACACCCCTACACACACACACACTTACACTCACCTACACACATGACAACAAATCACACACAGACTGCAGAGAGAGAGAAGAGAGAGAAAGAAAAAATGAGAGGGAGAAAGAGAGCGAAGGAGAGGTGGAGACAGAGAGAGAAGAGATAGAGAGTAAAGGCAAGTGAGAGAGAGCCAGAAGGCCAGAGGAGGAGAGCATCCCACTATGCTATTTTCATGCTGCCCCATTCCCTCTAAGACGGACGAGTCGGCTTTCTGATCACAATGAATTATTCCTCTGCTGGCTATAAATATGCACCACGCCTCCAACACTCAGGGGCTTTATCCCGGACCAGGAATCTCCGCACCCTATCCGCTAGTGCTGTGTGCGCACGGTCATCCAGAAAACTCCGGAAACAGTTCAGCTAAGCTCAATGTGGGACAGAGAACAATGCCTAGTGTACGTTGAGTCTGGTCAGCAGGCATTCTCAGATTACCCTTTTTATCAGACTTTTCATGCCCGTCTCCCAGAAAGACTCGCACGCGGACGAGATTGCAGGCTGTTGTCAGTTTTTACTGTGAGTAGACGCTCCCATCTGGAGCAGTTTGAGGTCAGAAACAAGCAGTGGCGAAACCACCGGGGTGGCAAGGGGTGGCAGCTGCCACCCTAAAAAAATTGCTTGCCACCCCACTTGCCACCAAGGTTGTCAGAAATGTCTCCTATAATATACTATACATTTATTGAATGGTATTATATTTTTGCTACTTAAGCTGTTGATCTCTTTGGTAGCTTGTTCTAAAATCTTTAAGTTCCCCCTCCCCTGCAAAATGGTGGAGTCCATGAGTCCGCTTTGCTCTCTTGTCACCGTGGTTGCCCATCTCAGTTTTTTTTCTCCATACCATTGAAGAAAGAAACGGTTTGAAAGCATTTGATAAGCCAAAAACAAACTGGAAACAATCCTACTGTAGACTTGCAGTGATGAAAAAAGTGAATCGTGAATCAAGAAAATGTGATGGGTGGTCATATGTGATAGACAGTTCCGTTGTAATTTCAATCGTTTATTTAATTGCTAGCTTGCAAAAGTCGGTAGCATACAGCTAGCTCGCTATACAGCTTGCTTGTGCTAGCTAGCCTTAAAGTTACCACTGTTAGCTTAGCTAACCAACGTCTTTAGTACAGTAAGGTGGACTGACAGAAAATGTTATAGCGGCTTTTTCTCAGTTTTTATTTTCATTACGTATGTAACCTAACTGTTAAGCTATTCCGAAATCAGATTTTAGATACCACTAACCGTTTTCTCACAAAAAGCCTTTTTCTGGCTGTTTTTAAGGCACTCCGTCATGTAGCCTACAGTAAACTCAGTAACAGTAAAAAGTGTGCGTTCTTTTGTCCACCCTATCTTTCGCTAGCTAGTTAGTCTAGCTTTGGCATAAATTATTTTGTATGTGATAACCTAATACATACAGAACAAGCCATTATAAATTCAATTGGCCATTTAGAAGTTTGTCTGTTTTCACTATCTGGATTTGTATAAATAAATATTTTTCATCTTTCATATTCTTTCATCTTTCTGGGCAAGCTCTGGGGGTGTCCAATAGTACCAAATACTTAGGGCACATTATCACAGACACGTTGGAGGATGATGCCGACATGTTCAGACAGAGGAGATCGCTCTATGTCCAAGCTAACATGTTGGGTAGAAAATTCCACCACTGTACATATGATGTTAAAATTAATTTGTTTAGAGCCTACTGCACCCCTCTCTATACAGCGCCACTCTGGGTGAATTACAAGAAGGAGAGCTTGCGTACATTGAAAGTAGCCTGTAATGAATGTCTTAGGATACTCCTGAAGAAACCCAGAAGTATTAGAGCCAGTCAGCTGTTCTGTAATATGGGTCTAACCACCTTTATGGCCTTGCTGAGGAACCTTACTTTTAAGTTTATGAGTCGGCTGGACTGCTCTACAAATTTTATAATTGATCTGACGACAGACCCTGGCCGCAGCTCTGTCAAGTACACATCTAAGATCTGGAAACACTGGCATGAGTGCCTTTTTTTTAGCCCTTTCTTGTTGTATATTTATATGTATTTATGATTGTATTTATGTATTTATATGTAATTTATTGATTATATGTATTGTGCATCTTCCATGTGGGCCTTGAGCCTGTAATAACGTTTAATATACATATAGACACCAGGCATGTGTGTGTGTGTGTGATATGCCACCCTTGAATTTCAACTTGCCACCCTTCTGCCACCCCATGCAAAATTTTCTAGAATCGCCACTGGAAACAAGCACAGTGATAACAAGTGGAAAATGTCACCCTTATACACCCTCGGCAGCGATCACCAATATGTCTCTTTGTTAAGGGCTGGGTGACTATTTAGGAGTACGTAAGATCTTAAACATTTTCATGAATGAAATAATTGTGCCTCTTAATTGAGACTCTTAATACCCTATTATATCTAAGAGACAGGCATATTTTACAAACCACACTAGATGTAAGCAGTGTATACCATGAGGGCCATAAGTACATACATCTGAGGTTTTCCTACAAAGAGTTACGAAAGCACAAGTTAATGAAGGGAAATCCTTATCTAATAATATGGAGAGAAAAAAGTTCACTAGGCCAATGTGTGGAACATAGACTGAAGAGAGAAAGAAAGAGAGAGGTGATAAAAAGCGTGTGTGTGTGTGTGCCTGTCAGGGAGGGAGAAGGGGGATGGGAGGATTCAGAAAAGAAAGGCAGAAGACTGAGCAGTGAGGAGATAGCAGGACAACAACAAGGTCAGGCCTGCCTGAGAGTGTAATCTGTGTATGGTGTGTGCGTTTCAGTGTCACATCTGCGCCTGTCCCCAGGGCAGGGCCACCCTGCCAGGTGCCACAGAGTGTGACATTCATGACCTCCTTCACATCCTCTACTGTTTTTTACAGTATCCATGCAAATATAAAGTGCTATAAACGTTCTAGCACTGAGGGCCAGATGTACGTATGTTGGAGAGTGCCGCTTAAACGGCGACTTGGTGACTGCTGGCGCATCTCCTCCCATAATTTTGCACAAAAGCAGGCATTTTGAGCCATGTGCGGTCTGTTCGTATATACCCGTTATGTTTTTAGCCATGTACGGTCCGTTCGTATATGCCGCGTTATGTGTTTAGCCATGTGCGGTCCGTTCGTATATACCACGTTATGTTTTTAGCCTTGTGCGGTCTGTTCGTATATACCGCGTTATGTTTTTAGTCATGTGCGGTCTGTTCGTATATACCATATTATGTTTTTAGCCATGTGCGGTCTGTTCGTATATACCACGTTATGTTTTTAGCCATGTGCGGTCTGTTCGTATATACCACGTTATGTTTTTAGCCATGTGCGGTCTGTTCGTATATATCACGTTATGTTTTTAGCCATGTGCCGTCTGTTCGTATATACCACCTTAAGTTTTTAGTTGAATGTGCAGTCTGTTAGTACAGTTAGTATTTTTAGGTGAATGTTGTCACAACATTATGCCTAAAAAGGGAGCCAATGTGTTAGCATATCTGCCATCAAAAGACTTGACCTCAGTGGCTCTGAATCACCTTAACATCAACAGATCAGTGCAGAGTGCCCTTATTATGAATATAATATCTGTTGGGTATTGACAAAGGTGCTAAGTCAGTGTATTCATTAATTCATTTACTCATTCATTTGCTCAGTGGGTGAGCTGCCTTGTCTTTGTTCCAGTTAAAGCCCATGTTCCTGAGGGTGCCCTTGTTTCTCGGTGCCATCTCTGAAGGTAAATGCCACTGGTCCATCTCTCCTCATGAGAACAAAAGGTCACCTGTTAATTATTCATCTGGGATGTCAGACAATCCTCACAAGACGGTTATTTAGAGAGGGAGATCCCCTGAATTATGCATGCAGTACAGATTCTCTTACCACCCTATAAAAAGGCAACGTGTGAGTGGGCGTTTTTATTTTCCATCGCTCCCATCTCCATTTCCGCCCTGGCCCTGTCAGACAAAAATACAACTGTCTGCCACCCCTAGGTTTTAACTATCACCCACCTTCCCTTTGATGCACACCTAGATGCCATTACTCTCTGCCTTCCTCCAACTCTGCTGTCACATCAACGTCACCTGTAGAACCAATCTTACCATATCATATCTTAGACACTCAACCCTTACCAAAACCCATACATTATGAGATATATCTGCTACTAACGATGATTACCTCCCAGCCTTGCCTGTCTGTCTCACCTGCCATGACCACTCTTCTTTCTTCCCTTTGCCTGTACCGGTGCACCCATGACTCACAATATGTACCTGTTAGCTAGTCCTTCTATTGCTTATTCCTGTACCCAGCTTGCACCTGTCACCTGTACTCTCTGACCTCCACAAACGTCTGATAAACTTAGCCCCTTGTCCCTACCTCCCACCCATAGGTGGCTCTATGTCTGCCTGCCTGAACCTTTCCCATGTTTTCCTACCAGTTACAGAGTGAATCCCCCACCCTGGGTCTCACTTGAGGAACCTGTTTTTGCAAGGCTGGTCCTCTCAGTGGCAGTAAAGCAGCTTTCTTGAGATTTAAGGGTGTTTATTGCCATTGAAGAAGGCAAAGAAAGAGGATATTAATGCTATTAAAGTGCATTAAAGTGAAGAACGAGGTAATATGAGGCATTGCTGTTGGAGGATTAGCCAAGAGACAGCCTGGGAGAATTCATGAGTGTCTGCTATGTGTGTGTGTGTGTGTGTGTGTGTGTGTGTGTGTGTGTGTGTGTGTGTGTGTGTTGTGTGTGTGTGTGTGTGTGTGTGTGTGTGTGTGTGTGTGTGCGAGTGAGTGTGTGTGTGTCTTGACGCATCACTGTTTCTGAGACTGAGGGGGCGTCACAGTGGGAAGACGTTGTGCACAGTATGGGATGATGTCTGGCAGATGCGTATTAAAGGAAAAATGTCTAAGTTTGTGTGAGTGTGTGTGTGTGTGTGTGTGTGTGTGTGTGTGTGTGTGTGTGTGTGTGTGTGTGTGTGTGTGTGTGTGTGTGTGTGTGTGTTTGTGTGTGTGTGTATGTAGCAATTCTGTGATTTACCCGTGTCTCCGTATGACCACAAATGTGTGTCTGGGCTATGGGCATCACTGTTTGATCATACAGATTCATTATGTAGGGGTGGCGACCAAACTGGTTCGTGTTGTCCCACAAAAATACATAAACTGATGTTATTTGTGTCAGCAGCCAAATTATGCCAACAAAATTTGCATGATGTACTAACATTAAGCATAGCTAGTTTGAGTTAGCTTGCCAGCATTGCATTCTCATAATGAAAACTAGTCACTTATCACTACCCCTCTAACAGTTGACTTGGAAAACAAACATAACTTGCCAACTTCAGAAGTCTGCATTAAGAGTTTTATTAAAATTCTTTTAAGCTGCATAGTAAATTATGAGAAAAACAAACAACTGACTGTGTGACATGCATTTCGTGTTACATTACATGCATAGCTCTGTATTTGACTACACTGTTTGACTGGGAAAACCTGCCATGATACTTAGTCTAGCACCTTTTGTGAAATCTTCCCATAGGCCTTCAGGAATGATGTGTGACAAAAACTAATTTATGAATTATGACTGCTGTCTGCATACTTTCGCCACTTCCAGAGAAGCTGTGCGTCTGGGCATCATGTCCAAAAGTGACAAGATAAAAAAAATGTGATCGCAAAAACAATTTAGCTAAACAAGCAAATAGTACAGCAGGCGTGACAGATATTGAACTTGTCTATTCTCAAAATATGTCAATTGGAACTAACAGTCGTATAGATATATTAATATATATTTCACTGACACATTTCACAGAAACAAAAACTGCTTTCCATGCATTTGCCACTGTTACTCCAGTATGGTGAATGAGAAACACATTTCCACTGACACTATATGACACTCTGTGACAAAAGCAGCATGTTGACAGAGAACAGCAGAGACTATGGCTTTGTGGCCGTGCTGAATGAAAATCACAGAATGGGCGTCTTGGCCAAAGAGAGAGCGACAAGTGAACAGTGTTGTCTGCCTGGTTACTCTCTTCAGGTTTTCCTTGAGGTAAACTGTATGGGATTTTGGCATTCTGCATGCATAGGTCGAACGTTTAGTACATTACAAGATGCTTTAGATTCCACTTGGTCAGTTCTTCTTAGGGAAATAATTACTTTATTTCCTCCTGTTGATTCTCATTTGTCTTGCCTCTGAAACAAAGGGGTTTGGGGGGGGGGGGGGGGGCAGATCTGTGTGCGTCCCCAGAGGGTCTTGCATCAGAGAGCATCGCGCTCAGTCGCATCACTCAAGGATCTGGGCGTCTTACCACATAACAGCCTGGCACGACCATGGTCGGCAGGGCAGCTTGCCACCGAACGCTGGCATCGACGCGGAGGAATGGCACACCGCCGTAAGGAGAGTTGGGCTCTGCTGGTCCTGATCACAGATGAGAAGCTGGAACCTGCCTTGCCGCTGTGAGAAGCTTGGACTGAGTGCCAGAGAGGCTGAGCGGTTAGTTAGAGCAACAGGCTTAGACCGAAGCTAATTAAAGACTATCCCCTCCATCGGACATGACAAGTACAGGCATTCAGATGAAACTCTAAAGATAAAACAATAACTTTGACTTTGACCGGAAAGTAATATAAGGTTGTAATATAATAATAGAATGAAAACAGGACTATAATAATTGTTTGCATATTCACTTGGTATGCACGCAAATTGTGTTTTTTCTACTGTGTAAGATCATAGTCTATCAATATTCTACTTTCTTTCTCTAATATCCAGTGCAATAGTGAATGCCCTAGAAGAGATTCATGAGGTCTGTCATATGGTTAATGAGGGTTTTACTTTGTTTAAAAGTTCAAATGTGGGCAATGGGTGCCTCAGTTCACAAAAATAGTTTATTTCATTACCATGCAAAGGGCTTCCAGAAAAAAAACATGACCCTAAGACAATGTTTTCAATTAACACAATACTAATTAATAATTGATAGACAATGTGTGTGGGTTGCAGGGTATGTTAATGAAGCGAAACTCACTTCTTGAATTAGATTGCATTAGATGTTTTTTTTTATTTATTTATTTACAATTGCCCTAGAATGAAAACTGAGGGTGCTAATAAAGCTAATTTAATCAGCAGGGTCATTATGGTGATTGTTTAATTGCCAGTCATTGCCCCCTGACTTTGAACACCTGCAGGTCCCAGGTACCAGCAAGAACAGCTCCAAACCTGGGCCGAATCCAGGCCAGAACAGCACCAGAGTCAGCTCAAATCTGGTGTGTTGTCAAAAGGGTGAACCAGTGACCTAACCACAGCTCCAGACCCAGTAGCTTAGTCAAGAAATGTGGAGGGACATGTAGGGGACAAAAGAGGTTTTATGGGGCTTTATGAAAACCAGTTGGATTTAAGGTTAGGCCTTCAAATCCAACCTGTGTGTTACAATTACAATTATGGTGTTTAAACGACCCGCTTTTCATGCCTTTTGAGACGCAAGGGCCAGAGAAACACATGGTTTAGGCAACATTACAGTTGCTAGCAAGGTCGTTTTGATGCAACCCTTTATATAACCTCTAACATTAATAGCTTACAACCTGTCAAGATTATTGTCAAAGCTAGAGCAATTACCAAAAAGGGGGTCACCAAATTACTGGTAGCATAGTGGGGTGTGGTGAAAGTTGAATCATTCAGTGGTATGCCTTCCCTGGAGAGAATCACAAAATAGTGCGTTCTCATCAATTTCCTGACAATAATCTGACTAAAACCAGTGATAAATACACATTTTCTTTAATTAAAAAAGCTGAAAGAGAAGGTGAGGCTCACACAGCTGTTGAGCTCAATTTTCAATGTGTTTCATGGTCAAACCAAGCATAATGATTTAACCTAAGGAAGGAATGATGGTATGGGTGCAGTCAGTGCCGTATCATTTGCATTGATCATTTCAGAGTCACAGGCAGCCCTGCTTTAGCCTGCTATATACAAAAACAACTGCAATTGAAGTTAATTGCAATAACCACTTACGCACAAGTGAACTTGACTCAACTCGACTCAAGCCCCCTCCCTTCCTTCCCTCTAGCCAGTTGCTCTTTCTTCTAGCAAACATCGCGTTTTTCTATAGCCATAAGTTTGCAAAAAATGACCTGTTGAGGATGCAGTGAAGGCTTTAAAAGGCGGAGCTCAGGCTCACGCTTCACAGAAAACGAGACACGATTGGATGAAATCTGTTCGCTCCCCTTACTGTCTGTTCCCACACTCTTAAATCACATACTTGAATGCAATGAAAGAAGAGGCGATTAGGAAAATGGGCAGACAAAGATAGATTATTAACAGTGAAGTAAAATATTATTTATGAATAAGTTATTATTTCCTCATTTTGAAAATTGTTAGGCTTTCAAAGAAGGCTTAGCAGGCCCTGATGGTCCACCACATTGCATTGCTCGTAGCTTGACTGTTCTCACCCTTGTACGACGCTTTGGACATAAGCGTCTGCTAAATGACTAAATGTAAAATGTGAACCACTGATGAAAACCTACTAGAGGTCACTCACTCTTGGGGGTGTTCTAGAATCTTCCAACAAATTCAGAGGGGATGACATACTCTTCTGAAGAATGGAGGCTTTGAATGTCAAGGACAAAAGGAAAAACATCACATTTTCATCAGAAGGAAAAGTGTTAGGCCTCTATGCCCATAGTCTTGGTCTAACAAGCTTTTTCTCATTGAGGGATTCGGTGTTGTTAAGGATGGTAGCATAGGCTTTCAGCTCATTTAAATCACTGATTCATCAATTCTCTGGAGAGGTCTTCCTGAAATTACATTTGAGATTATTTATTTCGAAAATCAAACTCTGATGAGTAAACATCATCTCCCACTGATGACAGGTATGTCACACTACACTGTTCCTCTCACAAAGCAGTCGATTTTTCCGAGGCACTCACCATCGTAACATATCATCACGTCAAGGGGCACCTGGTGCTGTTAGGAGCACAGAAAGTGACAAGCCCATTTTCCTGGCACGGCTTCCACTAGAGCAGAGGTTTGAAAATCACAGCTTATCCATGTCTCTGATGGGAGCAATATCCGCGTGAGGTTTATGCCAAGTGTGAGACGAAATGCATTTTCAAGATCAGGGAACATGTTAACCCAACAGGGAGCAGAGGTACAAAAGAGCAACTGGGATGGAAATGCTTCTCGGGGTGACGTCTGCATACAAAGACTGCCCCATGTGAGGCTTGTGTTCTCAGCACACAGCTTTAAAAATGGTCTTTGTACCATAACTTTGTCAGCAATCCAATAACATCCACTTAAGCAGACATGCAGTTTAACAGGGCGTCTAGAGCATACTGTTCCACGGCGATCGGGCATTCATATTTAATGGAAATTGTCATTAAGATAAAGTATTAAGTGTTAGCGTTCAGCTGCTGGGGCTATAGCCTGTCAAAGCTTCCAGATTTTCCCCCAGATATAGAATACACACACTCACACCTCCACTTACAACATACACTTACATATGCACACACATACACACACACATGCACACACACACACACACATTAACATACAAACTCAAACTCTCTGGCAGGTTCTCATACACATACATATGCATTTTCCACGGCTCTTTTTCCTGTAAATCTGATATATGCACATATGCTCTCAAGTGCAGACATGCATGTACCTCATCTTTTTCACATTCACACACACACACACACACACACACACACACACACACACTGTTCTTCTCTCTCGCTTCCTCCCACACAAACACTTACACACACTTGCACTGTTTCTCTCTCTCACACACACACTCATACACTGTTTATCTCTTTTTCTCCCTCCCACATACACACTCACGCACTCATACACTGTTTCTCTCACACACACACACACTTACACTGTTGCTCTCTATCGCAGTCTTCTAATCATAGAAGGTTTATCTCTCTCGCTCTCTCCCCCCCCCACACACACACATACACTGTTTCTCTCTCACACACACACACACACACACTCATACACTGACCGTGGTTACATGGATTCGAATAACTGCCTTAGTCGGACTGAAATCGCATTATCCGTTTCATGTAAGCACCTTAGTCGGATCGTAGTCGGACCGCAAATAGTCGGACTAACACCCCTGGATAACTCGATCCGATCCAGTTGATAGTTCGACTATTGCGGCATGTAACGGTGAATTGGATAAGGAACTGGACTTTGCGTCTTTGCGCATGCTTGAGATCCCGCCGCCATCCTCCCTCCCTCCCTGCCAGGTCGTGACCCGGAAGACGAAAGAGACGATACGTTGTCTCAGCTGTTCATACTAATGACACGTTTATTTATGAATATCCTGCAGACTGTCTCACAAGCTTATTCTTGTTGACTATGAACAAACATAACAGAAGAGGTCCGAAGATATGAGTACCTTTACAACCCCTCCTTAAAAACGTATAAGGACGTTCAAATTACGATACTTATGTGGTGCCAGTGTTGACAAAAACGTTGACTGCGACTGTTTGGACAGAGCGCGCTAATTCACCGAACAAATACTTTCATATTAATTTCCCACCACTTGTTAGTCATGTCATCCATTCATATCGATGTGAATCAATCAATACTAATACATCTTTAACTGTGATGTGTTTTTGTTTCATTTCACAACGTATTTACTGTATAATCAACGATAGCAGGTGCCCGCTTGTAAACAGTCCACATTTTATTTGCTTAAAACACACAGCAGTAGGCTACTGTCAAATCAGAAAGCAAATCAGCTGTTAAAGGGCTGTTACCTGACCAAATACCTTTCAAACTCGGTGATAGTATTCACAACTAATTTGTTCTTCATTCTATCAAATATGATGAAGTGTGGTCCGCGACGGCCACAAGTAAATTATTGCGACATTTCTAACATACAACTCAGAACGAAGAGAACACAGCCAGTAGTAGCCTAATCTAATAAAGAGTTGTCTAATCTATTAACAAGGTCATGGATTGGTGGCTTAAGACAGGAACTATGAAAAGAAAATTAAATGAGAAAGCCTCAAACATAGACAAGGAGAAAGTGGTTCAGCCTCATAGGGCATTATCTCGTCGCGGAGTTGCATTCAAAACACTGTGTTCCAGATGCTTTGCCTTGCGCATTGTCATATCTATAACTAGCCTACTGGTACGTACAAAAGGAGAGCCCGCGAAAATCATGTGTGCGCTAACAATTGTCTGGCGCCAGGTCTTGGGTAGGAGGCATGTTGTTCCGGGGATATTTAGTTAAATGGTCCGCGAATTTTTATTGGCTAAGTGGTCCTTGGTCTGAAAAAGTTTGAGAAACACTGCTTTATAGACAATAACGATCATACACTCCCATTGCACTCAAACAACCACACTCAAACGAGGAGATATTGTATCAATAAGCCTATTAAGTAGGGTAGACTGAGTACAGTTGAGACACTTATTGCTTTTTTCACTACTGCACAAAAACTAGACACTGAAAAGAAGTGACATTTTATATGCCGTTTCCTTTGATTGCATACTAAAACATTATCGATCAATAATATCCATAACTTATTTAATGTATTCATAATTTGCTCATAAATATGAAGTGCGATTTTGTCTCAACTGTACCCATGTCGAGTACAGTTGAGACAGTACCCTAGGACAGTTGAGACACCCATTTAAACCCATTGATTGGTGACTGACCAAGCTACTTTCTACTATGAGGTAGCATAGGCTATCACAATCAAGCTGTATCAACTGTACAGACAGTGTGTCTCAACCATACCCCGCTGACCACCACACGCTTTTCGCTAGATAATGTAATGACCTTGCGTGACATGATAGCATGGAATATTTAAATTTATAGTGCACAGAATAACGTTCGCAATGATGCAAGTTGCGTTTGTTGATGACCTATGGTTAATAACATATTCATTGTAGAAGGGACATGATAAAACCAAATCTTAGCTAGGTAAAAAAAACTTTCGCCGATATCTCTGTACGGGAGATGGGTTAGGTGCTCAAATTTCCCGGGATCAAAGAGGACGTTAGTATGTATGTGCAAACTAAAAATCACGTCTCAGGATTGCTGCGCATTCAAGTTATTTCGGGTGTATCAACTGTACACATGTCTCAACTGTACTCAGTCTATTTATTGATTGCAAAGAGTTCAACGTTACAACAACATAACTTTGCTCCGGTCGCTAAATCTGATATATCCGTGTGCATCATCGCTCTCCCTCTCTGCCACACCCACCCTGTAACCTACGTGTTTATACATTATAGAAGCAAGACCATTATATTGTAACAAATCACGGAAGCGTGGTATATTTGTTATGGCTTTTTATTAAACACAACACACTGTCACAATGGCACGGGCTTTATGCCCACGAACAGACTGTGCTACCGTCACCCACCTGTATAAGCTCTGTCCCAACACAGAACAACGACATGTAATTAGAACGGTAAGGAACATATAGCCTAGGGAACGTCATGCATAACATAAAGTATAACAGTATGCGCCCGCTGCACGGCATTACGGGGCGACTATGCCGACACGGTATAATATTCTGGTTTAAAGTTAATGCTTGTGAAATCAGCTGTCACTCGACTATTACCTGACCAATACCTGTCAAACTCGGTCATAGAAAAATATCATGAATGCATATTTATTACGATGGGGAAACTATAAAATCGGAGTACGGACAACTAATGCCCAGCGTTGACGATGCAGATATAGAGCTGGAAACAGCTAAATGACCTACAGCCCAAATGCAGTGAGCTTTATCAAGCCCTGGAAAGTTCGGCACATTTGCCCGTTTCCACAGCGTCTGCTGAGCGGTCATTCAGTACAATGGGGCGTCTTAAGACATATCTTACGAAGTACGATGACTGACAAAAGACTGACTGGACTTGCTCTTATGAATATTCACACAGATTTGGAAATCGACAGCGAAGAAGTACTTAAACAATTTGATGCAACTGTCAGAAGGGCAATGCGTTTTGGCTGTAACCCATCATTTGCGCGCGTGTGTGTGTGTGAATGTGCATGCGTTTCTCTCGCCTTTTATCTTTCACCTTTGAATAATGTAACTTATAAACACATCGGCCTGGCAGAAACAAACAAACAAACAAACAAACAACCCAAGAGGCAACACGCATTTCTGGACCGATGAACAGACGCGATTCATGCTCAATCAACTGTTGTTGTTATTGGTAGTGGTGAAGAGGTCAAGCGGAAAGGGCTGTATCACCACTAGTTGTAATAAAAACAGCGCCACCTATCGTATCGGATATGACATGCTTTCGGCCAATGATTCGATTTATTCACTGCCATGTACATTGGGATAATAGCACCTACCCTCGAAAGAAAGCATAGTCCGACTAAGCAAAGATTCGAATTATACCATCATGTAAACACACTGACTGTTCCGCTCTCTCACACACACAAACTCATACACTGTTCCTCTCTCTCTCTCACACACACACACACACACACACACACACACACAAAGAAACCCATTATTATTATCCATGACTGTTAAACATTCATTACATTATGGTATCATGTGATGTGAAGTGATGTGAAGAAGCTGATCTGACTGTCATCTATGCATAGTAATGAATATTCCACAGACGCAAATGCAGAACTATAGATAGAACAGTAAATATCAATGGAGATAACTGCACAGCCACTAATATGATGAAAAGTGTCAAACCGTCTGTTTGTTTGTTTTTTTGGTCATCTTTTTTGGTCACAAACACACACACACACACACACACACACACACACACACACACACATCTCCCAAATCACATATACACTATGCTCTCTCAAGACAAACAGAGAGAGCATAGTGTGTGTGTGTGTGTGTGTGTGTGTGTGTGTGTGTGTGTGTGTGTGTGTGTGTGTGTGTGGATTTGAGGTGCGGGATGGGAGGCTGTGTTTTGGATGCTGACTTTTCTTTCCAGGGTGCTGGCATTGACACTTACATAGAGCAGACGTGACATGGTGTCAAGCCATACGTCTGAACTAACCTGTTTCACATCGGCCCGACCTGGAGATGGCCTCGACTCCTTGCATCAGTTCTAGTCAAACACGCAGCTGGTGAAGGTCAAACCAGACGTCAGCCCGCGTTTCTGAAGAGCCACGTCCATGCATGCCTCCGGGTTTCAAAATGGGAGTTGTGTTTTGTGAGTTATGTTCCAGTCGAGGTCATCTTGCCCGAAAGCAAAGCAGTGCTGAAGTGTCTGCATCACAAACTGATTATAAGGCAGTTCCTGGAGGTTCTTGGAAGCTGACTTTGGAGGGAGCAGTGTTTGAAGTGTATGAAGACATAGCCTGTTTCAAATTTCATTTGTGCCACAAGCCCTGTGCTCAGTTCCAACAGAACTTATTTATATTCAGTGCTTAAGAGCTGGTCCTTGACATTTAAACAAACGCTTCTTGGAGGAACAAAAGACATTGGCTGATGTTCCCCTGTAGTGACAAGCCACTGTCAGCAGGGGAAAAATGTACACACACACATGCTTGTACGAGTCCATCTCAGAGACACACAATACACACACATGCATGCATACTCTCTCGGATAAATGTACACACGCACACAAACAAACAAACAAACAAACAAACACACACTAACACTAACACATGCACACGCACACGCACACGCACACGCACACGCACACGCACATGCACACGCACACGTACACGCACATGCACACACGTATACATTCAGGCACCCCCAGCCCAGACCCATGTAATCATACACACAGAAACACAGACACAGAAACATGAATAAGTATACGCTAACACGCATTCAATCCCAAATCCAACCGGTGTTTCGCCATTCCAACTCACATGCTGGTGTGGTGTGGCACAAAGAAGGGGAGAGCAGCGGAGGAAGCCTGTACGGTGTGCAGGCACATGCCTTGATGTTGCTCCAAATAATTCATTGGAGAAGACGCTCGCAGACGTCAGGGGAGTCTTACGTCTTTCACTGCATATAAATACTTAATGGTCACTCAGCCACTCGTGTTTTTTTTTTCTGTGGGTGAAAATGGCGTTTTAAAGTCGGAGCTCTGACTTCTTCCCCATTTTTCCTCAAGGTTACTAAGTCGCTGGATGCTGGGTTGAAAAGATAAATCCTCGCTGAATTGTTGGGTGAATTCTCTAGTGCCCAAGCAGAACTTACAAATGGTACCCGCTTGTGTTTGGAGTGACGAGGCACCATTAGTGTTTGGGCCTGTAGAGAGTAGCAAATGGGTGAAATAATAGAGGCTTGATGTTGGAGAGTATTTCCAACACAAAAGAAAGCTGGCAGTCACGGACACACAAGGCATCATATGCACAGCAGCACTGTGGTTGTTTGCATAGAGTGCGGTTTTCAGGCCTGCCAGCCATAAAGAATCACTTAGTCCATTGACAGAACTAATGCGTGGAGGCTTTTACCAATTTGGTGATATAATTTGGGCTTTGTATACCATAAAACAGATTTAAAGGTTCAGATTGATCTACATATTCTTTGTTGTTGCTGTTGTTGCGGGGGGGGGGGGGGGGGGGGGGGGGATACCTTTTCAGATAAAATGTTATTCTGCCTTTTCTTGTCACATTATTTGTATTCAGACTATATCTCTTAGCAACACTACAAATAAGGATACTACAAAGTCTGTCCTACTTCAGGTCTCTCCTAGTTAGTTATATGCATACCCATTGTATTCAGTAGGTGTTTTTCCCCTCTCCGCTCCCTTCATGACCTTGTTCGGTTTAAATATTCTCCAGCAACTCCTCAGCCATCTGCACTCTCCCTGCTTGTGTCACCAGTCTCCTCTATCCTCTCTCACCCTTGCTCTTCCTCGCAGGGGCTGATCCATTATATAGTATACACTGCATTCAGAATCCTCCCCACGTGCATGGACCGGTGCACAGCAGAATGTGCTGGGGAACCGTCACATACCACAATGACACGCGGCTGTGAAATTGAAGTCCAAAGCCAGACCCTATGGTCAGGGAGTAATGAGATGCAGTCAAAGGGGTGTGATTGCCATGGGGTTCATGTAAGGGGAATAAATTGTTCATTTTCAGATAAAGAAGAGAGACAGAAAGAGACTGTCAAGTCATCAGTTAGAGAGATGGACAGACACAAAGAAAAGGAAAATAGGAAAGAAATCTCTCTTTTTTCTGTCTTTTTCTGTTCTTACTATTTTCCAAAGCACTTCCTACGTGGTCAAGTGCATGGACTGCTCATAGAGAGAAGCATTAACCTCAATCCTGTGTCATCCAAACAGGAAATCAATTAAATGGGAAGAGGACATTAAATTATGAATAATACATGTGATCCTCTATACGCTGACTACCATTACCAAACCCACAATATGGCTTCAGCTGGAACAGTCACACACAATCCCCCCTGCACTGGAGATGTTAACAGTCATTACCGTAATGAACCCTGCATAATCCCGCTGTCCCAGCAGAGCTCCGTATTGACCCAAGCGATGCCGCCATCATTTGTTGTCAAACTCAGGAATGGAATCATCCTGAACTGATGTTTCTACAAATGCTCTAAGCTAACCTCTCACAAACTATGCGGTAGTGCATTTTACTGGGCAGAAGTTGATTTTGATAATGTTCAATCTATTTTTTAGATCACTTCATTTTGAGAAAAATAGAAACCAGTAAAAAACAGCTTTTGTTAAGTTTAACTGAACAATATACCAGGCACAATATGCAGTGGTATGAGCAAAAATATCTCATTGTGTATTTCATTGTATTTTGTTATCTGTCAGCTTGTTGGACAGATTAGCTCTTCGACTGGCAAGGAGAGCTCAGGACAGAGAGAAAGCGATGCAGTGTATTCCAGCCCTGAAATGGATTTAAATGTTTTCATTGGCAACTTGCTCTATTAAGGGCATCTCTCACCTAGCTATGCCTCTTACGGTTCCTCTATGCATCAGGAGAGAGCTTTCCAAGTGTGGACAAGTAGAAACATACACTACAGCAAACGATGAATTGCAGTAAAGAAAATTATCCTTCATAGATATAAATAACTCACTATAGATGTATTAAGCATCATTCTATGACTACATCAGATAGGTTTCATCTATGAAACACATTATACTGGTATGCTCATTTAAACAGGAAACCAATGTTCCTTTCTATTCTTTCTGTGAAATTTCTTTCCACTCTCTCTCTCGCTTTCTCTCTCTCTCTCTCTCTCTCTCTCTCTTTGTATTACTTTTTCTTTCTTCTTTGGCACATAATAAAGGTCTCTATCCTTTCGCAGAAATGACTTTCTGAACTTATGCTTATACATCCTGGCTGAAAGGAAGCTTGAAACAATCAGGTAATAGTGGAACTGAATTATTGGTTAAACTCTGACAAAAAAGGGTGAGGAATGGTAGCCTTCACCTCAGAACATAAAAATCAAAGGTGCTTTTATGGGAGGGTTGGGGGGAGTGAAATAGGTTGAGTTTTTTGGGATGGGACAGGGCGGCTCATTCAGACCCTGGCACGGCATGGGGCCCTGCTCTCTCCCTCTCTCTCTCTCGTTTTGGCAATTACCGTCTGCCCCCCGGTTTTAATCGCCCTGGCACCCCAGTACCATCAAAGCCGGGTGATTTGAAGCACGCTGGGACCCTCTCCACAAAGCTAGCTCCCCCTTTATCGCATTTGTCAGGCTAGTTAGTGAGACAGAGAGCAAACCCACCGCTATCATCACTCATCTGCGCGGCTGTCCTTCAAGCACGCCGCAATAACAGTCCTCGTCTGTCAGCGGAAATGAGACGCTTCATAAGTGGGTTTGTGTCACTCTGACACTGCAGTCAGCTCACTAAATATGTAGAGGACATAGGCACTAGTGGTGGGCAAAGTGTTGTGTATGACTGAGACATTCAAAGCAATTGTAACGGAAAATGTATCGAAATTTCAAATCATTTGACAGCCAATGCTGTAGTGATATCTCCTGCCCACTATGTTAGTGCTGAACTCCACTGAGTGTGAAACACCACTTTGCTGACAATTATGAATGTTTGTATGAGCTGGGTGGGGAGTGTTCATAGATTTCATACTGTAGTCTGTACCAGGTGTCTGTTTATGTGAACGTTTCATACAGATAATGTCATGACAATCATAGCTTACCGGAATATAATAATCCTTTCAACATCAATGCCATCTGCCTACTGCCTATAGCTTGGAACTGTATTATGAATCTGGGAAAATGACCAATGTCCAGACCTCACTGACTTCATAGCTGGTTATATCCACGGTGTTGCCCCGGTTACATTAATTCGTGAAAGCTTATCAACCTAGCTACTGTCGCCAGGAGTCGCCGTCATTATTGTGCTGGGTGAGCCACTGCAAACAATTAGTCAAATTGATTCTTTGGAGAGGAAATCCTAGGTAGGCTTAATTCTATGGAAGTGGTTTTTGGCCAGAGTCTGTTTTCCTGTCATAAAAACAGCAACTCAAAAAAAGTAATAAAAGTCATGTGTGTTCATATTAGGACATCCTCAGATCTCAGACTCAAGTGTCAGACTCAAAAGAAAAGGCGTCAGGTCTCAGACCAAAAGTAGTCAGACTCAGGCGAAACGGCTTCAGTCTCAGAAAAACCTCTGTCATCCTCACACAAACCGTTGTCAAACCAAACGGCGTCATCCTCACACAAAACTTTGTCAAATCAAACGGCGTCATCCTCACACGAAACTTTGTCAAACCAAACGGCATCATCCTCACACAAAACTTTGTCAAACCAAACGACGTCATCCTCACACAAAACTTTGTCAAACCAAACGGCGTCATCCTCACACAAAACTTTGTCAAACCAAACGGCGTCATCCTCACACAAAACTTTGTCAAACCAAACGGCGCCATCCTCACACGAAACTTTGTCAAACCAAACGCCGTCATCCTCACACAAAACTTTGTCAAACCAAACGGCGTCATCCTCACACAAAACTTTGTCAACACAAACGGCGTCATCCTCACACAAAACTTTGTCAAACCAAACGGCGTCATCCTCACACGAAACTTTGTCAAACCAAACGGCGTCATCCTCACACAAAACTTTGTCAAACCAAACGGCGTCATCCTCACACAAAACTTTGTCAACACAAACGGCGTCATCCTCACACAAAACTTTGTCAAACCAAACAGCGTCATCCTCACACAAAACTTTTTCAAACCGAACGCCGTCATTCTCAGCAGAACTTTGTTAGAAAAAAAGTTGTCAGAGCTAGATGAGGGAGCTGTTGACTAGCTTTCTGAATGAGCTAAAGTAGCAGCTTTTACAGTGAATACCGCTGTGGTGTTTCTGTTAACTGGTACAGCAAGAAAACATACTTTTGATATAATACGAAATAATTGTTTTCTGCAAGCTAGTTCACTAGTGTAAAGTAAACCCATGTTTAGTCCTCCGGTTGCCGACTTTGCTGAAGAATGAATGCCTCCACTTGTCGCTAACCTAACTTATAATGAACACCGTACATGTGAATTACTGTCATACAAGTTCAGCACCAGCCCTCATCTGACTCCAGACAATTTAAAAGTACAGTCCATTAATCTGGTAAAAGGTTGTTGATATTTGAGCTCAACAGCCAATCAAATTACACCCTTCCCTTCTGTTCTCCACAAGCAATGTGTTGATTGGCTTGAACAGTGTACTTTATTTGTTTCCCATTTACAGAGCCAGGACTGTGTACGCTCTCGAGGGCCGCTTCCCTGAATTATACATAAAATGATTCTTGTATTAGAATCATGTACCTCCCCTTTAACCCTGAAAAGAGAGGACTGAGTGCGTCTCCACGGAAGACTGCCGACAGTTAGTAGCACACTGACCATCTGGAGAAACGAGGGAGACTTCCGGGTGTGAGGAGTGAGCAAGTGTGTGAGAATCCGCCCGCTGATACTGGTGTTACTGCCCGAGCGCTTCCTTCCTCGCTGGCTCCTTCTGTGAGGGACACTTGTGTTGCGCTGCTATTTTACATGGAGATAAAAGACAGTGCTCCTCAAGCGTGTCTGTGTATTTTACTGACATAAGGAACATGGAATATTGTTCTTGATGAAATATGTATCACCACCATGAGATAGTGTGAGGCTCTCTTCTTTGCTGTTTGGCTTTAGTGCTAATCATGCTGCTTGACTAATATAAGCGCACCCTCTCATTCATTCATGTTCTTTTCTTACCAAATGGGATTAACTTGTGTCACAATGTTTCAATCATTAGCATTATTTGTGCGTGTGTGAGTGTGTGGTGGTTTATTCGCCCTTTAAGCAATTAGCATTTAGTTCCTATGAAGTTCGTGGCAGCTGTGACGTCAACCTATATCACCTAATCACTTTTTACACGGACAACATCCAGCGACAGCTTACCCTGAAATATTTCCCAGAAATTTACAAATGGCATTGTTACAATGGCATTATTATCATTTCTTCAGCTTTGAGTGGCCATAATTGTTTGGTTCAGTGGTGTACAGTAGTGTATGTAAATGATATTCAGAGGGACTAAGCTTGCATTCTTTGAAATTCAGGATGATTCAGTTCAATAAAAATCATGGATATAATAAGACCCTCTGTTTTAAATATTTCATGAGACGGTCTTTGAACAAGTGCAGAAAGGTCTTTTAATATTCACTTAATTTAGAAAAGGACCAGAAACATAGTTCCCTATTAGATGTCCCAGATACCTCTGTGTTGTGGGAAAAAAAAGCATGTCATTAAATAAGGATTACTGTGGTTCTACCAGCTCCTGTCTCGATTAATTACCCTTTTTTGAGCACTGCATTAATACACTCAGCATGACGCCTGAGAAATCTTTAATTTGTTATCTTACCGTGCACAGTTTTCTGGAGCATACAGATCAGTCTCATCTGAGTGGCCAGTTCAAAACAAACAGAAACAGAAATTTAAAAAAATCATTATGTCTACAATAGTACATAATGAGAGTGGCAATAGGGGTCTCAGGGAATAGGGAGTAGATGATGATGATGATGCATTTTATTTGTAGCCCACTTTTCATTCAAAAGAATCTCCACATCTCCACGTCTTGAATATTTCATTCAGAAGAGTGCCACAGAGCCAGTACATAGTAAAAACATAGTTAAACATAGCCAGTACATAGTAAAAACGTCTCGGTTACTTACGTAACCTCGGTTCCTTAAGCAGGAACCAGATATAACACAATGGTACATGACGAATGTCATGGCTACAAATCGAAGCATTTATCTATTCACGCCTGAAAGGCCGCGAGATCTGTCAGCGCGCGCTCCTGGCCCCGCCTTCCAGGAGCTCTATAATATCATAACGCGCCCTCAGATCTTCCTCGGAAAGAAACTGAGCAAGACAATCAATCCAAGGTAACACTGTACACGCCAACCTTGTTATATCTGGTTCCTGCTTAAGGAACCGAGGTTACGTAAGTAACCGAGACGTTCCTTATCGCAGTTCACTGCGATATAACACAATGGGACCCTATACATTCCCGCGTGATAATACAGTGGCAGCCAATTACACACACCAGCTCTACTGAAGCCTTTGCCCTCATAGAGGTTCATACGGCCGCTGGCGGTGAACATATTAACAGGGCAACCTTTGTCATAGGTGGCAAGGATCGCGATCCTGCGCCTGTAGGAAACCACCCTGGAGTGTTTCATGTGCAACAAACATGTAGACACCGATGAACACACTTATCATATACATCGTTCTCAGGTCAAGGGATTCAGAGATCGCTCGCCTGCAGAACACCAAGAATTTAACAGGGCCACCTTTACCATAGGCGACAGGGATCCGTGATCCTGCGCCCGTAAGAAAACCCTGGGATGTTTCATGTGCAACATAACATGTAGACACTGATGAACACACTTATCATATCTATCGTTCTCAGGCCAAGGGATTCAGAGATCGCTTGCCCGCAGAACGCTATGAAGAAAACTAGGTTCAGCCACATCTAACATATAGAATCTAATGAAAGTGTGGCGAGAACTCCAGCTTGCAGCTTTGCAAATATCTTCCACTGAGACGCCCTTTAGTAAGGCCCAGGAAGACGAGACCCCCCGCGTAGAGTGCGCATGCAACTTCTCCGGGGGATCTAAAGACAAGCTCTTATAAGACAACACGATAGCCTCTACTATCCAACGGGAGAGGCTCGGTTTTGATAGAGGTCTGCCTTTTGCGCGTGCACCGAAGCACACGAATAGCTGATCTGACTGTCTGAAAGCTCTAGTGCGCTCTGCGTAACAGCGGAGAGCGCGCACTGGACAGAGTTTATTCAAACGTTCCTCCTCTGCTGACGCAAAAGGAGGAGGCGAGAAAACTGCTAATTCAATCACCTGATTGCGGAATGGGGTTACCACCACTTTAGGTGTGTAAGCAGCATTAGGTCGCATAACCACTCTGTCACCAGCGATCGAGAACTGAAGGCACGATGGACTGACTGACAGGGCTTGCATGTCACCAACGCGTTTTGCTGACGTTAACGCCAGCAGCAGCGCGGTCTTTAAAGAGACAAACTTTATGTCCACTGTCTCCAGGGGCTCGAACGGAGGCCCTGTGAGAGCACGTAACACCACTAGCAGATCCCAAGAGGGTATGAGGTGTCTCTCTGGCACCCTGAGCCGTCTCACCCCCGCCATAAAGCGTGACGCTAGCGGGTGACTGCCAGGAGAACTGCCATTAATGCCTGCGTGGCAGGCTGAAATGGCAGCCATGTACACTTTGAGAGTAGAAGCCGCCTTCCCCTCATCAAACAACTGCTGTAGGAATTCGAGAATAACGCCCAGCGCGCAGTTAACGGGCTCGTGCTGACGCGCAGCACACCACTGCTCAAAACTGCGCCACTTCAGCGTATACAGAGCCCGTGTTGATACAGCTCGGGCACTCTGTATTGTAGCCACCACCGCGTCCGACAAGCCTGACGCTATGAGCCTGCACCTTTCAGGTGCCAGGCTTTGAGACGCCACCACTCCGGATGGGGGTGCCACACCGTCCTGTGCGCCTGCGTTAGGAGGTCTCTCCGTAGAGGCAGCTCCCAAGGCTGCTGCACTGACATATTGACCAGATCTGCCACCCACGGCTGGTTGGGCCAGTGGGGGGCTATCAATATCAATTCCTGCACAGCACCTGCTGGAGGAGCGGGATCGGGGGAAAAGCATATAGGGGTAGGGCTGGCCACTGGTGGCCCAGCGCGTCTATGCCTAGTGGGGGATCGTCGCCCCCTAGCGAGAACCAGAGCGGGCAGCAGGTGTTCTGCCTGTTCGCGAACAGGTCCACCTGCGCCTTGAAAAAACGCACCCAGATCTGACCTATCACTTGTGGGTGAAGGCACCAGTCTGCTGCTCGAGGATCGCCCCTCGATAACAGGTCTGCACCGTAGTTGAGGTGGCCTGGTATATGAACTGCCCTGAGGGACAGGACGTGCCTCGCTGCCCACAGGAGCAGGCGAGTCGCCCAATGGTGTAATGACGGGGAGCGCACTCCGCCCTGGCGATTTATATACGCCAAGGTCGCAGTGTTGTCCGTCCTCACTAGTACATGCTGACCACTCAGCCTGGGCAGAAAGTGTTGTAGAGCTAGGACTACTGTTCGCAGCTCTAACACATTTATGTGAGACGCGGCTTCTGTCACAGACCAGAGACCGTTCACGCCTCTCCCTTCGCAGACCGCTCCCCAGCCTTTGGTGGAAGCGTCTGTGGTCACCACCACGCGACGTGACACTATGCCCATAGTGCCTGACGCGGCGAGAAACCAGGGGGTTCTCCAGATCGCCAGGGCTTTCCTGCATCTGGAGGACACCACTACTCTGCGATGCCTGTCTGTGACTGCGTTGAGCTTCATAGACAGGTACCATATTTGGAATGGCCGCATACGCAACATCCCTAACGGGAGCGCTATAGCGGCCGACGCCATCATTCCTAACAGGCGTTGGCAGCGCAGCGACGAGACTGACTGTCCCCGTCGGAACTGGCGCACGCATGCTCTGATGGCACTTATCCGTTCTTGAGACAGCCTGACCTCCATGGAGGTGGAGTCTAAGATCATACCCAGAAAATGCGTAACTTGCCTGGGGCAGAGAACGCTTTTCTCTCTGTTTACAACAAAACCCAGTCGATACAGGTGTGCCACCACTAGATGGCCATCCTGCACTGCTGCAGCTTTTGAATGGGAAGCAATTAACCAGTCGTCCAAATAGTTGTACACGCGTAAGCCGCGTAGACGTAATGGGGCGATAGCTGCCTCTACGCACTTTGTGAATACCCTCGGCGCTAGGGACAGGCCGAACAGGAGTGCGTTGAATTGGTACGCTATTCCTCCGAACGCAAACCTCAGATATTTCCGATGTCTGTGGTGGATCGGAATGTGGAAATAAGCGTCTTTTAAGTCTATCGTGATAAACCAATCGTTTGGCCTTATAAACTGCACAAGCCTGCGTGGGGTCAACATTCTGAACCGTAGCGGCATGAGTGCTTTGTTTAACACACGTAGATCTAATATAGGCCGATAATTCCCGTCTCTTTTGGGTACGAGGAAGTAACGGCTGTAGAAGCCTGCATTCCTTTCTTTGAAAGGAACTCTGCTTATGGCCTTTTTTCTGAGCAGGGAGATAATCTCTCCCCGTAGGAAGTGAGACTGTTCTCGCTGTATCACAGACTGTATTACTCTGCTGAAAGGCGGAGGGGAACGGGCGAACTGCAGAACGTAACCCTTTGAGACCGTCTTTAGCACCCATGGTGACACTGCGCATGCGCGCCAACTTTCTGCACAACCTGGTAGGTTGTGCTCTGAGTTGAATTTGTCGGGGACTAACCCGCTCATGGTCAATGAGTCTAAGCCTAGATCTACACCCACTCCGCCTAGGGAGGGGGACGAGATCTGGGGCTGCCCCCTCATGTTTTCGAAAAAAAATTTGAGGGTGCGATTGCACTGTGTGCATCGCGGGGGGAGTTGCACAAGCATGCCTGGGCACTGCGCCATCTGGGACAGGAGTTAGGACATATGATTGTGGTGCTTGTGAAAACCTGCTTACCGTGCTGGACATGATTTCCACATGTGAGCGACGGGCTGATTTCTTTGGAGGCGGTGTGGGCTCCACCGCTCCCCCCTGTGTGACGAGTGGCTGACTGTCACGGTCAGGGAGCCTGAGGTCTCCCTCTGCCTCGCCCGCGGCGAGCGGAGTGCTGCCGCGGAGCCTGGGCTGCGCCCTGGGCAGGGCGCGCAGCTGGTTGTTGTGCTGCAGGCTGCGCTGGAGGGCGGAAGGGATGTCTCTGCCAGCCTCGCCCGGTGGATACCTTTGCTGGAGGCGCTGGCGAGCGGAACCCGCTTCTCTTCCGGCCCGGTGCGGGTGTGGTGTGTCCTGAGGAGGACGTCTCACCCGCGCCACTAGAGCGAGGCATCCAAGCCTGGAATACCTCTCTGCTCTTCTGCTGTTCTTCGAACTTGGCAGCCATTGTGACCACTGCTTCCCCGAAGGCGCCCTGGACAGAGACCGGGGCGTCGAGGAGTGGTGCTTTTTCTCTGTCTGACAGCTTAGCCAGTGATAGCCACAGAGACCTCTGGGTAGCCACCGCGGCACCCATCACCCTCCCCAGTGCCTGTGCCGTGCACCGAGTTAGTCTGAGCGACAGATCCGTCGCGCGACGGAGTTCTGCCACAGACGGGTGATCTTCCCCCAGCGACAAGGCAAGCTCAGTCAGGAGCTTTGCCTGGTAGCGCTGTAGCAATGCAGCCGTATTGGTCGTGCAGGCAGCCTGCCCTGCAGCCAAGTAGGACTTCTCTGCCAGCTGAGCCTGGTGTCTGCTCACCCGCGTGGGCAGGAGAGGCTTCTGGCCGAGACGCATCGTGGGGGATGCGGGCGAGAGGTAGCCCGCTACTGCATCCTCCACCTGAGGAAAGGAGAGGTAGCCCCTCTCCTTAGCCATGTGGAGCTGCATGTAGGGCGCGAACCCCGGCACCGGGGCTCGGCCCGAGTAGGGTATCGCCCATGTCGCCTGCAGTTCCTCGTGCACCTCCTCAAAGAAGGGGATGCTGGAGGGAACTGACGTGGCGTAGCCAGCATAGAACTCCCCGTCCAGCAGCGAGGACCGCACACTGGGAGGGGGAGGGAGAGGGAGCCTGAGGCAGCTGGCTGCCCTCAGCGCAACCTCGTGGAGCTGCTGGCCCAGGAGCCGAGACGAGGTAGGAGGTGTCTCCACCCGCAACCTGACGTCATGGCTCGTCTGCATTGCTTCCGCGATTGAGCTGTGCCCATCGGAGAAGTCTAGCAGACTATCATCATCCAGGCTGGTGTCCAGCTCGAGCGCATCGTGGGGGATTGCCTGGACACCGCTTGGTTGAAGCTCCTCAGCCTCGCTGCCCGCAGCCCCAGGGCTGACAGGCGGCGGAGACGGGGAGAGACCCGGGAGCGGAGCTGCCGCCGCAGGGCGACTGCTCACGCTCACCAAGTCCAAGGCTGAAGACGCACTCATTCCGGATGGAACTAGTGCAGTCTCCTCGGCGTCCTTGCGCTTCCAGAACGCAAGGCGCCTGGTAGCCTTAGCTAGCGGGAGGCTAGCACAGATGGGACAGACAGGGGCTTCGCCTGAGAAGGCGCCCTCCGCGTGGTCCCTGCCTAGGCAGGTCACGCACCGACGGTGGCGGTCGCCCTTGGGACGGACGTGACCGCAGTCGGGGAAGTGTCTGGCCATCTTTATCAATCTGAAAGTAGAGAAGAATGTTAAAACACAAGCACACTATCTGCAACGAACACGTTGTTAGCAAGCTAGCAGGCTAGTCAGAGACTTAGCCAGCCAGGCAGCAAGGATAGCAGCAACTACTTTCAAATGAAATTAAGCCAATGAATTAAGCCAATGAATTTCGTGGCGCCCTGAGCTAGTGAGGGTTAAGGAACCCGATAACTCACCAACCCGTAGAGAGCGAAAGCACACAAAACTCTTTTGACTGTGGTAAGCGTTTGAGATATACTCAGAGATGTTCACTCCGTCTTGCGAAGTTTCAAAAGAGGAAGATCTGAGGGCGCGTTATGATATTATAGAGCTCCTGGAAGGCGGGGCCAGGAGCGCGCGCTGACAGATCTCGCGGCCTTTCAGGCGTGAATAGATAAATGCTTCGATTTGTAGCCATGACATTCGTCATGTACCATTGTGTTATATCGCAGTGAACTGCGATAAGGAACCTAGTTAAAACAAACTATAATAAAAAAACTAGTAAACATAAGCATGATAGAAAACAGTGAATGAACAGAAACACAAAATAAATAGAGTTGGATAAACAGCTCAGAGCCCGTGACTGAATAATCTGAAGACTCTCCTGTCCCAAAACATTTGAGTTCCGGCTGTTCATTCGTCTGATCTTGACACCTTTTCCATGCTCTAAAACTTCTAAAACGCATTGAGGAGGGCTCAGTACCCCAGCGAGAGCTGCCAACCACTGCCAATCCCCAAACTGTCATCCCCCACCCAGTGGTGTTGAGCAGACTGAAGTTGTGTTCCAAAGTGGTTCTCTTCTCAGCTGGAGTGTGTTTCACAGGGCTTTATGATGCCACTTTGCTTTTTCGCCTTTTTTAACTAGCTAAATTAAGTATTTATTCCGAGGGTACTTTATGCTGCTTTTGTATGCTCTTAGCCCAATGCATTTCATTCTGGCTGCATAGTCAACAAGTTCCAAAACCACATACGTAGAACTGTTTATGCACTATATGGCGCATAGAGTGCAGTTCTATTATACACATAGCTGTCACACATTACCTGGATCTTCACTCTGTTTTATGAGTAACATGCAATCATATAATGTAGTTCAGTGTGGCCCAGTTGGATCCACCCTATCATCCTATCACTGTCTCAGTATTGCAGTTGCACATAATAAGTGACATTTCCTTTTTAGACACAAGCCAGATTGAAGTAAAAAGGCTTTTTCTGTTGCCTGCAAAGGGATTGTAAGCAGTAGCATGGATTTTGATTGTGCATTTTCAAAAGTGCCTGTGTCTGTGTGCCAGGGACGTGCACAGGAGGGGGCTAAGGTTGCCTGGGCAACTGCCCGTCTGCCCTCCTCGACTCAAGTTGCCCCGCCGAAGGAATAAAAAAAACGACTATTTCGAATTATTATTATAACGACTATTAACGAATTTCATGTAGGCCTAGATAAAAAAAAATCGTGGAATATTTGCGCGGGGGGAGGGGGCGTGGCGGTTAGTGATCGACCCTGACAATTTCACAGTTTCAAGTGATATAGGCAGAATATGCGTGCAGGGGGAGGGGGCGTGGCGGCACAAAAATGAGTGTGTTGCCCTTTTTCTCCAGGGGCAGAGCAAAGGCCCTTCAAAATTCCTGTGCACGTCCCTGCTGTGTGCGCCCACATCTGAGACATCAGCGTCTGTTCTTGAAGTGCAGTAATCGGGCTGCAGGCTCACTTTCAAGCAGGTCAAGGACAGCCGACGTAGTCTGATAATCCCAGGTCAAAGGTTCATTCACTTGTTCCGGCGCTTTGTTATGAAGGCCGGCATGGCGGCCGTCTGTGTGCAAGATTGCTCCATAAAAACCATCAGTGGGAATACCGCCACGTCTCTCCGCTAGACAACCACTGAATTCAAATTCTCCTGATGTCTTCTCCCAGACATCTGACATTCTCTCCTTCTCTCTCACCGTCTGCCTAAACCTTGAAAGACTGCCTCCATCAAAATACAACATTACACCCCATTTTGCATAAACATTGCCAGTTAAACCCTATATTACTTTTCTGATAGCTCAGAAAACCTTCAAATCAGCCGTCGTACAAATACTAAATAATGCTGTGGCAATTTAGCTGGTTTGGTGGTTTTCCACCTCAATTAACCAGAGTTTTGCAGAAGCAGGAGGAGGGTATCTGAGTCAATGTCGCATCTAACAGCATTAATGGTTTAGCCACCCTTTCTCTTTGCTCTGGTTGAGAATGATATGTGTGTGAAATTTGATAGATTCCTGCTGCACACCGTATCACTGACAAGGAATCCACTATTTGTCAGTGCATGGTTTGATCATGATTATTGTTGTTACTGTGTGAGGGATCATGTGTGTCTTTGTGTATTTGTGTGTATGTGAGCGGGAGAGAAAGACAAAAGAGAAAGATTGTAGATGGATAAAGTGAACGATATAAGTCTGATACCCTCCAGGGGGGAGAGCCACTGTTTGTTTATTTGTGCTGGCTCTGAGAGACTTTGTTGGCCTGACAGGAGCATTGATTTTTGAAAATCTTTGCCCATCAGTCATGCTAATCCACATTAATGCTACACACAGAACTATATATTGTCGGGGCAAATCTGATGAAAGGTCGCCATGGCTTTATTTAAAACTCAAAATCGAAATTGTGCAGGGAAATGGCCATGAAAACTCAAGCTCTTTTTAATGACTTCTCAACCAGTAGCTCATAAAGGTTACACTGATGTATGTCTGCTGTCTGCTGACTCCTAGCAATAATAGTGATTGGGCACTAATAACGAATAATAATCGCTTTTGATAATGGGGTTATTCGGAGCCTGAGATTCCCATCATTAAAGAGAAATACATCTGAAAATGTTAAATGTATTATTTCTAAGCACTTTCCAGTGCAATTAATACACAGCACGTTTGTGATGAAAAAGTGTTTACCACTTTCCTGAATTGGTCCTGAAATATACTGGTATTGTGCCTCAACTCCAATTCAGTCTCAATGCTGCATAATACAGATTTGAATGGGAAATATTGACATTATTTGTGTGCAGTCTTTTTCTGAGTTCACTACATTTGTACGGGGCAAATTTAGAGGCCATCTAGACCTGATTATGTGTTGCTGCTGTATAAGCACAGGACACGTTGAAAGCTGAATCGTATTACATGTATTGTACATCAAATCTGGTCAGATCAATGGGTTTTAAATAGATCTTTAAGTGTTCTTTTAGGGCAATAAGCACATGATCCTTTTTCCCAGGTCTGCAGTGCCAATTAATTTATGGGTGAAACATCCAACACTAGAGGAAATGCACATGCTCATAATCTTATTACCAGGCCTAAATAAATAGTTGGGTGGTACAAAAATACATAAACATTTTTCAGTAATCGCTTATGTTAGGGATGAGGATGTGTGCACTTTTCATTAAAACTGTGTTGTGAATTTCAATGTGGGACGTTGCATTTACTTGACTTTTCAGTTGAAGGCCTGTGACTGTTTTCTGTTTTCTTGCCTTTGAAAGGGGGACAAGCAGTGTCTGGCTAATATAATGAGTGTTCGTAAAGCTCATGTGGCTTGTTTCTTTGTGCCATGGTGCAAATAAAACATCAAACAAGTTCTCTGTCTCCTAGGACAAAAACTGTGTGTGTGTGTTTTTCCCCCTCCATGTGGTTTTGTTTGCTAATTGGGTTTAGATACAGTACCTTTATCAGTTAATGAGGTGTACTAGCACTGTGTATAATGCCGGCCTTACTTACAAGGTCTTAATCTGCTTTTTTTTAAAAGCCTTTTGTCAAAGTGAAGAAAGTGCAGAAAATCAATTGACGGACTGGTGAGGGAACAGGCGTGGGTTGCGATCAGTAGCGAGGCTTCACATTACAGAGTTATGCCCACACTTTAATGGAGGGAGCTGATTAAATGGAACAGTGAATGAAAACCGGCTTTCAATTTAATTAAACTCTAATTAAGATTATTATGTACGTGTGCCACAATCATTTTATTGAATATAGAGTGCATAATTCATCGAAGGACGGAACGAAGGAACAGAGCTTGTGTGTGTGTGTGTGTGTGTGGGGAAGGGTGTGTGTGGGGGGGGGGGGGCCTCATCATTTAATGTGTGGTGGTTTCATTAGATGCCCTTCCTGTTTGCGAAACCTCTGCATTTGTGTTTGAATTAGGGCCTTTTATGGAACAGTACCAAGGGAGCACAAAGACAGCATCAGTGAAGCAACCCACGTTGTCTGTCTCATTAGTCGAACCTGTGTCTTGTCAGTTTTCATTTACTCTGAAGGGGCATAACAGAGGAGGATAGACGATACTGCTGTCCGAATCCTGCTAAAAACCTGAGTAATAGAAACATAATGAGCAGGTCTTTTACACCATGATTTACCGAAAAGCTTTCTAATCCAAGTCACAGATTCTTTTAATCCACACAATGTCCAGCAGACCCCGGGAAATTTGACGTGGTGCCTGTGACAGATGATAATGTGGATAGATGTCGAACAGAATAAGAACAGGGACTTTGTTAAGCGGCTCATAAGCCCATACCATAAACGGTTTGTGACTTCCCTCCTGCTAATGTTGTATTCCTTTCTTTTCTCTCTCTTTTTGGCCACGCATGCTGCATAGGTAGTGTTTGATTTTGGTGGATTTCACATCAATAGGCCCACATGTAGTCTCAGACGGCTTTTGGAGCCACAGCCATTAGACTTGATTGTTGGCTCTTTATTAAACTAGATAGATCTCATCCTGACATATTGTGAAAGAAATGTTTCTTTTTAATTATTATCATGATGTGGTTTAGTTTGATATTAGTTAGTTAGTTAAATGGAGGACTAAGCTCTTTCCATTGTTCTGTGAAAGGAAGTTTGAAACTGTGGGAAGAGAAGCTTGGAATTCAGACTGTCATGAAATGTTTAGGTTAAGACTGATTTATTGTCCTAAGACCCATAGTCAGGGTTTTTGGGGGTCTTAGGTAAACATTCTTATCTTTTGGAACCAGGCACGGGAAGTCAGAGCCATGGGTGTGTCATTGTCTTTGTTCTGTGAGATTTTCTTAATAAATGGTCAGGCAAGTTACTCAAGGGGCAGAGTATGTGGGGACAGCGTTCCGAAACCACTACTCTCCTCTGGGCCAGAGTAAATGTCTGTTACTTGATTTTATTCTTGGTTGTGTGTGTCTTACTAACTGAGGTTTAAATACAGTCCTTATACAAAGGGTGAAATAATTCCCTGACAGTTTGGTCCTTCGAGCCGGATTCTCAAGAAAGGACAAGATCGACCGGGAGCAGAAACACGGAAGCCGTACGTCGATGCATCGCCCTGCCCAAATAGTTGGATAGGAAAAGTCCCTTCGCGTTGAATTCGTCGTTGGGCCGGCTGAAGGACTTCTGCCCCCGGGAAAGTCTGCCTTCTCGAGATCCAGATCCAGATGAGACGCACAACAAGAATAATAAGTGAGTAGCCGGGGGTTACTTAATATTCAGACAAATAGCTATACAGAGATCGGGTATCTCTTGAGGTCTGGGACCTCACAGAAATATTTCTACCCTAATCTGGGATTGGGGAGTGTGAATAGGTGTACACCTGAGTGAATGAGAGAGTGCCTGGAGAAAGAAATTAAGCAAAATTAAAACTTTGGAAACTATCTGAGAGCACAAACTCCCGGGGAGGTCCGGATTGATTTATCAATCTAGAAGCTCGGCCTCCGGATATTTTTCATAGACTCAAGAGAAGTATTTTGCTTAATTCAAAAAAACTCACCATAATTAATGAATATGAGATGGTTTGAGGAAAGTAAGAAGGCAAGATGGTTTTAAGAGAGAGAGAGAGAGAGAGGATAAGAAAGTCAATGGAAAGTTAAGAAGAAGATTAAAAGAAAGTGAGGATAAGTGTTATTCTTGTGGAGAAAGAGGGGAAAACTGCAGGCTTGATAAACTATAGAGCTTTTTACGGTGGCCACGTGAAAACTCTATACATTTTATCTGCTTTGTTCATTTGCACGCACTTTTTAGTCTTAAGTGCGTGAAGGGGGAGTTACTAGAAATTATGTAAAGACATAAATAGAGTTGAGCATTTGTGAATGAGAAATTGAGATACTGGCATAGACAGACACTGCGCACGCGCGCAATCCATGTGTCTCATTGAAATAGCCACCAGTGACTGTGGCTGATTTAACAGCACAGGTGGGGAAGGGACACATTGGAATTGTGATCATCATTGTGTATCATCTAATTATCATTGTATCATTATATGATAATGATGGCGATACTGCTTAAATAAAATAATACAAGTGCAGATCGATTTGAGGATGAGGAATTTTGGTCTGATCAACTAAAAAATCTCTATCCAAATAATCGAATTGCATGAATAGCCGCAGGGGTAGAGGCCCGGAGTTAAGATTAGATTAGATTCAACTGTATAGTCATTGCACAGAGTACAAGTACTGAGACAACGAAATGCAGTGTAGCATCTATAATGAAGAATAAAGGAGTGGGATTCAGAAGAATCTCAGAGTGCTATAAATATATAGATATTATAGTAATGAATGGAAATAATTCCAGTGTTGCAAGAATTGTATTTGCAAAAACGAGTTCATTTGTTTCATTAAGAGATTGTTTGGTGCTCCGAAGCGAGACTAAACGAAGATTTGACGGTTTGATGATAGGTCAAGTCCTGTGGGGTAAATCGCAAATGTCCGTGTATTTTTATTCAGGGTGTGAACCTGATAGATGAAATGACGAACTTAGTTGCGTTGATGTGGGCATTCAGTCATTGGAGCAAGATTATTGATCGGAACCTAACGTTTTAAATAGATATTTAAAACTAAAATAAGCAAGTGACCAGTTGTTGGCATAGTTTACTTGAAGGTATTTTGTGTAACATCTGTAAAGAGAGAGCATTTCAAATTGCTGAGAGCGCGACGCACATAAAACGAAAAAGATCATATTAAACTTTCTCTCGTTACCTTAGTAGTGCGCCGTCAGAGGGCATAACAAGAGAAAAGTGGAAATACGAGATTGTGATGTGTTGTGAGCTATTGTATGTGCCAAAGTACTGAGTGACTAACATAGCCCGGAATTATTGTAGATTGTTTTTTAAGACGTAAAATCGCTTACGGCAACTTCGACTTTTTAAACAAGCCTGTGTGGTTGGCTGTTCAGACGGACAGAGAAGCACACGGGTGGGGGCTGTCAGGGGGAACAGAGGGCTCTGGCCTCTGTGCATACTCACACACACACACACGCTGTATTTTAAAAGGAGAGGAGATGAGAAGAATTGTCAACTTACACATATTAGTGTGATTTTATATAAATGGGCAGCGATTAAGAGTCATGGTGATACTTATGTATCAACTGGGGGAATGGTTAGCATAGTACATGAGCACTATACAACATATGGATTAAAAACCTATTAAAAAATTTTTTTTGTATGAAATGTGAGATATGTATTCGGCATAACTCAATTAAATTTCACAGTAGCAAAAGCACTGTGCAAAACAATAAGACCAACTTTTGGTGTGTCACAAATTATACTACAAACTAGGAAATGTAAAGAACCAAATACTGTTCGAGTTTTTTTTTGTGTCTCCACAGATACAAGGCCAGGTGAAGGTGAAGGTGACTGGGTGTTCATCAAAATCATCAAATGAAAGAGCTGGTCTGACGACAGGGGGGAGTGCTACTGTCTACCCCCACTGCCGTTAAAATTGCAGAACGCTCCACCTGGATTCATCTGTCACACTGTAAACTTCGTTCATCATTTTTTTTAGGATGCACCACTAGCGTTGAGTAGGGTTTCGTGCCTACTTGAGGGGGTTGAGAAATATAGCTCTTTTCCGTCTTAACGTCACCTAACTTCCAGGGAGCGCCCTGAGGGTTAGAGATTCTGGTCAACATAGTAGAGGTGTATCTGTGTTTATTGTTTTTCTTGTTTATTTGTGTTTATTGTTTTTCTGTATACATTATATAACTTGGGTAAAACAATGTTTAAACTGTTACTATTAATGATTACTTCAGGGGTAATGTTGGGTCTATGGTCCTCTACAAGTGTAATTGAGAGAATCCATAAGAGGTGGATTTCATATGGGGAAAATTAGACCATGGGGAACGTTACTCATCTGTATTTTACTAATTCATGGTATAGATATGCATCTTTGCAAGCGAACAGACTTGATAGGACCAATTGCTATGTATGTACCTTAATGCCAACATCCTACTTTCACCCTAGACTTAAATCAAAGCTACTCTCATTCCAAGCAATGATCTGTGTTGGAGAGAAGTGTGCCCCAGACAACTGGGGCTACAGTAAGCCATTTTATGATACAGACGATACCCAGGTGCAGGATCTGTGTAACAATACCCACCCACTAGCAGAACTAAAAAACATGCCACAACCTAGCTGTCACCTTAAGTGGCAGTCCATTCCATATTCCTAATGTGTTTTTCTATTAGAGGAACAACGAGAGTAGGCTCTCTGAGACGGAAACAGTGTAATGAAATTGTCATCGATACTGCTATACTGTCATCAAACACTGCTTCCTCAGCCAACGTCGTACCCTGTCCATTGGGAACAGGTCCTTATGTTGAGGTTGGAATGCAGGGCATTGCCACTCTGACAAGGGTACCCCTAAGGTGAGAGAGGTATTGTGGTTGTGTGGTAGTATATGGTACAGTCATCTTCTTCCACACTGGGGTGGCGTAAGCGCCCCCGCCCAGGTCATGGACCATTTTTGTGTTGTTAGTGCTATCTCGCAGGCAGAGTATCTCGTAAGAAGAGATTTGCTGTTGAGAAGCATGACAGCGTGTGGGGGACTGATGTGCTGATGACTAAAAGATTTGGACCACCAGCTCCAAGGTTATTTTGTTTCTGTTTCAGGCCCTATGAGTAGAAAAGTCATGTTAAGAATGGAAACCCTTAACTATAGTTTAGGATTTTGTTAATGCCAACTTAGTTAGTGTATTTACTCACTGCTGCTAGTGGGGGAGTTTTGTGACTGATATCTGTTGTATTTGGATATTGGATTAAATTCATAGTGTCTCTGTGACTGAACCCTTACAGCAAATGAAGGTTGTTATGTGATGCTTTATTACAAGACAAAGTGGTTAATGTTCCGTGGTGAAATCTGGTTGTCTGGGTGACATTGGTGCATGGTGGTAAGTGGTGTTGAAAAGTCTGTTCTCTATTGTAGCAATTTGTATACTTTTTGTATTTTTATGATGTGTATTTCTACATGTTTCTAAGTTCTCATGTCTAGTCTTGTATGTACTTCTGTCTCACTGTGAACTGTTGTCTGGAACCATCAAGATGATGATGCTTTAGTTTAATGATGTTTAGACTAGTATTGTTTTCATGATAAACAGGAGGGAAATGTGAAAGAAATGTTTCTTTTTAATTATTATCATGATGTGGTTTAGTTTGATATTAGTTAGTTAGTTAAATGGAGGACTAAGCTCTTTCCATTGTTCTGTGAAAGGAAGTTTGAAACTGTGGGAAGAGAAGCTTGGAATTCAGACTGTCATGAAATGTTTAGGTTAAGACTGATTTATTGTCCTAAGACCCATAGTCAGGGTTTTTGGGGGTCTTAGGTAAACATTCTTATCTTTTGGAACCAGGCACGGGAAGTCAGAGCCATGGGTGTGTCATTGTCTTTGTTCTGTGAGATTTTCTTAATAAATGGTCAGGCAAGTTACTCAAGGGGCAGAGTATGTGGGGACAGCGTTCCGAAACCACTACTCTCCTCTGGGCCAGAGTAAATGTCTGTTACTTGATTTTATTCTTGGTTGTGTGTGTCTTACTAACTGAGGTTTAAATACAGTCCTTATACAAAGGGTGAAATAATTCCCTGACACATATCTGGACCTGACTCTCCCCCCTGCTTTACCTCAACCCCCCCCCCCCCCTCCTCCAGACCTGTGGATAATTGAATTATGCCATTGTGTTGATATGTTAATTCTACTCAATATAACCTACATATTTATGTAAGATCGTTAAAGAACAAGAAGGTTCTCGTGACCCGTGATTGTAACGTCCAAGATTACTGGGCTACGCATCAGAAAAAAACGGATTCTTTGCTATGCCGCCTTCCCAAGTGGCAACTTTGGCGTTCCATCAAGGATTCGCCAAGAAGGCCATGCTTGCCATTATTTCTGGTGAGGAGAGAGATGCATGACCACAGGTTGCTCCAAGTAAAAAAAACATGAGCAGGCGAAGCTACACATAGACAGTTGTCTGAAGTTCTGTGGTTTTGGGAGGGTGAACATTGCCACTCAACTGGATGAGGAATACAGGCTAGCAGTACGCCGCCACAATGATGAGGTGAACAAGAACCGGCACATCTTAAACCGTGCATGCTACTTGCATTATTTTCAATGCCATAACTTATTTTGCTTTTGTAAAGATTAGTCAATAAATATCGTTGGTTTTGACTTATGTTGCCGCCTTATTTATGTTGTTACAGGATATATCGTGTGTCCTGTTAAGCTATGTTACATCATACAACATTTTGGTAATGTGAATAATGAACAAGTGGGACAATTTATTGTGGCGCCACCTCACTTTTTCTTTTGAAGGCTCATGGAGGCAACTTTTTTCCATAGCTTTCCACCTGTAACTTATGTAGCTAGAGGGGAAATCTTTCTGTTGTGTGCTGCTATCTACTGGACAAAAAGGTATTGGTGTATGAGTTAATCAGCTCACAACAAATAGATACAATTGTCCTGCTTAAGGTACTTACCGAGTGGGTCGCCTTAATTATCAAAAAAATTGCCCCCCCTGAGAATTTTTTCAGGAGCCGCCACTGAACAGAACAATGGAAATATGGCCCTCTGTCACGCACACCTCAGTTATACTGTTTACGACAACGTTTTGTTGTTCTATATGATAATCAGGTTTCTCTGACCCTCTGAGGTGGTTCTCAACTCGTATAAGGTGGAGATGCTTGTGGTTCAGATCTGTTCCACGTGCTTTCGATACTGCACTTTACTGGAATAAAGACAGATTGTTGCATCAACCACTAAAGAAACGTCCTTTTTCTTACAGGGCTATCTATACGTGTTGGGATCCTTGTCCTCTAGCTCGTTAGATCTAAAAGTAGGGCTGATGTGTTGCAGGCTCAGCCTTGCGTGTTGTTCACAGCTCCACCCGACATAGGAGGAAGAGCATCCCCACTGTTTGGTGTTAAACCAGCATTGTTGAGACATGTTCAAGTGTGCAGAGACCGTATCTGCACCCCAGGTGGAACTGGTCATTATCACGAAGTGTGTGTGTGTGTGTGTGTTGGAAAGCGAGAGTGAGACACAGTGAAAGGCCAGAGAGGTGAGGGAGGTAGTCTGTTTAATCCACAGCATTCAGAGCAAAAACAGTAGCTGCAGTAACAACAGCAGGATAATCTACTACTATTCTCTCCCTCTCTTCTCCTCCCTCTCTATCTCCCTCTCTGTCGGTCTTCTCTCTCTCTCTCTCTCTCTCTCTCTCTCTCTCTCTCTCTCTCTCCATATATCTCTCTTTCAATCTCATCATCCTCTCTATCTCTCACTGAAAGTTTCTCAGACTTTGCTCACAAAGATTACTCACAAAGGTCACCTCTTTTCATAAATAAAGATAATTGGTTGCAGAATGACTCTGATTCGACATGCCTCAGTTTCAACTGTCCATCAAATTTTAATCTAAAGTTATAATTATCTTATTGAATGGCCCTTCATGCCACAGACCTGAAATCTGATTCATCGAATTAGTCTCCCACAAAAGCTGATGACTGAGTGGCCAGTTCACACTAAATATACGTCATGAGATCTGTCTGTATTGAAAAGGAAAATGAGCCAGGGTAGCTGTGCCGCCAATAACAAATATTTTGTGCCTGTGTTTGCAGTTGGCAGTTATTTTGGCTCACAGACACTTTTTTGCTGTCTTGTTATTCCATTTTCAGTATTTTTGTCATTATGTTTCATTTACAGAAATATAACCAAAAGACTTTCCCTTCTTTAAAATAAATATTGATGTGTTTTTAAGAGATTTTTTTTCCATCTGAATCTACTAGTCTGCTTTTATAAATGGTAAACAAGTTTTTGCTGTTGGATGATATTGTCATCATATTTCTATCAGTTTCTTTTTATATTGCTCAAGATGCCTTGCATTGTGGGAAGTGTAGTAGGTTTTTGGGAATTTCAGGTCTAAGCATTTACTATACGTCACATAATGGAACAAATTGTACCATGTCTAGACAATCTGTGATAGAATCCAGATGTCTAAACTCAGACCCAATTTGACTACATGCAAGTGATGTATGAAATATATAAAAGGAAGTTCATCACTCACTGTACTTTGGATTGCTTTGATGATGCATCCCCAGCACTGTGAATAAAAGTGCCTTGTACTCAACCAGCCTTTGCAGCGCCGCGCCGAGAGTCTATACAGAGTCTATCACAGATGTAAGACATCACTAAGTCAGACATCTCTCCCTTCTGATCAAGCTGAGGGGCCTCTCATCGTCAGGCGCGGCCCAGCAAAGGCTGGTTGAGTACAAGAAACTTTTGTGTGCGTGCATGCCCTCTCTCTTTCTCCCCCCTCTCTCTTTCTCCCCCTCGCTCTTGTTCTCTCCTGCTAATACATTCTCTCCATTCTCCTTTCTCTCCATCTGATCTTTAGGGCTGTACATTTCTTCTTAACTCCACTTACGAAGTTTCTTACGACATTTAAGAATGCTAAATAGCAGTGGTAAATCGGCCAGATTGTTCTTAAGGGCTGAATTTGTGGGAAATCGTTGGTGATTGCGTTCACATCAATTCTACAGACATCCTCAGATTTAAATAGTTATAATAATAACAAATAGGATAATATTTGTATCATTAACAATTATGTTTCGCATTTATAGTCAAGATAACGAGACAGAGGCATCGTGGTGTCTTAAAATAAATAAAAGCACTACACGAACACTGCAAATGGCAGTGAATAGGCTAAATAAATAAGCGCTGAACTCAATCGCGTGGATATAGCCATAGTGGAATAAAATGGACACATCTACATTCTGCAACAGTACCTCCACCTCTGCACCACCAGTGAAGTTAGGTCTGCGTTTACTCAACCGGTGCTCGCTTTCCGCTTTGACATGATTTTGACCAGTCTGAAGTTGCTTTCGCGTTGCCTGTGGAGTCTGTGGATTGTGCACACGTCTCTTTAGTTGCATGCCCTTATAGGAGCTGGCGATGCGTTTCCGTATGAAAATTCAGGTGCATGAGAACAGTGCAGGTCTTTTCTACAGGCGACAATAGGCGGTTGCCTAGGGCGTCCCTCACAGGAAACTGCACCCAGCAAAATAATAATAAAAATAAAAATAATAATAATTTTTTTTTTTTTTGCTGGGCAGAGTTTTTTGCGCCCCCTTCTATATCTCCAAACAATATTTTGACATTAAAAAAAAAATCTAACATGAGGGTAAAATGAGCCAAAAATCAAAAGAGGAAGGGGTAGGTACCTTAACAGAACATTCTAGCACATTGAGGGGTATGGTTAGAGTGTGTTAGTCCAAGCAACTTCGAGGAAAAAAATAATGAAGAGGCAAAAGCCATCCGGGGTGCAATTCAAGAAGAAAAGAAAGGAAGAAAAGGGAAACGTGCCAAGGAGAAAGGTAAATCCTGTTCCTAGCCAAGAATGAATCCCAGATAAGAAAACTTTCATGAATGCCAGAATTGCCCCGGGCACTTTAGTGGAGTTAAGAGGAAAATATGTACCTTATTATTGAAAGCCTTCCTACTCCCTGTCACATAGTTCTTTAAGGATTTTACAGAGGCGGGTATATCAAAAATGATATGTCCATTTATTATACATTATACGAAAAAAGACATGATTAAAACATTGAGGGTTTTATTCATGTATGTATGTATGTATTTATTTCAAATGTTGGATGAGTGTGGATGAGTGTGGATGAGTGTACTATGTATTGAGGGTTGTGGGATGGGGATGGGGATGGGGGAGGGAAAGGTCTGGGAGGGGGTTAGTGGGTTGGGGAGGGTGTGGGATAGGGGGCTTGATGAGAGGGATATAAGGTAGAACTGAAACTAAGGTAGAACTGAAGGGGTGGGGATAGATGGGGCCACCTTTGCTGAATGGTGTGGGAAGCATTCATTATTAGAAGATAGCTAAAAATAATGGTTTTGTTTGTAAAACTGCATGCTTCCCCAAATGATTTGTGACTATTGTACATTTTGGTACCCTATCAAATTTTCTGTTACCTTCATACCAAATAAAAATAATTATAAAAAAAAACAAAAAAAAAATTGAGGGCCAGCCAGTCATAAATTACACCAGGGGCGCACTCATAAATCCAATAGCTAGTGCAACAACACTACAAATATCTTACTCGTTGCATAGCACACCTGTTAAGAAAGACAAACACGGCAACTTGTCAACAAGTGAGGAATACTGGTGAAAATCCAAGTGTTGTATTGTCAACTTTAGCGAATGGATTGTATGTAATCTTGCTAGTTAGCTAACGCTAGCTAGCCAGTGACGTGTGACGTTCCTTGTTATTGCCATTCAGTCGAAACATCAGGCTATCTTTAGCAAAACATAGTGCAAGTTCAGTTGTACCACAATTTGCATCATTTTCGTTGTGTCATGAATTTGAAATTTGAGTAATTATAACAACGTTAGTTTTGGTGTAGCAAGCTAGCCAGTTTAATTAGACATGATTCAACTAATCAAGAGCTATGCATCTTGGAATGAAAAAAGGTATGTCAGGCTGTCCAAATACACCAAAATGCTTAATAACTACATAATAGCTACATTTAACAAATATATACTTTTGTTATATAATTTTAGATTCACTTTTAAAATATCTGGCACCACCTGCTGGATCTTGCACTCTTGTTCTTGCAATGAATAAAGGTGCAGTACTTTACTGTAGAAATTTGTAGAAAAAAATGAATTTTCCTTTTCACATTTAGGTGAATTCAGTTTTATTCCGTTTCGGAAGAATGAGTGAATAATATGTGCCACAAGTGACCCAGACCTTCTAAGATTGTTGTTTACCAGCCATCAACAGATTAGAAGACTAAAAAAACATTATTTGCAGGCGATTGGGAAGATGAGTGAATGTGACAGACTGTAGTGGAGGTGTGTGTGTGTGAGTCAACAGGGGGGCGTGGCCGGAGCGGAGTTCAGCACAGATGTGACATTTTCTCAGCGATTTTGTTATTTAATTAATGTCTGTTCATCGTTACGATCGTTGTTGTGTTTATTTGAAAGAAATGCAGCCTTACAGGACAAAATACCGTCTGAAAGTTGCAATTCCGTTTTCGCAGAAAATCGTTTGGAAAAAATTAAAGCTATTTTTCGGCGGGGGGGGGGGGGGGGGGGGGGCACCAGGAGTGAAGCTTGCCTAGGGCGCCTAATGTACTAGGGCTGGCCCTGCATGAGACTGCGCGTTCAATTTAACATTCATTGCACAGCTACGGACACTTTGGCAGTGTCGAACACATTTTCAGGCGTTCATCAATCCGGTGGAGATCTTTTCTTAGGTTGGTCTAAGGTTTTCTTAAAATGTAATTCTTTACATTCAACAGTACATTGTCTGATACATCAGTGTTGTTTGCATTTGCTTATTGTCTTCCACTGTTTAAAGATTTGATGAATTATAAAATGTTATCCAATCAATAGGCCCATGCATGCGTGAGGTAAACACTATTTCGCTATGGTATATTTAAAAAAAAAGAATATATAATAATATATAAATATTGTTTATTGTTTATTTGGATCCCCATTAGCTTCCACAAAGTGGTTGCTATAGTCTCCCTGGGGTCCGTCATGAATATACATTTAAGTAAAAGCAGTTCAGGTTATACAGAGAAAAAACATTGCAGTAATGCAAGTAATACAAAGAGAATACATTAAACAATACACATAGAAAAAAAATTCAACACGTACTTAACAAAATTACAAAAACGCAAGAGAAATTAACAAAACACAATTAGACTTATGATAGCCCAAAAAATCCTCATGTATCTCTTCTTAAAAAACGACGTCTTAATGACCTCTTATATGTGGCGCTATTCTTTCTTTCTCATGTCTAAAGGCAGTTTATTCCACCATGATAACGTTTGGTGCATTTCCATGACATTTGTATGGAAAAAAAACTATTTAACGCTAATCTGGCTGCTCTGTTTTGTGCAACTTGAAGTTTCAGACAGCACTAGACCAAACGACTGGGCAGTACTCCAAATGTGACAGCAATAAACCTGACAACCAGTGGCGTATCAGCCCCCCCAAAAGTTTCCTTAGCCCCCCCCCCCCCCCCCCCATTTTTATTTTATTTTGAGATCGTCAAATTCACACCGTCTTAGTGCAGTTATTTTGTTTAATTTTTAGAGTTAGAAATAAAATAGTCTCGAGTAGCACAGGAATCCCGCCTGTGATTGTGGTGGCAAGCGCACGGCTCTGTTTGGTCGTGAGTCAGCCTCGCAAGCGTGCAGACAGACGGTGATAACGTCTAGTAAACAGCCTTGGATCGACTGTCCGACCCAAGCTGGTGAAAGCTGCCATAATCAGCTGCTGGATATAAAGGTATAGCACATGAAGTTTAAAATAGTAAAATAAACTAAATGGTTAAATCACAAGTAAATCATAGATTTCATGGCTCTCTTTTATCATGCCAGTTCATTGATCCTGTGGGTATGCTACCCTACTCAGTAGCTCCGCCAGCTATAACTAGCTAGTGAACTTTAGCCTACAACGTTAACCTACTCACTTGAGCTGCAAATCCCTACCATGCTACAGTATAATTAGCACCTATGATGTCAGTCTTCAATATGTTTATTGTTGTGCCATATTTTAAATCTAAATGTGTTAATTTCTCTTCCTAAAACCCACTAGAGGACACTATTTAAAAGGATATTTTCAAAAATGTCTTACGGGGGAGCACGCCCCCAGACCCCCCTACATTTACTGGGTCACAGGAAAAGTAATGGTTTTTATCTAGGGGCTTAGCCCCCCCAAAAGTGGGAACCTAGATCCGCCCCTGCTGAAAACATCAGCCATAATGTTGGAAGGAACATAACCAATACTTTTTCTTGCACAGGCAATGCCTTTCCCCATTTTTGTGAGAATATCATCAATTTCATCTGACCAAGAAAGCAGATTATCCAATTTGACTCCCAACTGTTTTGTTTTGGTGACCTGCTCTATAGGTATATCATCAATTGACAGAGTTAGTGCTGATGAATTGTCAAGGGTGTACCTATTTCCAAAGACATGTATGTATAGGCCTAGGCCTATATATAAAAATAAAATAAAAAATATTTTTTTCACTGCTGTTATCTGCTTAGATAAAAAGTGAAATGTTATTCCATCAATATGTTTTTATGTGAGGTAAACATTATTTTGCTTCACAATAATTATATATTCATTATTTTGCACATTTTACAAAACGATCATTAAAAAATCTATCCTACATACTGTCAAGTAATGCCAAATGTAATACAATGACTATCTAAAACTCTTGTGATATTAGTACTATATGATTTTAGAGGGTTAGTCCAAAAGCATATAACATTACAAATAGCTATAAGCCTATATGGTTTAATTTGGGATGAGATTATGAAGGGGTCCTTGGAAAATGTTCTGCCCTATGAGGGATCCCTGGCCCCATATAGTTTGAGAACCCCTGGTCTAGATAATCTGTCTGGTTTCAGTTGTGATAGAAACCAGATGTCTAAACTCAGACCCAATTTGACTACATGCAAGTGATGTATGAAGTGTATACAAGGAAGTGCATCACTCACTGTACTTTGGATTGCTTTGAAAGTTTCTTGTACTCAACCAGCCTTTGCAGGGCCGCTCCTGACGATGAGAGGCCCCTCAGTTTGATCAGAAGAGAGAGATGTCTGACATAGTGATGTCTTACATCTGTGATAGACTCTGTATATGTGTGCGCAGGCGCCCGTGTGTGTGTGTGTGTGTGTGTGTGTGTGTGTTCAATTGTGTGTGCCCACTCATATACAGGGGGTTTAGGCCCTGTACTCTGTAAAGCAGAACATTTCATTGTTTTGGTGCTATATAGATTAATTGAATTATAAAATCTAAAACACTTCTTTGACTTGCAAATCATGTGGTGAGATTGTATGATGTAGATCCCATGCTGATAACAGTGCGTGATCATACATAGATACTCATCACTTCTCCACCTCCCTCACTCCCCAGGTAAGCCGGCGAAGCGCGGCCGGGACGCAGCATGTGCTGGATGGAGTGTCGGGTGGGGGACGTCCTGCGGGGTCGGCGGAGAGTCCGTGTGTCGGCCATGAGTCTGCCCTGCTCCTTCTGGTTCCTCCTGCTGTTCGGCGCCGGGGGCCTGGTGCTGTTCGTCCACCTGCAGGACCTCTCTGAGATGGTCCAACAACAGGGACCAGGTGAGTGCGTGGCGTGGTTGTGTTGTAACACAGCTCATGTGACTTGTGTTGTGAGATGCACAACTCAGCACCAGTCAAAAAATCTGTATCCTCGGACACGGGAGGCGGGCGTGTCAACTAAGGGGGCTGAAACCCATGACTATTAGGGTCTGTCACTAGCACCGCTCTGAAGGTGTCAGCAGCTGAGGTCTGGACACTGAATCAGCAGAACTAGCACCTCCCTTTTGCTGGGCAACTGTCCATCCTGCCATGGGCCTTGTTTCCACAGTAGCCGCAGGGCTTCGCGTGATCACGGTATTCGACTGGCTTGTGAGCGTCATCTCCTTTTGTTCTTTCTTGGCGCCTTTCTTGGCACCTTAGATAGTAGCCGCCGCCATCGGTATGTGAATAGGTAGATGTCTGAGGCATTCATCTGTAAAGCTTTGAGTGCTCTATGAGTAGAAAAGCACTATATAAATGCATTCCGTGTTGACTGAACAATCAAGATTAGAACAGTCCAGAGTTGTATATGAGTAAGTGACTCAACACAGGAACAACGATAGAACGTGTGCGTTTGTGTTTCATAGGCTACTCTATGGATTTTAATTGAAAGATTCTGGCTTACGACTATACTTGTACTTTTTTCAACTTGTCTCCCTCAGCAAACCCGTCCCCACCCATCTATGTGCAAAATGCAGACAATCCAGCCTTGCACTTTCAGAGAATTTATTGAATTGCATCATGTCCTGCCATAAGTGGCTCCTCCTGAAAAACTTGTTCTCTCAATTACAGATACTCATCAGTACAGACTAATCAAACCAACCAAATTCCACTCCAAACAGTAGAGTCCCAGTTAGGACGCTAAAATACTTCTGCTCATTCAAAAACATATTTACAGCCCCAAAGATCAGATGGAGAGAGAGGAGAATGAAGAGAATGTAAAAGCAGGAGAGAACAAGAGAGAGGGAGAGAGGGAGAGAGAGAGAGAAAGCGAGAGAGAGAGCACCACTGAGGGCGTGTCAACTAAGGGGGCTGAAACCCATGGCTATTAGGGTCTGTCACTAGCACCGCTCTGAAGGTGTCAGCAGCTGAGGTCTGGACACTGAATCAGCAGAACTAGCACCTCCTTACTCTGTTGGGGGCGATAGTGATTCAGGAGGTACAGGAGTCGTTCAGTGATCATAAGGTTTGCTAGTTTGATCCCGACTCTTCCTCACCAAGTGTCGAAGTGTCCTTGAGAGAGACACTGAACCCCCAACCACTCCCGATGTGCAGGCTGGCACCTTAGATAGTAGCCGCCGCCATCGGTGTGTGAATAGGTAGATGTCTGAGGCATTCATCTGTAAAGCTTTGAGTGCTCTATGAGTAGAAAAGCACTATATAAATGCATTCCGTGTTGACTGAACAATTAAGATTAGAACAGTCCAGAGTTGTATATGAGTAAGTGACTCAACACAGGAACAACGATAGAACGTGTGCGTTTGTGTTTCATAGGCTACTCTATGGATTTTAATTGAAAGATTCTGGCTTACGACTATACTTGTACTTTTTTCAACTTGTCTCCCTCAGCAAACCCGTCCCCACCCATCTATGTGCAAAATGCAGACAATCCAGCCTTGCACTTTCAGAGAATTTATTGAATTGCATCATGTCCTGCCATAAGTGACTCCTCCTGAAAAACTTGTTCTCTCAATTACAGATACTCATCAGTACAGACTAATCAAACCAACCAAATTCCACTCCAAACAGTAGAGTCCCAGTTAGGACGCTAAAGTACTTCTGCTCATTCAAAAACATATTTACAGCCCTAAAGATCAGATGGAGAAAGAGGAGAATGGAGAGAATGTAAAAGCAGGAGAGAACAAGAGAGAGGGAGAGAGGGAGAGAGAGAGAGAGAAAGCGAGAGAGAGAGCACCACTGAGGGCGAGTGTGTCATCTGTATGAATCTGTCATCAGTATTGGCAGCGCTCACAGACAGCGGCGCCTGCTTCTCCGTCAGTAAGAGGCACTTATGCCGAGGGGGCTCTCCCCTCACACTAATATTGAACTGATTACCTCAGTGCTCTCAGGGATGCCATTCCTCCCCGACGACGCTTGTTTTTGCTCCGACCCACCAAAACGCACCATTAGCCCAGTGGCACGCCGGAAATAGCAGGTCCAGGCCCTGTCCATTACACCTATATTCCCACGGCTAAGCAGCCCCGGAGGCCATGGTAACGGGGGAGATGATACGTCTGTTCCTTGATAACACAGACCGAGCCAGATCACAGAGGCTTGATGGGAAAATGCGAGTGTGTCTGATAGGCCTGGTTAGATAATGAGGGTTATTTACAGAGGTTTCTTTCATCGAGTGGCGAGTGTGTTTGTGTGTGTGTTTGAGTGTGTGTTTCAAAGATTGTGTGTATGTGAGTGTGTGTTTAATCCTGTTTCGGTAAGATCCAGGATGTTTCATAAGATGTCTTGTCTGTTCGGGGCCTTTTTGATGCAGAAGAAAGTGGCCTAGCATTCCATCATTTTTACAATTGTATTCATTCGGGTAAAAAAGATATGGAAAGATGTGAGGACATTTCAGCATGCTGGCGAAAACCCCTTAAGTCTTCAGCTGATGTCATTCTAGCCCCTAAAGATGAAATGAGATGACCGAACTTTGCTGCATCAAATAATTTCACACTCAGATGTTTTTTGTGGGGTTTTTTCGGGCTCTCTCTGTGATATCTTATTTCCCACCTATCTGTCCCATAAAGCCTACAGTGTGGAGTTAAGTGGATGTCTGTTTCTATTTCCTTCACTCCAGCACTCATCCGATTTGTTTGGCCTCGGCAAAGTGCCCCCCGCTCCCCCCATTGCCGAGATAAGGCCTCACAATAGCAGAGTATGAAGCTGCGGTTTTACGGCCAGCCATTTCCCAATGATCTCTCCTCAAAAGAGTTGTTTTGTGGAGTGGTGTGGAAAGGCAGTTGGAATATCCCTAAGGCGGCAGATTCGCTGAATGGAGTTGCAGCAGCCAAAGTAAATTGAGGGCGCGAACTTTGACCTGTTGTGATGCCTCTGCTGTGAGTACACAGATATAAGCTTATATACTGCAGTGTGCGCCGTAGAGGCCACATTGAGTCTGCGCCCCAAATCTTGCTGTGTGTTGGTCTGTAGGCCCTAAATCATCAGAGCATCCTGTGTGTACTCTGTTCATATCCTTACTTGGGTGAAGATCATGGCATTTATTTATATATATATATATAAATATAAACACACACACACACACACATACATACACACACAGGCTAGATCGGAGTTGCACTCCTACTTACTTAATATGTGTGTATGTCTGTGTTGTGTGTGTTTGTGTGAGTGTGTGTGTGTGTGTGTGTGCGTGTGTGTGTGTGTGTGAGTGTGTGTGTTTGTGTGTGTATATCTGTCTGTGAGTGTGTGTGTATGTCTGTCTGTGAGTGTGTGTGTGTGTGTACGTGTGCATCTGTGTGTGTGTGTGTCTATTTGCATGTGTTGACTGTGAGGTACAGTAGATGCAGACCGGTTGGTGCAGTGGAAAATTCTGACTAGACCCTGGTCGCACACTGTTCTTGTGTTACCGTTGATAATTGAACAGAACTAATCCATCTCTTTATTCCCTTTCCCTTCCTGCTAATCACGGCGTGCAGGAGGCCGTATTGACTCTCCTTCGTTTCAGCATGTAATCCACTGAGATCCTGCTCAGTGTTTGAGTGAGAGTGTGTGAGAGAGAGAGTGTGTGAGAGAGAGTGTGTGAGAGAGAGAGTGTGTGAGAGAGATTGTGTGAGAGAGAGATGAACAAAACAAGGGCCCTGCGCCATGTGAAATCGTGTTGGGAATCGTTCCACACCCATGTGAGGCAAATCCCATCAAATTGCCCTTGACGCATCTTAATGATCCATCACATGGTATGTCATACACAGCGAGAGAAAAGCCACCTGCCTGGTCCCCTCCACAAGCGACTGATGCTGGTGAGTCAGTAGTCATCAACTGTGGAGAGTTTCACCTCCAACTTCCCATCAGGCTACTCATGAGTCAAACTAACAGAGGGATCACAGATCAATGGTGAGATGTAGGGGACAGCAGCGGCAACGTATTGATCTGTTTAATTACACCCAGTAACAGTTCGGAATACCAGCCAATGGAAGGAGAGTTTAAGCTACACTGTGCTTACAGCAGGAAAATAGATCAGCACAGTTGTGATCTTTGCACAGACATCCCCTGGAGCAAACTCCCCCAAGGATGCATTTTCCTCCCCGCCCCTGCCCCCGCCCCTGCCCCCGCCCCAGGTGACTCTAATACCCCTGCCCAGAGTCCTCCCCTGCACGGGCTCAGAGCTGAAAAGTACATATTGTTTCCAGCTGGAAGGCAGAACTTGATCTTTCGCATACAAGAGGTCCAGTAATCCTTTAAGCCAGTGCTGTTTGCAGAGTCTAATTTGGCTGCCTCTTAATGTAATTAAATTGTGCTGATGACCCAGAGCTCGGAGGCCCAGCTAATGCAGCTGGAAGCGTCCACATAGGTAGGGGATGGGGGGGGGTTCCAACTGCACTGTACACTTCATATTTTTTCCCATGCTCTCTGGCTCAGGAAACAAAGACTGTCTGTGTTGTTTTGGCAGTGAGCTCATATTTTCTCCATCACGTGCCTTAGAGTTGGCTATGGTAAAGCAAAACTAATTTTTGTTAGCCTTGGCTGGAAGGTATCCCTGACCACATCTTCGTAGGGCTGATGTTTCACGGTGATTTATCACTGCTGTTTTTGCACTCTGCCAAACTCCATTGTCACCATAGTGAATGGAAACAACCACAAGCAGGTGTCAAAGGATACTGGCTGAAGAAAAGCACCAGGGGAGGCCTGATAGGTTACAGGAAAGCCAGGCTTAACTGCCCAAGGCTGAACACACCTGGTCCAAATCACCTGAGCCCACATAGGCAGGCACACAGGCTGGAAATCCCATGACAACGGGAAGGCTGGGTGCCGAGGTCGCTTAGCTGGTTAACCTCGGTTGCTCAGGGGCTTCTGTACCGGATCGCTTCAGATGGATGTGATGAGAGAAGAAGGGCAGATTCCCTTTGCATCCAAACACACGTGCAAACACACACACACACACCAAAAACACAGATACACATTCACCAAACACACAGATACACGCACACACACAAACAAAACTATGTTCCAAAACAATTCAGGTTGCCGGAGCGTAACACAATATATTTGCCCAAAAAAATTATTTCTCGGTTTATATCTTCAGGTTTAATACAAATCCAACCGGTCTGAAAGGTCAGCACTGAAACCCAGTGATGTTCAGTGTTCTGCATTTGAGAGAATTGCTGCAGCCATCTCTCTCCCTCTCTCTCTTTCTCTCTTTCTCTCTCTCTTTCTTTCTTTCTCTCTCTGAGGGACTCGCTGGCACAGGGAGAGAAGCACAGCCCCAAATCCCATTAATGCAGGACTGAGACTCAGGCCAAGCAGCATGGCTGCCTCCTGAATACCATCCTCTCCTCCTCTTCCTCCTCTTCCTCATGTCTCTCACATGAGGTTTGGGGGGGAAGGGGGGGTTGGAAGAAGAAAGAGAGACTTCAAAAACAGCCGATCCGGTGCTACCCACTAAACCGTGAAAGTCAAATGAATAGAAGAAATATGAAACATGGGAAGGCCACGTTTAATAGGGACAGTGGGGAGAGCTTGCATGACGAAGGTGCTGTGATATCAGCGGATGACTGAGTTTTAGCGATGGTAAAAGTGTGTGTGTTTGGAGGGCGTTATCGCCAGCTTCAAACACACACACGTGACACGTCTGAGAGCTGTCAGCGTGGCTGATCCGACCCCAGGCTGGTCGCCATGACCACTGTCACAGCTCTGCCGAGGAGAGCCTGCTGGGCCACAGAGGAAAAGAAAAGAAAAAGTAAAAGAATAGGAGAATGAGAGAAGAAAAAGAGGAGAAGAGAAAGAGTAAAAAGCACCAGTGGAAATGAAAACAGGGTGTGGACAGATTGGCAGATGGCTCCAGCTGAGAGGTGGCTCTTTGAAATCTCTTTTGAGGGCTGCCATCAGACAGGCCGCCACTCACTGTTTTTAATCTGCCTCTCACAGGGGATTCTCCACTGGCACACAGGAGGGGTGGGCAGGAGGGGGCAGGCACGCCCCTTCATCTGACAGACACCTGTCGGAGCACAAGAGTGTGGCATCACACATACACATACACGTACACAACAAACACACACGGATGCACACACAGACACTGCTGTCCACGTGTATCTTTTTTCACACACATACACAAACTCACACACAGGCTGGGAGACAGAAATACCGTATACGACAGCTTATGCTCAATAGCCAGCACACACACTATGGAATGCACACACACACAAACAGACAGACACACACACACACACACACACACACCACACTTTCTCTCTCAAACACACACGTATACATACACACATTCTGTACACAGTCATATAAAAACAGAGACGACCTGTGCAACCCAAGCACCTGAGACCCTTGGCAGGCTTCTCTCCATGCCCATGCCTCATGCTAACCCAGAGGCAGCAGCACTGACAGTCTGGCCAGCAGCATCTCTGAAGTGGCTCTGCCTCAGGTGCGCTACATCGCCCCTATTAGGTGCCTCGCTCACTCACACACTCACACACATACACACACACACACGTGGGCACACACACACACACACACACTTCGCACACACACAAATATACATACATGCGCGCACACACACACATACACACACACACACACATACATACATGCACACACACACACACACAGGCTAGAAATAGCTGTGAAAGCAGAAGGTGAAGGACGAGGCTTCTCTCCTTTATGTGTGAGCGGATAAGAGGGAAGATTGGAGGGATGAAAAAAAGAGTTGCTCCATGAGAGGAAGAAAGAGAGAGAGAAAAAGAGAGAGAGGAAGGGAAGGAGAGAGAGAGAGAGAGAAAGATAGAGAAGAAAAGGGAAGGAGAGAGAGAGAGAGAAAATAAAGAGAGAGGGAAGTGGAATGAGGGAGAGAGAGAGAGAGAAAGCGAGAAAGAAGCGCAAGTGGGTCGTCCCCTCGGCTCCCTCTGTTATACTGCCACAACCAGGCGCACGATGAAGAAGCAGAGTAGAGAGGTGTGTGTGTGTGTGTGAGTGGTATCTTGGATGTGGCCCAATTTCATTCAAATGAAAGGCATCTCTGCTGCCCAGCCCTTTACAGCGCTCTAACTCACTTGTGCATAGTGTGCGTGACTGAAGCTATACTGGAGAAGGACCTTGACAGCAATCAATACTACAGTATATAGGCGGCCGATTTTAACCGACTTACTACGCCCCACACCGCATTGATCCCCACTTCTTCTCTGCCTCATTTGTCTGAGCAGGATCTACTGAAGATGAGGAGGGATGAGGTGTGTGAGTGTGTGTCTGTATGTGTGTGTATGCATATAACATGTGCATGTGTGAATTTGTCATAGCCTCTCTGTGTGTATGTATATGTGTCTGTGTTTCAGTGTTGTGTGTGTGTGTCTGTCTGTGCGTGATTGTGTATATATACTGTATATGTGTGTGTGTATGTGTGGACAGGTGGAGCCAATTGACGTGTGCTTCCGGCACAGGCGTTCCAATGAGACTGTACATTAGTCTTTTGTAATTAGTACGAGCAGGTGAGCTGGCGAGGCGGGATACGCAACCGACCGCGACGTGCTGCGCCTCACGGTGCCACATCGCGCCCGTCGTCATTAGTGATGCCATTCTGCCACTTATTCAGTTTGACAGGGTCCTGGCTGCCCTCGTCCCCGGTGCTCCCCCCCCCCCCCCCCCCCCCCCACGTCTGACAAGCGTTCCTCCACGGTCTGTGGCGAAGAAAACAAAACAGAGACATAATGCGTTTGCCTCGCCATAGGGGACCCCAATTAATCAGCGGCGGATTGACTATCAAAGGCCCTTTTAATGAGTCCTAGACATGAATATACATGTCTAATGCACGGCCAAAAGACGGCCGGTTCCAGCTCCCACACAGACCAATGGCTGAAAATAACCACCAGCATGTCGGGTGTCTCTTTTCACGACTATTGAGAGAAGCGTGAGAGACAGACAGAGGGAGAGGGGAAGAGGGGGAGGGAGAGAGAGAAAGAGAAACAGACAAGATTGGGCTCATATCAAAGGGAATTCTGAATGTGTGATATTATTTCAGTTTTCTTCCCAGCATTTTTATTTTTTTGTATCCCAGGCGGATTATAAAGGCATGAAAGAGAACAGAGTAGGTAGAGTTTCCCAAAAAGAACACACACACACACACACACACACACACACACACACACACACACACACCCATAAAGGTGATGTAATCAGCCTGTTGCATAACCATCACGCTCACTGGTGGGATGCTGCACCCCTCCCCTCCCCAGCCCCACCCCACCCAGATCCCTCAATTTTCCCTCAATCCCTCAACTTTCATGCCCCCCTTCAAAGTTCCTCATCTCCCATCAGAGAGTTTGTCTGTCTCTGTGGCGTGTGCTTCAGAGAGAGAGAGAGAGAGAGAGAGAGGGAGAGGAGAGAAAGAAAAAGTGGGAGAAAGACAGAGAACACATTGTGAGAACACATGTCATTGCCGCGACTCCGGCTCCTAAGAACGGCTCACAGCCCCCCCCCCCCCCACCCCCACCCCCACCGCCCAACAGGCAGGAGAGACAGACTGTAAAAAAGATTCTCAGAGATGACATGCGGGGGAGGGGGGAGGGAGTGAAGGATGCAAGGAGGAGACGGGAGGAGAGAAAGAAAAGAAAAACAGGAGAGTGCTTACATAACCACTTCCCTTACCACCGAGTGATGTAGTTCTGCAGGAAAAGAAAGAACCACAAAAGAGAGAGTGGAGGGATATTCAAAGATATGAAGAACAGCGAAGGACCATATTTAGTTATGTTTTCTCATAACGCGACTCTGGCAAAAATATAGGCCACATTATTGTTAGAGACAAGACAGAGCTATTTGAAGGAGCGTCATACAGAGCAGTGCAGCGGTGAGAGCATGTTGTCCCTAAAGGAGCAGTCTGCAATGTTTATGTAACGGAGGACACCTGAGGCAAAACTAGCGTTATTGAAAAGGAAAGACGATTTCCAAAAGCTGCTGTGCCATTCGAGGGGGAAGGGAAACATCAGCAGTTATTATAGGCGCTTATTTCCCTGGTGTGCCTCAGAGTAAGACAATTACGTCATGGGATGGACAAAGTGGAACAAAGAGCTCAATCAACTCATAGTGTTTGACCACACTGTACTCAAGAGCGTCCCGGGCTGGCCCACAAAAGGTCCATTAAGAAGCCTCCGATCATCAGTCAGTCTGAGCTTTTTTTTCATTTGAGGAATCCTCACATAAACACACACTCACATAAACACGCACACACTCACACGCACAGACACATACACACACACTTATATCTACTTACACAAGAACATACTAACATATATAACACACTCACATAACCACACACACACACCACACGCACACATATACAGACACCTGACTGACTGGAGGTCTGCTGATTCTGTTGCTTCGTAATCCCTACACAAGATGGCCCCTCTCTGTAAAGTGGCCTCCCCTGGGTGAAAAGGCTCTATCTACTGTCACCGCAGAGGCCAGGAGGAGAGAGGAGTGAGAGAGAGTGAGAGCGAGTGAGAGAGAGTGAGAGCGTGGTCGGAGGGGAAAAAAAAGAACAAAAGACTAAGCCCTCCCGCCATCCAGAGTGATAACAAGCTGTCAACTTCTAAAATGTAATCTGCTGACTCCGGGAGGGAAGTGGCCCTGTCTCTGGAGTGAGTGAGGCTCAGCGATGCTTATCTTCTCAATGCCCTGTCATGATAGAGAGATGGGGGGGGGCATTAAGGGATGGTGATCCAGTCTGATTCAGAAAAGAGAGGAGATATGAGGAGAGATATGTGGAGGGAGTGAAAGACTTGTAGAATGAATGAAAGATGGAGAGAGAGACAAGGGTGAATACAGGAGAGAGTTCCACTCCAATCTGACCCCAGTGTCCAGGCCGTCATAAAAAGGAGACATGTGATGCATCATCCTCCTTTTCAGCACATCAGCACTCATATTCATAAAGTATCCATCTTAAAGTGAGGCGGCGAGAAACAGAGACTGATAAAATATCTGGTGATGAATGGGAGAATGGCTGCCGACAGACGATCGGTAATAGGTCATTACCCCTGACAATACTGACAAGCAAGAGGGTGGCTCCCTGCTGTCAATGGAGCGACTCTCCTCTCTCAAATTCCATCTCTGTGCAGATTGTTAAGACTGAAACCCCAAGCGTGCTGGCAGACCAGAAGGGGGGGGGGGGGGGGGGGGGGGGAGTGAGGGAGAGTGAGGGAGAGAAAGAGAGAAAGGAGTGTCTATGAGGAAGAGGGAGAGGGTGATAGAGTGAGAGTGAGAGAGTGAGGGAGAGAAAGGGAGTGTCTATGAGGAAGACGGAGAGTGTGAGAGAGTGAGTCAAGGAAAGATAGTGTGTGAGAGAGATAAAGTGTAGGAATATGTTCGAGAAAGAGAGATGTATGTAATAGAGAGTAGTGGGAGAGAAAGGGAATGTTAGAGAGCACAAGAGGGAGTGAGAGAGACGACTAAAGATGGAGAGAGAGGGGCAAAGAGGGGGCTGTGATTTTTGGAAGTGTCAGAAGCCTGGAAGGGGTAAATCAATTGTGCATGGCCATTAGCCAGACCCCTAAACAATAGGAAGTGGCCGCAGTTTAATTGGACCAAGCTCGATTTCAAAGTAATGCCTTCAAGCCTCTTTGTTTCCCTGAAATAGAGAAAAGTTGAGTATTGCCTCAAAATGACCTATGCATGGACAGCTAATACATTCTGCAAAGTCATATTTTAATCACACTCTTTAATAGCCTCCACCAGCATTGTGTGTGTGAGTGTGTGTGTGTGTGTGTGTGTGTTTGTGTGTGTGTCTGTGTGTGTGTCTGTGTGTGTCTGTCCGTGAGAAAGGGCAGTATGGTGCCATGTCTCTAACAGTCTGAAGAAATCTAATTTTCTGGTCCTCCCGAAACAGAGGAGAAAAAAAGCCACTTATGGTCCCAGCGGTGGTAAGAGGGCAAATTAATCCGTCACAGAACCCCCCCCCCCAGGTGCCGCGCCCCACCACCGTGCCTCGCCGCGCCCCGTCGGCCCTCCCGGTGTTTACATTTTTATTTCTGTCTGGAGCCAGAGGGCTTCCCCGGGGGATCAGGGGCCATCGATCCACCGGACCCGGTTCCGAGGTATGAAAACTGATATGTTTGCACAACCCGTGTTCTCCACTCCTTTTGTGCTCTGGGCATGATGGGGTGGCACTCAAGAGGGCGTGTAGGAGGGCACCTCTGTGGCCAGGCACGTGGGCACACAGAGAGAGAGAAAGAGGGAGAGAGAAGGAGAGGGAGAGAGAGAGAGGGAGAGGGAGAGAGAGAGGGAGGAGAAGAAGAAGAGAGAGGGAGAGAGAGGGAGAGAGATAGACAGAGGGATGAAGAAGGAGAGAGAGAGAGAGACAAAGGGAGAGAGAGGGATGAAGAAGGGGGAGAGAGAAGCATGGAGAGAAGCTAAGAGGAAGTGTGGGGGCGAGGACTAAGAACATGGAGAAGCATGGAGCAGAGGGAGGCAGGAGTGTTCTCTCGTGTGCTTTGCTATTTCACACTCAGCTCCTGGAGTTCTCTGAAGTTGTATGTCATAACAAACCACCCAGAGTCAGTGATGTACCTTTTTTTTTCAATTTGGAAAGCCATTGGAGGCCATTGGTGACCACTGCTAAAATGGCTGACCAAACATCTTCATATTGGGGAATGTCTCCCACGCAGGGAGAGGGAAAGTTTTTCACTTCTATCTAAAAGAAAAGAAGGCAGCTTTGGCTACCCGGGAGCCGCACGGTATTAATGTAAGCTTCAGTGCCGATATAGAACAGAAGACGGAAGCGTGTGGGAGTGCTATTGGCAACGAAACTCATGAAGAGTCTGTATAGATTTGAGAAACTGCTGTGTGTGTGTCTGTGTATATATGAGTGAAAGTGTGCACCTATCTGTGTAGCACATGTGTAGTGTGAGTATATGTGTGTGTGCGTGTGCTCACATGCATGCGTGTGCCTTGCACTAATGTGTGTAATGTGGGTGTGTAATGTGAGCATCTGTGTGTGTGTGTGTGTGTGTGTGTGTGTGTGTGTGTGTGTATATGTGTGTGTGTATATATGTATGTGTGTTGTGGGTGCATGAATCTGTGTGTGTATTAGTCCAAGCCTACCTATTTACCTACCTATGTGTGTAATGTGGGTCTGTAGTGTGGGCGTTTGTGTAGTGTGTGTGTGTGTGTGTGTGTGTGTGTGTGTCTGTGTCTGTGTGTGTCTGTGTCTGTGTGTGTGTGTGTATGTGTGTGTGTGCATCTGTGTGTGTGCACGTGTGCGAAAGCAGTGGGGTGCAAGGAGAGGGGGGTGGCTGGCTGTCTTTATGAGGACAGGAGAAGGCAGCTACCGCTGCTTCTGCTAGTGCTGCCGCTGTTATTATTCCAGCCGTCAGGATGAGAGCAGCAGAGCCCAAATGAAGCTCATCACACCGTCCGCCACGGCTCCCTGTTTAAGAGGGGGAATTGTAAATTGCTCTCACTGCATTTGGAGCCATACCTGCCTCCCCTTTCCACTGCGCCAACCTGCTCCTTCCTCATTTAGATCAAAATAGAGGGGAGGGGGGGGGGGGGGGGGGGGGGGGTGGAGGAAGAGAAAGAGGGAGAGGTAGCAAAGTGAGTGGAGAAGACAAAAAGCTTTAGAGAAGAGGAGAGAGAGAGAGAGAGAGAGAGAGAGAGAGAGAGAGATAGATAGATAGATAGATAGATAGATAGGAGAGAGGAAGAAGAGTTAGAGAGAGAGAGATGAACAGAGACAAAACACAGACAGGGAGGTTGTCTGGAGTTGAACACCTGCCATGAATTCACTCAAGTGCAACTGAGCAACCATACAATTATAGAGCATGTGTTGTTCATGTTGTGTACAGACACACACACTAAGAAACACAGAGAAGCAAGTTGAAACCAAACAAATTATACTCCCCAATCAACACTTTTGTCCTATTGCAATGTGAAGCATGTTTTTAGACAAGTTTGCTATTGCGTTTATTGTCTGACCAATCTATCAACTGCAACATCCCAGTGTATCTGCATACACAGGGAAGCACCTGCAGCTCTTCACCTCATGAGTCAGTCTACAGTGCTCTCTGACAAAGAAAAAAAAAACATTTGGGCTGTGCTGTTTTAATGTTTGATGAGCCAGCTGTCTTTTATAGATTGCCTCTTCCTGCTAGCCCCCCCTCCCCATTTTTTAAAGCCATTGCTTCCAGGGCAATTTCCAAAGCTTTCAAATGGTCGTGTTCTCGTCTTAAATCCAGCCGTGGTTAGGCAAATGGATTCGGCTGCATTAGATGAAGTGGGTCCATCAGAGAATTGAGCCCATTAAGTTTTCCTCAAGACAAATCGAGCTGCTCACCGACAGTCTCTCTCCCTTTTTTTTCCCTTTTGATGTTTGCAAAGAAACACATTTCTCCCAAGTTGACCCGCCAGCATGTTTCGGAGGTAGGCTGGGCAAACGGGGGAGGGGGTAGGGTGAGTTTGAATAGAGCTGCGTGATGTGATCAATACGGCCATATAATACACATTTCTACGTCAGTGTTTCATTTTGATGATCTCGGGGCGGGCCCTGGGCACTGCAAGGCAATTTCATGCTCTGAACCGAGAGACGGCTGGGGTGGCTTCCCACTGTAAAACAATCCCTTTCTCTGTGTTTCATTCAGCCAGCGAATTATAAAACAGCTCGCAACCTTTCAGCTTAATCTCCTATTCAAGCCATAGACTGTGGAGGCTTTTTTTTTTTTTTTTTTTTTCAACCCAACTTGTGATTATCAATTACGCCAGAATCTACACTATATAGATATTTATGAGCAACCTTGCTGGAAGGGAACTTAGGTGTGGGTGTGGTTGTCTGTGTGCAAATAGGATCCTGGATCCGGTGAGGGAGAGAGAGGAGCGGTCTTTAGAATTAAGCCCACTTCAATGGAGGGATTTGTTAGGCCTACACAGAGGTGGGAGGGAGTCTTTCAAAGCCACCCTTTTTCTCTCCAGTGTGATGATGTGTGGGTATGCATGCGTGCATGTGTGCGTGTGTGTGTGTGTGTGTGTGTGTGTGTGTGTGTGTGTGTGTGCGTGTGTGCGTGTGTGCGTGAGTGTGTGTGTGTGTGTGTGTGTGTGTGTGTGCGCGTGCGTGCTGTTTTGTGCTCATTCCACACCCACTCTTTGGACTGTCATTGATGCATCCCTTCTTGTCTTCAATCCAAAATAGAAAGCCCTGTTCAAATTTTTCAACAGCTATACATTCTATTTCGGACTCAGAATACAATCCAAACTGTCTGCTTCTGTTGGATTCTTTTTTTTTATATTCTTGCCTGTTCTTCTGTCTACTCATTATTCACTCTCAACAATCAGTATCCTTGGACACGCTGTGCCATCAATATTTACTTACTTTCTGCGAAGGGCAGGAATGGGTTTTGAAAACAACTGCAGATCTGGATCAAGCCAGCCCAGCAACATGGTTTCCATTAAAGCCAAATATCCTGACTCTGGGTGCTCTTCATTTATTTCAGTTTGCACAACAAATACAGTGAAAATGTTTCTCCCATGCTGGGCAGAGGATAGGCTGATCCACACCTCCACCCCACCCACACAAACACCCCACTGTGTACCTGCAGGAGCTCTCTTAGACCTGCGGGCACACCCGGAACAAGGGGGGGGAAGAAAAGATTCCCTGAGAGAAAAAAAAATGTGTTCTGCTTCTGCAGAGAGAGTGTCAGAGAGTGTCATTTTAGGATAAATCCTGGAGAGAGATTTCTCACTGGGGATTGTTTGCGAAGCTCCTTGTCTTCCTGCGTTGATCTCATCACCATATGGCTGACCCATAAATGGCAACTCCATCAATGGCGTGTCAAGTCCCTCCCGCGCATCGTCCAGCCGCGGCAAGCAGGGAAGTGACGCAGCATTAATTACGAGGCCCCTGGCGAGCTGCGAACGACAGTTAATCTTTGCCGCTTGGCACCGCAAGACGATCGTGGGCCCCACCCCTGTCTGCAGACTGGTCACCGCGGGCGACCCACAGATGACCGCATAAATTCCACCCACGTCCTCCCGTCCCTGACTGATGCCGATGCACGATCACGAACACGGGTCCCTGATGTGAGGGTGTCGTTGAGGGCGGGGGGGGGGGGGGGGTATTTGCGGGGAGGAAGAAAGCCGATGTGGCCGGTGGGGGCAGGGAGAGGCATGTTGGGGCTGGGGCATTTAGATGGTGTAAAAATCACAGTGGCAATCAAGGGGAAGAGCAGTAGCACCCCTCAGGATCGAATTCACACGTCGAAGCAAGGACTCTAATGTTTCAGTTGGTCTCTGGTCTCTCTCGCTCACACACACAATAACACACACACACACACACCAACACACATGCCCATGTTCACACATACACGCTGAATGCCTCTCTGCTTCATAACACAAATTGCAGCTGAAGGCACTGATCATCACTCTGCTGTGAAGTGATATTTTCAGGAGAGATGATCTGTATTGCGACTGTCAGGGAGATAGTAATCAATTAATTAATTATTTGTTTGGGAGAGTTGGCTTTACGGCTCATTTTTCACTGCGGGAAATAGGACTCAGCTGCTTACGTCCAAGAGAAAGACAGAGAAAGAGAAAGAGGGAGAGAGAGAGAGAGAGGAGAGAGAAGATGGGGGGGGGGGGGGACGAATATGAAAAAAGACACCATAACTCTCAAACAAACTCCTCCATGTTGAAAAATGGATGAGCTCTGTTGTTCATCGCGGTGCCTTTGCCTCTCTAACTAGGTTTGGTCTCCATGCCTTCCGTGGAGGTCTCAGTGCTGTCTGAGGGGTATTACCTCTCCAGCGCCCCCCGCTCCCTTCCCTCTGTGTGTGCTGATCTGGGGGAGGAAGTCATTCACATCGCGGAGAGACTGACACCCACCCTCTCCTTGTTTTTAATTTTTTTTCCTCCATCTGTAATTCAGTCTATTTTGTCTTCCACTAGCTTTATGTGTTGCTGTCTGTCCCCTGTCCTCCAAGAGCACGCTGAGGTTATCAGCTCCCAAGAGACTGGCCGTGGCTTGTCTTCAGCTCCTCACTCGATTTGGAGGGCTGATTGATTTGCCGTGCAGCCTGATGCTGAAGAACATACACAGTTCACTTACCCTGCATCTGACAGAACTGGGCCAATGCCTCTGACACACCTTTCCTCCGTCTATTCAAGGCGAGTAACCTCTCACTGTGACGTGTGACTGAAGCTTCGCCTCCCTGAAAACAGCCGTGAACTCTGCACATCTCCAGATCGGCTGAATGAATAGAATAAGTCTGATGACGGTTATGCATATGAGCTGCAGCTTATTCACACCAAGCTCACATTTCCCATGCATTCATTTTCACCCACAGCTCTGCGATTAAATGCGCTGACAGCAAAAAATGCACGATTGTTTTTCTGCAAACCAAGCATCAACGCTCAGGTAAATCCACCCTCGTGTTCTTTGCAGAAAAAACCTAGCTAGGATTTGCATGACACGGAAATGAATAAAACAGCATCTGTCAGACTGACGCTAGGTCAAAATGTCACCTCCCTTCACCCACTTATTGGCTGACATGTCAAATAGAAGGGATCAGAAGTGGCAAACTGCTGCACATCCATCCTATCCCGCTTCTCAATCCGTCCGTAACGCCTCTTTTCCGGCCCGTTTTCTAAATCTGCCTCCTGCTTGCCGTGGCCCTCGATCTCACCTCCTGCTTCTTGGTGCTTGTAGTGACAATGCGGCCCTACGGCAGCGGTGGGGGATGCGGCTCCCAGTCCTGTATGACAAACAGCCAGGAGAGACACAATGGCTCTCCCCAGAATAAGGATTTATGAGGAGCTGGGGCTGACAGTGGCAGCTGGAGTTGCGGGCCGCCTGCGGTGGTTGTGTGTGTGTGTGTGTGTGTGTGTGTGTGTGTGTGTGTGTGAATGTTTAGTGTACTGTGCGCAGAAAGCCTTTCATGATGAGAGCACTCGCACTCTCTCTCTCTGTCTCTCTCTCTCTCTCTCTCTCTCTCTCTTTCTATCTCTCTCACACACACACACACACTCCTGCAGTGAAAGGAAGTGAAGGCGGTATTTAAAGGCCCTGATTAAGTGGCACCACCAGATCTGGGGTGTTGGTGAAGCCGTCGTCTCTGTAAAGGTTGAAAGCTTGGAAAGGTGGTTCTTGCGCTCAGCATCCACTGCTGCGGTGCTACGCGGGAGAGAGATCCCACAGCTGCTCCATCTGGAGCCGCCCCGGCGTCCTCGGCAGTCTCCACGGCAACACCCTGGGAGAAACACAGCAGGCCTATCGCGACTGAGAGGAAAGAGGAAGACGTGTGAGCAGGAAGATGCTGATGTTGGTGGGTGCGATGGAGGAGCAGTGAGGGGTGGGGTGATGGAGATGTTGTCATGGAGAATTACTTTGTGCAGAACGAAGGGATTCTGAGCCAATTAAGAATTGATAGAAAGGTCTCAATTTCAAAGGATTACTCTTCTGGATTAACCCGTGCAGGTTAATCCTATACAGCGTTGCGTGTTAATAAAGCTCTCATCCTGAAAAGTTATGTCACTTTAGGGCACAATATTGTTTTCCCTATTTATGCATTCACATCATTTCTGTGGTGTTTCATTTGTTGGATTACACAGAAACATAGCCGCAGAAGTGCAGGTGAAAGGAAAAAAAAATCCTGTTCGTTTCCAGACATTGTTGTCACTGGGGTGCTAACATACCTGTGCGCTGCGATGTGAAAGGGAGCGTGTTTGCTTTTAATTCGCCGGGTGTGTTTTCAATAAAGCCGGCGCGGAAGCGAGACTCAGGGGGTGTAAAAAGCAAGACAGGAGATGACGAGGGAGTTTAATTTCTCCGTAATCATCAGCGCATTATTACTGTGTGTGTGCTGCACTTTCCTGGGCAGGGATGCTGGCTAGCTCTCTCTGTTAAGGACCCACTCACTCCCTCATTCATTCATAAGCTGGCTGCTGTTTGCACAGGAGCAGTGCAGTCAATGCTGCAGGCCTTGTCTTCTTGAGCAGGCATACATTAACAAGAGTAAGAAAAAGGTTGTGTGTGTAGGGTGTCTCTACTCTGTTTGACAAGCTTTGACCCACCCCAACACACACACACACACACCTCCCAGGGGTTTTTATGCAGTATTATAATATCAGCACCGTGATTATAGTACCCTCATTTTAAACTGCTGCTACCTCAGCCTTTGGTTATGTGCCCCACCACTGGGTCATGAATAGTTGGGTGAGTGGGGGTGGGGGGATAGGAGTATGAAATTGATTTTCCTGCTAAGTCACTCGAACAACTACCCTTATTCAGAACTGTGTATTACCTCCTACAACTACCCCTAAGGCCTGTCAATAATAACAAATCAAATGACCTGTTTAAAAACTTACCACTTTTATTTTCTTAGCACAAATCAGTTGGCTTGTTACAATCAGTCAGTGACTGATGATATTTGCTCCCATGAAACAATGTGCTTCCTTGCTGAAGCAGATGGAAACCTCAGTTGTAATTCGTTTTTTAATACAAACACCAGAACACAATAACTGCATCCAAGCTGAAGGTGCTTAATGTCCCAGTGCATTACTTATGGTTGATTTAAAAAAAAAAAAAAAAAAATGTAAAGATTTGTTTTTGGGCTATTTGCCCTTATTCAGATAGGACAGTGAAGATTTGGACAGGAAATGAGATGGAGAGAAGAGGTGGGGAGTGTAAAGTAATGCTAAAGAGGCTTCGTAGATGCTCAACTGGTTCTTTAATGGCTCACCGTGCGTCTCCCCACATGTGTAACTGGCACTACCGTATAACCCACAGTATATGCGCAAGCACATTAAACTACCGTATATGACATCTCCCCCTCTTTTGAGTGTTATGTCAATAACATCACAGGAACAGTTTAACTGAAAATGGCTATTCAAACAGCACATAATATAAACCAAGATTAACTTAAATGAATTTAAATGGAGACATTTCAACATGCAATGGTCTCTTTCCACTCAACCAACAAATAAACATTATCAACATGTACAACTGTACAACTTTCTTTTTTTCACAAATCAACAGTATCACATCAATGTCAATACAACTTTTCTTTTTTTTTTTCAAATCAACAGTATCACATCAATGTCAATACAACTCTTTTTTTTTTTTTTTTTTTTTTTCACAAATCAACAGTATCACATCAATGTCAATACAACTTTCTTTTCTCTCCCCTCCCCCAAAGGCCATATGATCTGCACTCATTTACAGGTCAAGCCTGTCGATTTGCCTGCACACCCGTCCAGATCTGGTCACAGTCTGACCGGGTAGAAGGGTTGTGGGTGTAGCCACACTCTGACTCACAGGGACAGTCTCTAACACGGTGGCTCCGTCAGAGTGTGTGTCTGTCCCTGTGACATCCCCGTGTGCTGCTGGGATGGGCTGGGAAACCGGCCCTGGTTGGAGGTGACGGCGGTTCCGCCGCAGCTCCGCTCCGTGCTGCGTCCTGATGACGAAGGATCTCGGGGTGGTGCTCTCGCTTGAGATCACCGCTGGCAAGGACCATGACTTTTCATAGTCCAACTTGGAGGATACAACATCTCCTGGTTGCAGGGCAGGTAAGGGCCTGGCTCCATGACGGCGGTTGAAGTAGTGAGCCTGTTTAGCCTTTTCCCTTCCGTCCCTCTCTTTCACAGCTGTCCTGCTGGGCCATTTGGGTAGGAGATTTTTCTCCAGAGTGGGGAGTGTGGTTCTGATTTTCCTCCCCATCAACAGCTCGGCTGGACTGAAGCCTGTGGTGGAGCAGGGAGTGGACCTATAGCTCATCAGAGCCATGACAGGATCTTCTTGCTTGAGAATTTTCTTCGCTGTCTGTACGGCTCTCTCTGCATGCCCATTGCCCTGTGGATGGTGAGGGCTGGATGTGCAGTGCTTGAAGTCGAGCTGCCTCGCGCACTCCTTGAACTCCGCACTTGAAAACTGGGGTCCATTATCGCTCACCACCTCATCTGGAATGCCAAACCTGGCGAAGACCGCTTTCAGTCTTTGGATCACTTGTGCACTCGTTGTCGAGGGCAGCTGCAGTATCTCTAGGAACCTGGAATAATAATCTGAGATTACCAGGTAGTTGTGGTGGTTGTGCTCACACAGGTCCATTGCAATTCTTTTCCAGGGTCGCTCTGGAAGCGGTGTGGAGATGAGAGGTTCCTTTTGTTGTGTTCTTTTCAGTTCACAGCACACCTGACATGACGTCACAAGCTTGTTTATGTCCGTAGAGAGTCCGGGCCACCACACAGATGAGCACGCTCTCTCCCTACATTTGACTAGGCCCTGGTGCCCTTCGTGAATTTTCTGAAGGATCTCACCTCTCATTTGCCTTGGCACGACAATCCTGCTCCCTCTGAGGACCAGGCCATTGTGTTCAGATAGCTCTGACTTCACTTGGACGTACTCTCTCACGTCCATGGGCACATTGCTTAAGTGTTCAGGCCATCCTTTCTTTATGAGCTTCACAACCGACAGCAGTTCGGCATCGGCTGCTGTCGCCATTCTGATTTCATCCATCTTGCTTTTCGACGCAGGGATCCCCTCTATTACACTATCCACGTAGCATGCCACCTCACTGTGTGTGTCTGTCTCTGCACACATGCTGGCCAGTGGACTGCGTGACAGGGTGTCCGCGATGACCAGAGTTTTCCCTGGCGCATATTCTGCCACTGGATTGAATCTCATGAGCCTCATGAGAAGACGCTGACATCTTATGGGTACATTGTCTAGACTGCGGCTGTTAATGAGAGGCACTAGCGGTTTGTGATCAGTGATGAGCTTGAACTGCTCCAGTCCATTGAGGTATCTGTCGAACTTCTCGCATGCCCACACACCAGCCAGGCCTTCCTTCTCTATCTGGGCGTAGCGTGTTTCTGCTTCAGTGAGGCGTCTGGAGCAATATGCCACAGGTTTCCACTGCTCCCCGTGGAGCTGAAGGAGCACACCCCCCAAACCATAACTGCTTGCGTCCGCTGACACAGCCGTGGGCTTGTTCAAGTCATAGAAGGCGAGTACTGGTGCAGTTGTCAACAGCTCCTTGATGTGTTCAAAAGCTGTTTGTTGTGCGTGGCTCCATGTCCATGAATTCTTGTCCTTCAGGAGCTCGTACAGCGGCTGTCCTACGGTAGAGAGTCCGGGGATGTATCTTCCGAGATAATTCACCATTCCCAGTATCCTTCTCAACTCTTGCACGTCTGCTGGTGGTGACAGCTGCCGAATAGCTTTCACTTTGTCGGGGTCAGGCCGGATCCCGGACCGGTCAATGAGATGTCCGAGGAACCGCAGCTGACTCTGCCTGATGGAGCACTTCTCACGATTGAGCTTCAGACCAGCTGTCTCAATGCGCTGCATTACCTTCTCCAGGCGACCATCATGCTCCTCTTTTGTGGCCCCATAGACCAGAATGTCGTCCATGAAGACCTCGACACCCTCCAGCCCCTGCAGGGTCTCCATCATCTTCCTCTGGAAGATTTCAGGTGCGCTCGTAATTCCGAACGGTAGCCGCTTGAAGTTGAATCTGCCGAATGGCGTAATGAAGGTAGTGAGCTTACAGCTGTCTGGGTGCAACGGTATCTGGAAGAACCCACTGGCGGCATCGAGCGAAGAGAAGACAGTGGCCCCACTCAGCTTTGCTGTAATCTCATCAGTAGTAGGCAGGATATACTGTTCTCTTTTCACTGCCTCGTTCAGCCTCTTGAGATCAACGCAGATGCGGGCTTTACCTGTGCTCTTCTTCAAGACTGGCACCATGGGTGCACACCAGTCCGTTGGCTGTGTCACCCTCTCGATGATGCCATTTCCCTCCATCCTCTGGAGCTCCTCCTTTACCTTTTGCAGCATAGGGAGAGGCACGCGTCGTGCTGTGTATACAGCATATGGCTGAGCGTTGTCTTTCAGCAGTATTCTCACCGGTTCAGTCTTTAAAGTCCCATGCTCGCCATATGCCTGTGGATGTCCTCTGTCGCACACTGTTTCATTCACTCTCCTCACTAGATTCATTTCCACAGACAACGGCCTGCTGAGGAGGTTGTTTACAGTACGTCCGCGGATGACATATGCTGTGAGTGGGTGAGTCTTTCCTTTGTAGGTCACAGTGCTCTGGAACTGTCCTATGCACTGCAGCTCGCCACCTGGACTGTCCAGTGGTATCTCTGCTGGCTCCAGTGGTCTTTTGGGGATGAGTGAGTGGTAGGTCTCTTCGCAGATGACGTTAACATCGGCCCCTGTGTCGATTTTGAAGTCAACTGGTGTAGAGCCCAACAGTAACTCGACGGCCCATTGCTCTGGCGACCCGCCTGCTTTACTCACAGCCCCAAGAAAGTATAACTGTTGCTGCTGCTCTGTTTGCTCTGTAACCTCACTCACTGCCTGCCTGCTCCTACACACTCTACTCCAATGTCCAACTTTGTTGCATGTATTGCATGTAGATTTTCTGGCAGGGCAATTTTCATCTTTACTGTGCCACGCTTTCCCACACAGTCCACATTGCCCTTTATTTCCCCCTTTTGGCTTACCGTAGTGACTGGGGTATCTGCTGCGCTCGTGAGTGACTTCTTGTATCACCCCCGTTGTCTCTCCTTGCATGCTGACTTGCGAAGCAACCTCTTCCGACTGCCTGACAGTCTCAATGGTCAGCGCTAGTGTTAGGTTCTTCGTCAGCTGCAACTTCCGTGAGACCTCTTTGTCGAGAATCCCCACTACGATTCGGTCGCGGATATTCTCATCCCTGTTCCCGCCGAATTCGCAATGCTCTGCCAGTTCGTACAAAGCCCTGATAAAAGTTTCAGCTTTCTCTCCCGGTCTTTGCACGCGCAGATGGAAACATGCACGTTCGTGTATTACATTCCTTCTCGGCACAAAGTAATCATCGAACTGTCCAAGCACCCTAACATAATCATCTCTATGTTCATCCTCTGTGAATGTAAACGAACGGAAGATGTTCTCCGACTCGCTTCCCATAGCGTATATCAGGCTGCTCACCTGCACGGCACCATCTTCTTTGTCCAGCTTGGTGGCGATTCTGAATCTCACAAAACGTTGCTTCCACTCCGGCCATTCTCCTGGCTTATCAAATGAAAAGTTTGTCGGAGGAGCGAACTTTGGCATGACTTCGTTTTCGTTTTCTTCGTTTTCACTTCTGACACCATGTAAAGTAATGCTAAAGAGGCTTCGTAGATGCTCAACTGGTTCTTTAATGGCTCACCGTGCGTCTCCCCACATGTGTAACTGGCACTACCGTATAACCCACAGTATATGCGCAAGCACATTAAACTACCGTATATGACAGGGAGTGGGATCTGGAAGTGACAGCAGGTCGGATTCGAATAGTGGGCGTTCAAGCCCGTATATGGTTGGGGCTACTGCTTGCGCCACACATCCCCCCACTTAAGGTTGATGATTGTGATAATAGACAAATACGTAGGATGTCATAGTTCAAATTATGATTATATTATTCTGGTTCTGGTTAATTGATATTAATACACAAATTAATGAACCATTACTTCATGTATCAAATCAATACAATCATAAACCTAATTAAGTATGACTTTAATCAGCCTTACCTGACACCCTGCTAACCTCCATAACCACCTCTCTTGCTTACCTCTCTCTCTATCCAGTCTCTGCGAGGAGTCTATTAAACAACTCCAAGAACTTTTCCAAAGAACTCAGTCACTGAGGAGTTTTAAGGAACCATTTAGAGCTTTTAAGTGTTTCTCTCGCTCTCTTCAACTTGAAAGGAAAACCTCCAGCATAAGCACTTCCCCTCACAAACACTAAAAGTCTGATTAGGACACATGACTAATGCATGTGGACACCCCCCTCCCCGCAAGTCACACACCACATCACAACCCCCCCCCCCCCCCGCCCCCATAACTCCCCACCCCACCCCACCCCACCCCACCCCTCCATCCTGCTTTCTGATAGAGGCCCCTTTTCTTCGCCTGCCGATAAACCATCCCTTTATTATCACTCATGCAAAAAACAGCAATTCAGAGAGGCCATAAGGACAGTTGAATAAAGACAGTGATGAATACGACCACTCATCCTCTGGCTACAGGCATGGTGGCAGTATGTGTGTGTGGCGGGGGTTGTGTGGGTGTGAGTGTGGGGGGGGGATTTGCGGACGTGGGAGGAAGGGATTCCGTACTGCTCCTCAAAGGCTCATCTTGGCATTTGGATTATTGATTCGCTCTCTCCCCTCTGCGTCAACGTGCGGCTGGTAGTCTCTCTCTCTCGTTCTCGCTCTCTCTCACTCTCTTTCTGTCTCTCTCTCTGTCTCTCTCTTTCTCTATCTCTCTTTCTGTTTCTATTTATAACGCCAGGGGTAAAACTAGACCAGCTAGCGCAGAGAGGTACTCCTCACTGTTCCTCTGCGAAGGGAGATCAGGTGTGCTGGAACCCCTACACAGGGCCTTGGCACTGTTAATAAGATGCTGTGGAAGCGGTTTGGCTCCTGTCAGTTCATGAAACTGATATATACTGTTGGGGGCCTCTTTTAGGTGACTGACCACATGAACAACCAGATTGATTTCTGTGGCACGTTTAAATCAAGCAAAGTTGTCCCAAAGTGCTGCACAAACTGGATATGACAACCATAAAATAATCCAGTGTGAGAGAAAAAAATACACCAACGAACAATAAAAGCAATGGAGGGAGGCCTTTTTCATCTGAGTAGCTGAGCAGTAGAAGTAAGACTCCTCCTGCTTCCATCGCTCACACGCAGGGGTGGTGAAAAGCCTCCTGGACCTGCCTGAGATACATAAAGCATGAGGTCTACAAATAGATGCACATAGGATGGGAGTCATCTACAGCCTCCCCCACCCCCACCCCCGACCTCATCCTCTTTCCCTCCTCGCTCCAACCATCATGGACGAAAGAGCTCGGGATGCACCGGCTAAAGGGATATGGGACTTGTGGCCGCCCCTAAGAGAAGAGAGGCATCACTTCTGCCCAGTTGGGTTCATTTAAAACGTGCTTTTATTTTGCCATTTTCCAAAGCAGCTATTGTGCTGTGGGCCCTGAGATGCGGAGCGGACGCCATTTTGTTCGCTGCAGAGTCCCCGAAGAGACAGGGGTACCTGTGGAGCTGTAACAGCAGCAAAGCGGTTTGCTGAACACTGAGACCGTCAGGCAGGCAGGCAGGCAGGCAGGGAGCTGCAATCCTCTTCTCTTCCACTTGACTGCAGGTTCTGATATGATTAATATTGTCACGGACAGTATTAATGAAAGTCTATTTATAATCTCCTGAATGCGTGAATGCGGAGGCCTTTCTCTCTCTCTCTCTCTTTATCCCTTCTTCTCCTGCACAAATAAAAACCAGGAACATCTGCTCTTTTTACAGATCAAAGAGGACATGTCGAGATTTTGCACATTCATTTTTAATGAGTTTTGAGAGAAAGCCGGCGTAAATACACACGCCTCCATCCACATCAGAGCAGTGTTTGTCCATACGCCACATGCGTGTCACCTGGCGTGTGAAGAATCCGAGGAAAATAAGATTAGTAGTAATCTACAGCAGTAGTAATTGAGTGATTACATACATGAAGTAATGGTTTATTAATATGTCTATTCATGTCAATAAGTCATCCAGAGCCACAATAGCATAAGGTGTGGTATGATTTGTGGCATATTATATAATGACATGCAGAATGAGGGTAAATACAGTGGTAACACCGCATGAGAAGTGTTATTTACTTTTAAATTAGGTCATTGAAAAAGTTACTCCAAAACAATAAAAAAGAAAAAGAAAAAAGGTGTGAGCTTGGTGTAAGCTTCCAAGGACTTTCATGTACACTCTTAGAAGTAGTAATTTTGTCATTTTCATGTCATTTCGGTGAGATCTTTACAGTGAGCCGTGTAGTTCAATCTATACTGAACTCTCCCACTCACTGTACATAACTACATTTTCTACATCAGATATTAGAAAATTAGATAGTAGATTCGCTCCATGCGGCTGGTGGAGAAACACTTCTCCCTGATTACAGGGCTGCCCTGAAATCCGAAACGAAACCATTTGCAGAAGGGGGTTATGTATGAATTGAAGCGATAATTACAATGAGTCTCAATTTAATGTGTTTATGGCATTTGAGATTTAGTGTTGATAATGCCATGGAATACTTCACAGTGATTAGAACAAGCCATGCAAACCCCCTTTTCAACAGAGTTAAATCATCAGCATTCAGTAATTGCCTTGGCTAAGCCGAAGCCTCCGCCCCAACCGCTCGACGCTGCTAACAGTGTTTAGCTTTGCGGTTTGTTCAAAGTGATTTGGGTGTGGGGTGGGGAGGCAACGACGTGCTCACTTAAACAGAGCACGAGAACAGCTTCATCTGTACACACACACACACACACACACGCACACACGCAGTCACAGGGCTGGGCATTCGCTGAGTATGCGTGGTGTTCCTCAGGAAAACAGGGATCAGAGAGAGAGAGGAGAGAGAAATAGGGAAGGAGAGAGAGAGAAAGAGACGTTTAGAGATAGAGAGATGAAAGAAAGGAAGGAATAGAGAAGAGAAGGGGTGTTGAGTGATAGATTGTTGGAAATGCTGAGGGACCAGGAGAAGAGTGGTTTCCTTACTTGGCACACATCTCAGGAAGTGCTCTCTCTCTTTCACACACACACACACACACACACACACACACACACACACACACAGACACACACACACACACGCACGCTACCCTGATGTGTTGATGCTGGTGATGCTGTGAAGTTGTGGTCGCTACCAGACGTGGCCGGCTACCACACTCTCTCTCCTCCCTGCTTGGCATGCATGGTTAGCTGTGCATCCGTCCATTCATGTGAACACCACTCACAGTGCATGCTCAGTACACACACACACTGAGTGAGCAATAATGGGATGGGGGAGGGGGGGGGGTATATGTGTCTGTAAGGGGGTGGGGGTTGATCAAACTAACACAAAGCGTCACTCGACCGTCTTATGCTAGGCCCCCACCTATCTACCCCCCACCCCTTCCGCTCCAGTCTTCCCTGTCAGCTGAAAGTCCTGCTGTTTCAGTCGCCATTTAACTCAAACAAAGGAGCCAGCCGCCTCGATGTCAGGGCCGACTACATTTACATTTAGTCATTTAGCAGACGTTTTTATCCAAAGCGACTTACACATGTATACACATTTTACATTTACACTGATGGCACACTGCACATCAGGAGCAATTAGGGGTTCAGTGTCTTGCTCAAGGACGCTTCGACAGGGAATCGAACTAGCAACCTTCTGATTACTAAACGACTTCTCTACCCCCTGTACCACTGTCGACTACGCTTCTTCAGTTCAGACTGGTGTAAACGATGGAGGGACCACTCAGGTCCTTAGTCTTGGCATTAATGCTCAATCACACACACACACACACACTCAAAGACACCGGGATGGCATTTAGAGGAAGGGTAGGATAGCACTGGCTGGCTCAGCCACGGATGACGGGCTATGAAACTCTGAAACTGCGAGCAGCAGACATGTTATTCCCTATGGCTTGCAAAGCACGTCAGCTGCAGAAGTAAACAAACACGTTTAAGGAACTTAATTGAGAACTGGCCGGTCCATAGGGACTCATTGATGCTAATTTGCACAGTGCTTGTTGTCAGTTTTTAACCACCAGATTAAATCCTGCCTAGAAATGGGAGTACAGTCTCTCTGGCTGAGATAAAAGCTAAAAGAGAAAGCATTACCCACAGGCTACCCAGAGTGTGAGTTTTTCTTCACCCTTTTTTTTTTGCATTCTTTTTCTTTATCTGTGAAGCATTATGGAATTCAGAGCTTCTCATTAAATGCTGACCTGCAGCCTTGTGCCCGGCGTGGGTTTATTTTTTTAGAAGTTGGTCTGCGACTCCGTGTCTGTGATAGGCAGAGGAGTGGGCAGCAGCAGCGCTGGCATTATCGTGCTTAGTGGTAACTGTGGATACCTGAGCGTTGACACGGCAACGAACGATAGAGCTGTCTGGATGGAACTTGCATTTGGTTTAATGAGCCCCATGCGCTCTCCCCAAATCACCCCAAAGGCGTGCCATTTGAATAAATGAATACCTATTTTGACCACCTCTGTCTTAACTGTGCAACCAGCTATCTCGTGAAGTCGCCGCGGCCAAAGCGGGGAGGTTCCCGGGGAGTGCAGAGGCCCCCATGGAGACGTAGCCGTGTATGGTAATGTAGCCGCTTATGCTAAAGTTGCTAATGATGTGGCGTGCCCCTTCCTGCTAGGATGGGTCACCAGCCAGGATTAGCATTTTAATAAGAGGAACGCATAGAAGCTCGGCACACTGACCCCACAGGTGACAGCTGGTGTATGTAAATGATTAATTACTCAGAATACATTAGGATTGTGTGCTTGTTAAGGAGATGAGGAACCTGTCTGACTGCAAATATATTGATATTATCTCCCTGTATTGTGCGGGGTTCGCAATCCTCCAGAACTGACTGTGCCGGCAATTAAGTGGGAATTAATGAGATTTTCACTGGGTGATGTTTAAGAACAAAGTAGGAGCAAGAAACACTATTAAGAGACACCCAACCAACCACGGGAAGTCATTAAACTTCCCAGGGGTTGTGCTTTGTTGTGGGTTTAGATGGAAGTAAGCTACAGTAGCCAGCGAACAGCTTCTTTGGTGTGTACTGTCTGATGGATCTGAGGAACAGGAGACTTATTGAGGCACACCCTGCCAACTCAGACAACTTGTGAAAGAGGTCCCGAATTATTATGCCTTTCAATCAAGCTCACTTTGTAGGAACATGCACTCTGCTCAAGCGCTTTCTGCTGCTAAGTAATAAGCTTTTCATGGGGAATAAAAAAACCTTTGTCTCATTGGCCGCGGAACCGTCCAGCATCAAAAATGTGAGAAAAATTTCAAATCCATCAGTAGCCACATGTTTCATACACTGCGTCCTTTGGCAGAGCGTGGGCACAGACAGTAAGGGGCGAGAATGGATTTTATCCATTCGTGTTTTGGATTGTCGTGGGGCAAGGGTTGGGGTGGGGTTGGAGTGCAGATGGGCCGACCAATTCGAAATGCATTCTGTGCTTTGCTTCTCTCTTCTATGCACTTAATAGTGAAAAGCATAGAGAGAAGCACAGTATATAATTACTCTGAAATGTGAGTGACCCTCATTAGTGAGACGTTGTCACAGAAATCCCCTTTCCCGGGAAGGGGCCAAATTGATTAACATGATAATATGGTGGGGTGGATTACAGTAATCAACACATCTATGGCAATGACAATGGATGTGAAAGGTGAAGGCAGTTAACAAATGTAATAACCATCAACAGAGAGGATATCTTGCCCATTTACCAGACTGCATTACGGGGAATGACAGGAAGAGGGAAGAGAGAAAGAGAGAACAGTAGTTTGACAATAGCAAATATACAGTGCGCAATACGTGTACACGCACACACACACATATGAGGGGCCGTGAGGGACATTATTCAGAATACCCTCTCACACACACAACTGAAAAGCTCTCAAACACACATATGAAATGCTCTCACACACACTACTGAAAAACTATACGCTCACACACACATATGAAATGCTCTCACACACACATATGAAAAACTGTACGCTCACACACACACAACTGAAATGCTCTCACACACACATATGAAATGCTCTCACACACACTACTGAAAATCGATACGCTCACACACACAACTGAAATGCTCTCACACACACTACTGAAATGCTCTCACACACACTACTGAAAAGCTATACGCTCACACACACTACTGAAATGCTCTCACACACACTACTGAAAAGCTCTCACACACACTACTGAAAAGCTCTCACACACACTACTGAAATGCTCTCACACACATACTGAAAAGCTCTCACACACACATATGAAAAGCTCTCACACACACATATGAAAAGCTCTCACACACACATATGAAAAGCTCTCATACACACATATAAACATAAAAATATGAGAGCTTTTCAGTAGTGTGTGTGAGAGCTTTTCAGTAGTGTGTGTGAGAGCATTTCATATGTGTGTGTGAGAGCTTTTCAGTAGTGTGTGTGAGAGCTTAATTTCAGTGTAAACAGAAGGTGTTTCAGTGAAAACGGAAAGCGATTCGCGATGAGAGTCAATCAGCGAGTAGCTACTTCAACCCAGATGGTTAGTTGACTTGGAGCTGTTCAATCTGTTTCCTGAGGGAAAACAAGTTTACAAGTGCCATGTTTTCAGTTTATTTTATTCAGTAATTATTATTATTATTCAACAGATGAATTTAAATAAAATCGCACTGCTCTGTAACATCTTGTCTCTTGTCTGGAACCTTTTTCTTAAGTGCTTCATTTAAATTTAAAGAAAGAAAAAAAAAATTAGAGTGTGCCATTGGGCTGTGCCCTTGCAACCAGATGCCGCACTAGAGCTTCTCATATTGCAGTGGCTGTTTCTGTTGGCTGGTCCTGAAGGGCTGTCTCCTGGTCCTGGGGTAGCTGTAGCAAATTGAATGGCTCTCTGGGACCTGGCAGCATGGTTTTGTTTTTTGTTTGTTTATTGTTAGGTTGCTGCTACCGCTTAGACCAAAAATCCATTGGAACACATAGTAGCTAGCTAGCCTCACTGCTAATAAGTATAACGTTAGCATGCTGATATGAATTGACCCATTACTGGCCTTCTGATGACAGCTCCTAACCATGGTTACTGTTGCTAACGAACTCAGACAAACAAACATGCAACAAAGTCATTTGCTATGGAGTAATGCTGGGAGCGTTGCTCTCTATCCAATGAATAAGGAATGTATTTCACGTATGTGTAGAACCTATTTAGAATGGCTGACCTTACATAAAACGGCAGTGAAAAAGCCCAGAGGCAAACAGTACCTCTGCCTCCTTTGAGGGGGTCGTGTGAGAGCATGTCAGCATGCTAACGTTATACTTATTAGCAGCGAGGCTAGCTAGCTACTATGTGTTCCAATGAATTTTTGGTCTAAGCATTAGCAGCAACCTAACAATAATGGTCGAGAGCTTCTGTTAAGACCTACAATACTCTGCAACATTGGTGTAGCACATGAACATCTAACCGAGTCGATGTAGACATATAAAAAGTCGTGTAGATAGCTTTATTCTAGGGCTGAAAGATTAATTGCATTTGCGATTTAATCGCGATATGATAGAACGCAATTTTCTAACCGCAACGTTCGCAATTAAAAAAAATATTTTTTTTTTCTTAAGATGGTACATTTTGCACACAGTGTTTAAAACGTGCATGCATTGTGTTTATTCTGACTTTGTTTAAATTACTTAAATGCACAGTGGCAAAGCCACCGATTTGTTGTTCTTCATTCTGTAATGAGCAGTTAAATAAAAATGTGAATTGTGGGAAATAATATTTTACATAAATGTATCTAATATTGTGTTGGTCATATTGAAATCATTCATTATGATTTGTTGGGAAAAAAATTAGGATAAAATAAAAAAATCGCATATTAAATCGCAATCGCAATATTGGGGGGAAAATCGCAATTAGATTATTTCCCCAAATCGTTCAGCCCTACTTTATTCACATAAAATATTTCCCATTAACAGGCTCCCGAGACGCCGCCATCTTGGTTCGATTTTTTTGATAACTCCCGCCCCTAGGCTTCCAGATCACACACACGCCGAACTGATTGGCTCTCATCGCGAATCACCTTCCGTTTCAAGTGAAATACCTTCCGTTTCAAGTGAAATGCCTTCCGTTTCAAGTGTGTATGTGAGCATTTCACTAGTGTGTGTGAGAGCATTTCAGTAGTGTGTGTGAGAGCATTTCAGTAGTGTGCGTGATAGCATTTCAATAGTGTGTGTGAGAGCTTTTCATATGTGTGTGTGAGAGCTTCTCATATGTGTGTGTGAGAGCTTTTCATATGTGTGTGTGAGAGCATTTCACTAGTGTGTGTGAGAGCATTTCAGTAGTGTGTGTGAGAGCTTTTCATATGTGTGTGTGTGAGAGCTTTTCAGTAGTGTGTGTGAGAGCTTTTCAGTAGTGTGTGTGAGAGCTTTTCAGTAGTGTGTGTGAGAGCTTTTCATATGTGTGTGTGTGAGAGCTTTTCAGTAGTGTGTGTGAGAGCTTTTCATATGTGTGTTTGTGAGAGCATTTCAGTTGTGTGTGTGAGAGCGTATACATTTTTAGTAGTGTGTGTGAGAGCATTTCAGTTGTGTGTGTGAGAGCTTTTCAGTAGTGTGTGTGAGAGCTTTTCAGTGTGAAAGCATTTCAGTAGTGTGTGTGAGAGCATTTCAGTAGTGTGTGTGAGAGCATTTCAGTAGTGTGTGTGAGAGCATTTCAGTAGTGTGTGTGAGAGCATTTCAGTAGTGTGTGTGAGAGCGTATAGTTTTTCAGTTGTTTGTGTGAGAGCATTTCACTAGTGTGTGTGAGAGAGTATAGTTTTTCAGTAGGGTGTGTGAGAGCATTTCAGTTGTGTGTGTGAGCGTATAGTTTTTCAGTAGTGTGTGTGAGAGCATTTCATATGTGTGTGTGAGAGCTTTTCAGTTGTGTGTGTGAGAGGGTATTCTGAATAATGTCCCTCACGGCCCCTTATACACACACACACACACACACACACACACACACATACAGACATACGCACACATACACACAGACAGAAGAAACAAATTCATCCATGAAAGTACAAAACAGAAAATGTATAATTTAGTATTTTGTAACAACATGAATGCCCATACAATACTGACAAAACGTGTGATGAATTTCTAAAAGAGGGCATAAACACTCATTTGACTATTTATTTGATTTATTTGCTATTTTAATCTTAATTGCAGTCTATGCACCTTGATATTTTTTTAACAAAAGTTAGCACAATTAAAGGTGCAGTGTGTAGGAATTAGTGGCATCTAGCGTTGAGGTGGCAGATTGCAACCAAATGAATACCCCTCTCTTTCCATGTCCAGTGTCCATCCCCTGCACCCTCGGGCCAACAGTTTATCCTACACAGCAAAGTGCATAGTACACATGTAGGGACTGGCATGGCTACTGTACATCATGAGCAGAGAAATAAATAACTACATAAATAAATAACCTATTATACAAATAAGATGTGTCATTGTCATAAAATATGTGCATGTGTTTGGACAGGACTACAGACTAATCTAATAAGATATTTTGGAAGGCAAATGTCATTTTGATATTGGGATAAACTGATCCTACCTTCATTAGCCCTATCTGTGGAGACATTTGCCTACTGGGACACATTATGTAACCTTAGCAAATCTCCTTCAAAGTAAAAAGCATAGTTGTATCTGATCTGTGAGCTTTGGAATTTTATTTCAAAGTCAAAGTCAAAGTAGCTTTATTGTCAATTACTTTGCATGTTAAGACATACAAAGGAATTGAAAAAAACGTTTCCCACTCTCCCACGGTGAAACATATAAGTGCACACGCACAACAACAGATAAGACAAGACATATAGATATACATATACATATAGTTATAAACATTCAGATACTTGTACAGCAGCATAAGTTTACTTTAAAGTGAGGTTATGGTAGTGCAAAAAAAGGCAGCAAAAAGACATCCTGTGAGATGTATTTGTGTGCAGATATTGGCAGTGCAAGTATAACAGTAAGTGGTAAAGTGATAAAAGTGCAAGGGACAGTTTTGTTGCAGAGTCCTGAGTTATTGTAGGGGGGGGGGGGGGGGGATTTCAGCCTCGTATCAGACTGACGGATATGGCTGGGGGGAGTGAGGGGAGAGAATTTAGCTTCCTGACAGCTTGGTGTATAAAGCTATTTCTGAGACTGGTGGTGCGGCAACGGAGGCTCCTATACCTTCTTCCAGAGGGTAGGAGGCTGAACAGACTGTGTGCGGGGTGGCTGGTGTCACTCGCAATCGAGGTAGCTTTCCGGGTGAGGCGGGTGGTGTATATGTCTTGCAGGGAAGGGAGTGGGAGTGGGGCACCAATGATCTTACCAGCTGTGTTCTATTGGATTGGAGAGAACAATTATCTACAAGCTACTACATTTCACATCCACCAATAGGCTCTTTTTTATATTTACATTGAATTCTTAATCCACGGCCTTTGATACATCGTAAGTAAGACTAAAGCTTCTACACTGTCAGACCAGAACAAGCATCTTCCATACAAAGCAAATATTTCCTGCATTAAAACAGTATCAAATATACTATATATATACTAACAGTATAGGTTTACAAGAGTAGCAGTCAGAACGTTAGTGCAAACCCCTTACACACAATTAGCGTACAATTATGTTCAAATGAACTTAATTAAGTTCAACCTACTGGGTAGCTAAGTGTTGACAACTCATTTATCTGCAAGGAAAACATTAAACCATTGTTAATCCTACATCAGTCAGCGTAGGCTAAGACTCTCACTAACCAACATTTAGTTTTTTTACATCTTGTGCTAACGTGCGCTTTCATTTCCAGCAGTAGGCTTGTGACAGGTAGTTCTGTTCTTCTCAAAACATAAAATGGTTAGGTAGCACCACCAGTCACGATTCCTCTTCTCTCTTCTTCTCTGTCCTCCAAATGCAAGCTGCCACTTCAACGCAAAGTTGTGAAAAGCTCTCTCATAAACCAGTGTTGTCCGTTCTGGGCTACAATAGAAACATAGCTAAATAGATAACAAATAGCTCATTCTAAGCTAGCATAAACATATTTATGAATATCATATTCCATTTCTGCTAATAGATCTCCTTAAATCCTACACACTGCACCTTTAAATGCCATAATGGTGCATGAAATGCAGCCTAATCCAAATTATATCACAACCTACATACTGTCCCTTAGCCTGGGCAGTGGAGTGAAGATGAGGCCCTCTCATCACTCCATCCAGTGTCCAACTGACATTCAGTTTGTGCAAGCAGCACTTGAATTTGATGTGTGTCAACGGACGGGCAGAGGCGAACCATTTTAATTGACAGAAAAGGGATGACTGCTTCATAATTTAAAGCATGTTTTTTTTTTCCCCCCTCTTGAATTTTTCCTCGCCTGTGCTGAGGGCAAAGTTGAAGTGATAGATGGCCTGGGTTGACTGTGGGGGAATGTAAATGATGTTGCAAAAGAGCACGAAAGAGTGGGAGAGAGAGAGAGAAAGAGAGAGAGAGAGAGGCATTCCTCTGGGAAATGAGGGGAGAGAGGGAGGAAGATAGATAGATGGAGAGAAGGGGGATGATAGGAGTCAAAAGAAGATAGAGATCTTTTCTAAGTGAGGTCTCCCAATGTCCTCATCATCACGGGTCAGTGACAGTAGGCAGAAAACAAAACCACATGCGTACATACACACAAACGCTCACACACACACACACACACACACCCACTCACAAACAAACACACACACACACACACACACACACAGACACACAGACACACATGCACACACACTCACACATTCACACACTTTACTACGGTCAGCTTTTGACAGCATCTCAGGGCTGTATACTGTACTCTACACACAGTGTACTCTTCAACTGAAAATGAAAGGAGACACCCACACCAGTGCAGGGATAATCCAGTGCTTACACACACACCTGATGAAATAAATCACCACGTTGCAAAAAAGTTTGGCCTCTGTGCTTGTACTCCATCATCAGGTGTGATAGATTGTGTCGCTGTGTGTAACCCTGCGTGTGTGAGTGTGTGTGTGTGTGTGTGTGTGTGTGTCTTTGTCTGCATGTGTAAACCACAAGGACAAAAGTGTATACATGTAATTAGCACCCAGGGAGCCTGGCAGTATTGAGAGCTCAGTCTGGTCTGTGGTTTCTTAATTACACTAATTACACTTCTGATTAGTGAGTGAGAGTGAGCCAGTGGGAGATGGGCAGGATGTATGTACTTTAGAATACCCTTTAGAAAAGCCTTTGAAAATAAATCCCCTTTTCAAAGCCCCCCAAATTGTAGAGATGCAATCCACAGGAGCGGCTTAAATATTTCAATAGCAGCCAATCGCGGAGAGGCGCTGTTAGATCGATTGGGGTCGGAGACGCTCTCGAAACAAACATGAATCATGAGGGGTGGTGGATGGAGGAAGGATTTTGCTTCTGATCTACAGCAGCACTCTCTCTCAGTCGTAGAGATCTGCGATAATGATGAAGTGCTCTTTGGGGTTCTTCGATATGGCACGGGTGACAACGCGAGTCGCTGAGTCTCGCATCTGTTTCACACGTCTGTTTCATCTTGCTCACACAACCGGAGGTATCAGGTCAACTTCAAATGTGTAGTTAGGGGTTGGGGCCTCGCATGGAACAGACTGATTATGAACTGTCGTCTAACAAGCGAAAAACATGGTGTTTAAATAAAGCATTAGGAGAGGGACTTTTGGTCACAGTTCACTAACAGATATCAACACAGTTACGTTTTTTGGATCCTCCACTGGGCAGCTGAGCTGAACTTGCCCACACACAGTTGGGGCTGCGCTGGAGAAAGGCATATTAGGCTCAGCCCAGATGATAGCAGGACATCTGCCAAAAGCTTCGGAGGTGGTTCTGTGGATCAGGGTATTTGAAACGCACATCACTTGCCAGAGATCGGGAGGTGGGACGGAGCCAAATCATCTAATTAACTTTGAGATTTTCACGGTGCCATAAAGCATCTGAGGGGCCAATCAAATTTTCGGCACACGAACAAAAAACAAATAAGGCAGAGTGCTGTTTGTCAGCCGGAAATGTTGTCTTCCTAAACTTTTATGATCTAAAGAACAAAACAAAGAGCAGGATGCGTCATCTGTCTTCTCTGCTAAACCATATGATCCGCATCCAATTCCACACCGAAAGAAAGGGATTCGACTCCATATATCCTGGGGGGATATATGCTACATCAATAGGAAAAGAAAGGACCTTAGGGTGTTCATTTTAGTCTCAAAGCAGAAGGAAAGCCACATAGTGTGCATAGTGTGATGCTAGCTGGAGCTGCTGCTGGCCTGGAAATGATTGATAGTATCACGTCACACAGACAGCTAACCAATAGATGATATCGAGTGAATGGGCAGACTGCTGGAGGGTAGGTGCCTGGAAAAGTCTTTTAAAAATCGGACTTATTCACTCGGCTGTGGAAAATAATGCCCTGCTTCGTAAATAATTGGAATAGTGAAAATAGAGTCATTGATACGTTCGCTTCACAACACTGCTCTGAGGGACAGGAAGTGGTGTGCGGTGCGGAGGCCATGAAGTGTGTGTCTCCGAATGTAAAGCGTGGAGCCGTAGTCGGTCCATGCTCCAGCGCAGAACACTCTCCCGCAGTGAAACTACTCCGGCTTAACCAGCCCCTCTCCCCCTCTCTCTCCTCGCCGATAAGCGACTACATGACATGACATGGATGCCGCGTCAGTCAAAGAGCAGCCGCCTGTCACAGTCTGGCACGCTGTGGCACAGCCTACCAGGCTTCACATGGTAGTAGGAAACCGGCATGGTATTCTCAGCCTTCTCACCTCCTCCCTGTGACGGTGTGTGTGTGTGTGTTTGTGTTATTATGTGCATATGAGTATGTGTATGTGTATTCATGTATGTATGTTTCTGTGTGAGTGTGTGTGTGTGTGTGTGTGTGTGTGTATGTGTCTCTCTGTGTGTGTGTGTGTGTGTGTGTGTGTGTGTGTGTGTCTCAAATATGTTGGTAAGGGAACTGTGTGTGGCATGGTGTGTGTAGTATCTTCACATGTTGTTTCCGCTGCGTTGATTGAATCAGCCTCGTCCCCATGCCGCCTCACGGGAGCGAAGGCGGTGGCGTCGGCTGTGGAGAGAGACGGAGAATTTCTGACTCTTTTAAACGGATCTCTCTCCCAGTCACCAGTTGGCGCCCGGCCTGCCTGCTCGGCCAGGCGGAAAATAACACCTCCTAAATAATGAAATAAGCTCATTCAATAAAAGACTGAAGGCTTCTTGTGCCTTTTTTCCCACATTAGAATAAATACAGGGATCGGCACAGAGCTTGCCCACTATGAAAACGTCCTGCCTCTCACCCTCTCTCAGCTTCCTTCCACCCTGCCTTTTCTTTCTCTCTCTCTCTCTCTCTCTCTCTCTCTCTCTCTCCCTCCACTGTCTAATATTCTTTTAGAAATCCCCTTCATCTTCATTTACTCTGCATCCCTGCTGTTTCCTTTGATTTCCACGAGCGCGTTCCTTGTTCTGTGAGTGTATCTCCATGCTGGTGACCAGGATTAAGGAGTGTGTAGCAGCTGCCGGGAATAAGACAAACACCTCTGACCTCAGATCCCCATTAGAAATGCTTTTGTTTTGGGTTTTTTCAACCAAAACATGTAGCCTGTACTGCTTGTCTGTGTGTGTCTGTGCGTGTGTGCCTGTGCATGTGTGCGTGTGCTCCAGACAGCATCGTGTCTTGCTCCCAGGTCGCCCTCAATAGAATTAGTCACCTGGCGTCCCATCCGTATAATGTGATTTAACCGCCCCAGACACTGGTGAACGCCTTGACCTGGGCAGTGGCGCAGACTCACCCGTCGCCCATGCAGCCGCTAGCAGAGAGGACACCACAGATTGCTTATGCATTATTTCACAGCAAGTTTGAGATGATAGAATGAGCTCCTCTGTTTGGCTGGGTGCTCTGTGCCAGCGACAGCTGTGGCCCATATTTTGGCTGCGTGTTGTAAACAACAGAAGAAGCCTCCTGCTACTTGAAACACCTGCTGCAGTGTAGTCCTGTAGCCTAGCGCTGCCTGACGCAGTGTGGTGAAATGTAACATGCCAGCAGCACATACAGCAGCACATACAAGCCTGAAACACAGCAGATCCTAACAAAGGGAGATAAAAGCAGGGACTCCCTGTGTGGCATTAACATTGGAGCCTGAACTATAGAGGGAGTTCATTTCAGGTGCATCAGTGCTCCGTGATAAGGATTAGCACAATGGATGCCAAGGCTTCATGGGTGGGTCTGAAAACCTATTCCTGTGAACGTCGCAGTCTTCTAACTGGTACTCTTCGCCAGGTCTCCTCTGCAATTTTGAGGAGTTCACTGCCATATGCACATTACACAGACTGAGCTGAGCAATAAAATCCTTATCCTTCATCTGATGCCTTCCCCACTTTTATTACAATGGCTAGGGTGAGCCAACCACAGTCATTTCACAGTGCACACACACACACACACACACACACACACACACACACACACACACACACACACAAACACAGACAGGAAGACAGAGTGCATTAGTCAAGCTAGAGAGGAAAAAACAACTCTTTTCACTTAAGATGGGAAATTTTTTTTTGTTCCAAATGGAAATAGAGTCCTCAAATGGAGGTCAGATGTCCGGAGACTGCAGCGCACTCTCTGCTGATTGAATTAGTCCTCCATTCAAGCAGCCAAGCTCTACTTGGCACACAAATGTAAAGAGAGCAAAACGCAGAGGAGAGAGCCAGAGAAGATGCAGAGATCACATCATAGACAAGAGAAAGAGACAAGGAGGGAAAAGAGGAGAGAGAGTGACAGAGAGGGAGGTGGAGAAGAAACAGTTGCTGAGATTGTAACTCAACCTGACATAAAATCCTGTGTTTAGCTGTAGCCTGGCATCCTCACAGGAGCAGAGCCACAGAGGACTCTCTATGAGTCTCCACCTGCCTCTAGAAGCACGTGCAGCAGCCCCCACCCCCCCCAACCCCCCACCACCCGTTTCTCCACTCTCACTCCCAATTCCCCCGACCAGCATGGTGGCCAGTGGGCACACAGGGGCCTCTGTGAGCGGGTTTAGTGGTGACATTTATCCGCGCCCACGCATCTGCAGCGAGATCCTCTCCCAAAGCTGCACCCCTCCCCAACTCCTTTCTCAATCTTTTCTTGTGTGTGTGTGTGCGTGTGGGTGTTGTGTGTCTGTGTCTGTGTGTGTGTTTTGGGGCGGTGGTGGCTAACGGAAGCTTGGCTCTTTTCATCCAGTGAATGGCTGCTCCCTGCAATAAATTAAACTGTCAATCAAAGCACGTACCTAATATTCTCCCATTTCCCCATGCCACTGATTAATGGGATGAAGTGTGTTTATCAACATGCCATATGTGGGACTGAATTAATTAGGGCCTGTCTCCGTGTGTGTGTGATTTTTTTTTGGCGGGGACCGGGACGTACGGTACATCCTTGTCCAGCCTAATCGCGTATTGGAAATGAGATATCTTCAGAAATTGTCCCTCCCCGTTAGTATGCAAATGTGAATTTCGGTGTGCCTCACTCTAAATACCTCCACGCTGGAAGATAGAGAGGGAGAGCCAGTGTGATAATGGGCACTCTGGGAGAATCATTCCCAAACCAGGCAGCCATTAATCAAATTACACACAGCTAAACAACACAAAAGCAACTTTTCCCCACTTCGTTCTTTTTACACTTCTTTAACTCAGAGGGGCCTCCATGCCTTGTTGAATGAAGACACCCTAATGATAGTCTTAACATCTATTCATAAGAAGCAGAAGCAGAAGCAGAAGCGTCCCTACATTACATCATTAATCTCAGCTGACCATCCCGAGATTCAGCCTGCTTTGTCTGCGATCGTACTTGTGTTCTGCCACGCAGGTACTGATGCATCTCACAGAGAGAATGTGTCTCTGTTGAAACCTTGCACCCCTCTAACACCGGCGAGGCTCCATAATAACCACGAGCAACACCCTTTTGATACTCTGCAGGGCCACAGATAGCTGTTCTTTTCCACTTGAGAAAAAAAACAGTAAAGCTTGAACTGGTGATGTGTTTATTGCAGTGTGTTGGTGAAGATAAGTGTGCTCGTATGGAAATAACCCGTCCAATATACTCAACAAAGACTTGCGTCTGTGTCTCTTGAGATCCTGAGTGGGCCGCTGAAGCTCACCGCAAATAGGCTGCAATAGCACCGTAACGGCTTTGATACCTCACTTTACACCAGGTATGAATGCACGCTGGCGTGCGTTAGGCAAACAGATTTATTCAAACTCCAGTAATGCACAGATGACACACTTTTATTGCACTGGCGTGTGGGTGTCAATTATATGCTCCTATTAGTTAGGTATTAGTATTAGTTAGGGATATATATGTAAGTGATATATAAATGATACATACCACGTGCAATGATCTTGGGTTTATTAGTGTAATTCGGCTAGCTGGTGAATGAGCCTTTAATAGCTCACGCTTCATCCACTTCCACCCCATAAGAACTGCTTCCATCCCCTTGAGGGGTTCATTGACATCCCACTTAGCACTGGTCTATCAGTGCAGCCCTGGAGAAAAAAGGTTAGGACAGAGTTTAGAAGGTTAGAAACGGTCTCTGACAAGAAATATTATTATGAATTAACCTACCTGGCACACAGTAAGTCTGGTCAGAGTACCACTCTGTGGCAACTCAGTCGGAACCACCCTTTGGCTAAACTGTCACTAAGTACAGCCAGCATGTCTTCACCCATTTCGGGCTGAAAGGACTTGTAAAAGTCAATAGGCAGACCATCTAGCCCTTGGGGGGGGCTCTGTGCAGTTCCTCTAAGGGTCAAAGCCCTAGCCTCGGTGGACACCTGGGGACGTTTGTCAAGAAAGACAATGTCATTAGCCTGATGATATCTCACTCTTGTATACCTCCCCATAGAAACTAACCACTCTATTGCGTATGTCAGCATGGTCAGACAAGAGTTTTTCAGCATAAGGCATGAAATAAATGGTTTTAGTTTTTTTATTTAAAAAATTGAAAGCAGGACCTGAGCAGAGTTCCCTGTGCTGTTATTCCTAGCCAATGCATTCTTTTGAAGTCTTAGATTTTCAGTGTGAGTCTGTTTGCTTGTGTTTTCAGTTAAGTCCTGGAGCTCAATGATTTCTTTCTCTAATGTTTTCATAGATCGAGTTATGTCTCTTGTGACATTGTATACAGTACACTATTGACATAATTGTTTCATCTGCACATTGCTGCAATGCCTGGAAGGAAGATCCCAAAAGTGTCTAAACACGTCCTTAAAATGATCATCAGATAATAAATTGGTATTAAAATGCCAGTAAGCACAGAATTTAAGGATAAAGAGCAAACAACTAAACTGTGGTCTAAAAAACTGACTGGAATAATGGAGCAGTTTCTAAAAAGACTAAGCTGGTGTTTAAAAACATAAATCCTATCCAGTCTTGCCGATGTATACTGCTCCATGTGCAGTTTGACAATTCTTCCAAATGTCAACAAGGTCATTTGAATTCCCTAACTCAATGAGCTTTCTGCATGAGGGCATGTGTGGCTTTACATGATTCCTATCAATTGCCTTTTCGTTGCAGTTAAAATCCCCTCCCAGAACTTAAACTTGCTGAGAATCACAGAAATATTTTTTTACTTCTGTCAATTGCAATATTAGGTGTGTATTTTCAAATTGGGCTTTGAATTTTAAAAGTCTACTTTTAACGATAGGATAAGGGAGCACAGCAACCCCACCACTGTTTGAGGTGTTGTGACTAAATAACGACATCAGATTTCTTAAACAAATACCATATCAAACCTTTTTTTGTCTGATTGTCTCAAAACAAACAGCTCTCTTATTTCTATAACCCCATTTAGATTCAAAGAGGCCACACAGATTCCAACCACACCTGAACATACACTACCATCATAGAACACAAAACACTAGGCTTTATCATTATCACTACTGATATCATTAAAACATTAAGCTTGGTCGGTATTTTCTTTAGATGGTAGACCTCCTGCTTAGTAAAGCAGCCCTCACTCATAAATGACCTTGTTCTTGTAGTGAATGGTTTCATATAGGGAAGCAGTCATTAATTTCTAGTGTGCTTTGTTTCTTTCAGAAACATTTTAATATCATCCATGCTCTAAGTGCGGTTGGTAAATCCACTTTGATGTTAACTGCAAATCACTTTCAGCATCCAACATACTTATATCAATGAGAATATTGTAACGTTAGTGGTTTCCTGGTATGAATTATAAGGACACGCAGACAGGAGACAGTGGTTAACGTTGAATTGAACAGATTTATTGCCCTCTCATGACAGGCTAAACTAAAAAAACGAACTCAATCTCTGCGTGGGCATAAAGCTCCTCTCTCGATCCCCTCCCCTCCCTTATCTAATAACCAATAATCTAATAACTAAGAAACGAAGGCAACTGCTCCCCCAAGAGCTAAAACAGTCTTTCTTCTAGCAGGATCACTAACATTTCTCTCTTTTTTAGCATTTTTATTCGCACAAGCCCGTTTTCTCTTTTGGGGTATTTTGAAAATATTGTCATCCATTTCCATTCGATTTTATCTATGGAGGTCTGTACCTGACCACTGTTAGCTGCTGGATCATTGCTGTTTTGTGAGCAATCTGTGCTTTCACATCCGGCATTGTCCACTACCACTCCCTCTGGACTTGTCATCTCATTGTGTAAGTCTGTTACATCTACTCCTGCTCGTTCCTGAGGCACATCTACCACCCCCCAACCCCCAACCCCCAACCCCCTGCGCACAAAGAGAGAAAGAGATCAGGAATAAGAGAGAATGAGAGAAACAGGCCAAGAATTGCATCGGAAGACAAATTTGTTTTGTTGGATAGAAAGAAAAAGAAAAGAAAGAAAGTCACAGAGAAGCGATGGAGGAAGAAAGAAAGAAAGAAAGAAAGGCAGAGAGAGAGCCTATGAATGAACGAAACCCCATAAAAAGGGAAGCAGACTCAGGTAGTGGCCACAGTGGAGCTCCTTGTCCGTGGGGACACGAGTCTCCAAATTCATATTAATGAGGCTGATTTATATTCCTTGTCGGATGCACAAACAATGGAGCATTACATGTGGGAAATTACTCCAGATTACGAACAGGGCATCACACCAATAAGAGCCTGTGTGCGGCTTCAGGTCTCATTACTGGCAGTGAGAGTTTGCTGATCTCTGAGTGATATTTCACTGGGCCACCTATTACTTCTTAATCAATTTGCATGTGAGATGGATGGGGATGCATTTGTTCCTTTCTGTGGGAATGACAGCCTTTCTGCATGGAAAAAGCGCACATGGGAAGAAATAGCTATTTCCTGAGCTCTGTGGACCACCGTGCCCTTGCATTTAGTTACACACTGATACAGAAGTTAGGAGAGTTACGGAGCAAATTGGATCATCTGATAAGCATTCAAGCAAGCAGGTTTGTCAGGTATAGACAGACAGGTGGAGAACATACACACATAACTCAAATGTGGAAAACAGGCAGTAAAGGTTAGAAAAGGTGTGGTGTTTGTGTGTCTGTGTGTGTGTATGTATATGTGTGCGCACATACAGTATATTTAGGTGTGTGAGAGTGAATGTGTGAACTTAAATGAGTTTGCGTGCCTGTGGTTGAGTGTGAAGCTTTCGTGCTGTGCCAAGGGGTGTGTGTGTAGCCAACCATGTCGTAAGTTGGTAGCACACTCTCACATACTTGGGAATGATGGAGAGAGATGCCTCTCTGGAAGGAAACCAGTGCGTGGCGGATATAATGACAAATCCACTCGCAAACTGGATTTAGTGGCAGCCAAGTACGCTGCACATGAAATGCAAATAAGCCTCCCATGAACACAGCATTGACAACAAGCCACAAATTCTGGTGCAGCAACCCACATCTCTATTCTGCATCACTACACCTATTGTTAGTGCTACATACATATATATACTGTATATATATATATATATATATATTGTTAGTGCTACATATATGTATATATATATATTGTTAGTGCTACATACATATATATATATATATATATATATATATATATATATATATATATTTTAGTGCTGTCAGTTTAACGCGTTATTAACGGCGTTAACGCAAACCCATTTTAACGCCGTTCATTTTTTTAACGCGAGATTAACGCGTTTTTTATTTTTTTAGATTAACATTCTTTTTGGCCTCGCAAACTGTGTAGTAGGCTAAGGTTACGGTTTGAGTGAATGGTGAGCGCGATACGGCGAAATGGATGATAAAAAGCTTCAGAATGGAAAGTTTACTTTTAAAAGTTGTGTTGTGCAAAAGAAGCGAGCTTCACTGTTGTCTGAAAATGGCAACAGGCAGCTGGCTGAAAGCAAAGAAGTAGTAGGCTTACCTTTTATTGGTAACCTAACTGTTACAGTTCATTGTTTCTGAAATAAGAGGCCTAACTGCTATGTTCCCAGCAAACTTGGAAAAAAGAAAATATTAAGCCATGGTTTAACTGCACTATAGGCTGAGTCCTTGTTTACCGGAAATGTGCACTTTATAATTTTATTTTGTACCGCCCTGTTGGCAATGTTGGTTTTCAATAAAATAAAACATTTGCATAAAGCAAGCCAATACACTTTTCCATGTTGATAAGGGCATTCAAATAAAAATAAAATGATGGAAAAAATACATAAACGAAGGGACATTTAGAATAGATAAAAATTACGATTAATCGCGATTAATTTTGAGTTAACTATGACATAAATGCGATTAATCGGGATTAAATATTTTATATATATATATATATAGTTAGTGCTACATACTGTACATACATACATGCATACGTACATACATACATATATACAGTATATATAACCAAGACGCCCATGAGACTGAGAATAAGATTGTCAAAGTAAGACACAACAGCAGCAAAAAACACCCTGACTAGTAACAATATGTATGGCAGAAACATCCTCTATCTGGGACTGTAGAAGGAGTCCAACACAGTGTTTTAAACCAGCTCACTCATCTGAATAGGGTAATGCATTTAAACTAAAACAATATCTGTGTACATGCTCTTCATTTGCCAGCACACTAACGAGAGGTGGGCCATCTGGAGGGATAGCTGAGGGAAAAGCACATTGTCAAGGATTATTCATAACAGCATATTGTCAAGAATGCACGTGTGTGTGTGTGTGTGTGTAAGGTTGTGTGTGTGTGTGTGTGTTTGTGTGTGTGTGTGTGTGTCAGCTTGTGTGTGTTCGTGTCAGCGTGCCTGTGTGTGTGTGTGAGTGAGTGTGTGTACGCGTGTGTGTGTGTGTGTGTGTGAGTCAGTGTGCGTGTGTGAGTCAGTGTGTGTGAGTATCAGCGTGCGTATGTGTGTGTGTGTGAGTGAGTGGGTGGATGCAAGCAGATGGAATTAAACTCTGAAGTTCATCTCCCATTGAAGCCGCTGCTCATAGCAATCCAGATAAGTGGTGCAGAGAGGAGCTGGTTAAGGGCCTTCCTGTTGCTCCAGCCCGCCCTTGTGTGCGGCCTCTCGCGGCGTGAGTGAAATCTAAATATGGGTTAGGTCCACAGGGCAACAGGTGGGTGTTTGGAGGTCAACATGGTGTGTTCAATTGGCCATGAATAGCCCCATACAGTATTATCTCTCTTTCCAGCCCAGCGCACGATACAAAGTGTCCAATTTGTTCTCAAACGAGAAGAGGAATTGAGTAGGAACAGACTTCTGGCATAACTGGCAACTAAAGACTAAAGTAACCTTCCGTGTGGTTGTAAATGGTTGAGTTGAAGCTTATGGATGATGGATGACACTGCCTTTATAAACGCAGAGGAAAACAAATAAACCTACACCAACACCACACACACACGCACACACACACACACGCCTGCACGCGCATCTATAGTGCCCATTACCTGCCCCCTGAAGCGTTTTACAGCAGGAGCTCTGAGCCCTATTAAAGAAACATCGGAATCCCAGCCGTAAGTCATGCTCCTCAGGCAGGGCTGTATAAACTGACCCCTCTGCACCTTGATTCGCTGCCGCTGTCAGAGGGCCCGCCGCCGTCACCACGGAGCGTTTTTACGAGTGTGGAGCCGGAGTCAATGTTTGATTTTATGACAAGCTCCCCTTCAAATAAAAGAAAGAAAGAAAGGAGGAAACTTTTTAGAACCCACCATTTATTCTCACAACATAGAACTGATAATTGAAGCCTCTGCTCTGAGACAGAGCGACAGAAAGTGTGAGAGCACCATGGCAATATCTTCTCGCTTAGCAACCACATTTCTCAGATGCCAGTGGATCAGCAATGGATGGTTGTACAGATGAGTCAGAAAGGCAGGGTGCATGCTGGGACATGTCTATGAGCCCCACCAGGCTTGACCAGCCAGCCCACCAGAGGTTGCTCAAAGCCAGTCTCGACCCAAGCTGGTCTTATTTTTATAGCAACCCATCAGAACCTCAGCACTGTGGGAGTCTCCAGAGCAAGTGTCTGTGTGCTGTAATTTAGACGACAGTTCCTTTTCATGGGAGCGACTCATATAGTATATGGTGGCATCACAGTACATTACTGCACATAAGGTGGGGTCAAGAAGAAAAGGACAGATGTGAAAGACACTTGGAGCAGACCGCAGAGATTTCTCACAGAGAAGCTGAAGCCAACTGTGTCACAGCGCTGGTGTATTCAGAAGAAATAGTATTCAGTTCACAGCGTTGAATCACCTGAATAACCTCTAACCATCCACCCCATGCACTCAAGAGCATCTGCGAGCAATGACATTGGATATTGACTTTGATTTCTTCAACGTGAACCACGCTTGGAGTCAAGACAACAAGGCTTGCTTCCTCCAAAAATCGAATTACAAATCATTTCCCAAGGGGTGCCTCTGTCCAAACATCTGTACATTGTCCACAATGCAGACACCTGTTTCACCAGCAGCAGGTTGTAGATGTTTTATATCGAGTGTCACGAATCACAACTTCCCGCAGTTCACCCACCTCATTCCAGCACGCACATGAGTACATACTCTCACCATCCTCATAATGTACTTCAGTGCATATGTGACCATATATACGAGTACATACATGACTGTGAGTATGCACATGGGTATGTACTCAGCGCAGACCTTGCCCAGTCCCCTGCTCCCATATCCCCATAGATGTTACAGAAATGAGCCAGGGCAGAAGGCCCATTTTCAGGCAAAAGCCCTCTAGACAGATATGCAATAATGACCTCAACAATCATCTGCCTACTCCCCTAAAAAGCGATCTTCCACCAGAACATGGAACATCTGCCTCCCCTGCCGTTCCCCCGCCTTATCACCATCACCACCACCACCACCAGCCCGCCTCCTGACAGGCACTGAAGCTGGGGCCGGTTTACGCTTGATGTAGGGCGCTGTAATGAAGAAATATCATCCTGGTGGCAGCGAGCGAACCCTCTGCGTCTCTGACAGCCCACGCTCACCGCAGAGGCTTTCTCCTGTGACAGCCCCCCCCCCCCCCCTCCCTCCAAACACCACCCCCTCCATCCATGAAAAGCTCAGAGAATAACAACTGTCACGACGGTGCACTCAAACCTTGCCGCTCACTCATTGAATCCACGGCTAGCGGAGTCCGCAGAGAAGGGACAGACAATGAGAGAGTGGGCGGCCCGGCGTGAAAACCCAGCCCAAAAATAGAGAGGTGTAACAATGACTGTATGGGCACAGACTGCCCGATGGTGGTGATGGCGCAAGAGGAGGTAATTTATTGAGGCGTTTTATAGAGCCATGTCCTCTGTGGTGATAATAAAGAAACTGTTATGATCATGGCACTCTCGCTCTGGGGGTTTCAGACTGCAGGGGCCCCGTAAAGCCTCTTTATGTCTCATAAAATGGGATTGACAGAAAAAAGGATTTCTAAATTTTAAGATATGATTCTACATGGAATATAGTAGTATATGATATATCTACTATCACGTGGTAATAACAAAAATGTTAGAATGTAAAAAATTACAAGAGGTTATTGTGAAAGGTATTATTTTCCATCTTCCACAAACCTAGCAATGTTTGCAAATGTAACACTACATTGAATAACTTTAGTTTAGTAGTACAGACCTCGCCTTTAAGTTTATTTATTCATTAAGGAAGCAGAAATAGAATGTAGGGCACAACCGCGGAAGAACATAAAGATCCTTGGCTGAGCCTCTCAGCAATGAATAAAGCCATTGATCTCTTTGCTTTTCTATTTCCTGGGCCTTAGAATCAGGTTGTGAACATCAGGGAACATATTTCTATATGTAGAAATACATTGAAACACAGTGTCAGAAAGGAGGTATGTTGTATTAAGAAAAAAACCTTTGTCTTCTCTTGTGTGAGAAATCTCTTTATCTGTCAGTGCAGTTAGCCATTAGCGCCGGAAAAGCTATTCTTTGTCAGCGGCCCTTCAGCTGGCGCTTCCAGGGCAGTTCTCTCAGGACACAGACTTCCTCTTCCTCTCGGTTACGTCCTGCCTCCTCCATTTTGTCTAAACTCCCTGAGATGCGTCTGGAGAAAGTGCAGATGTACTGGAGTGGCATCCTAGCTGAAGAAATCCCATGTTTTATTACTAATTCATTACACTGATAGATTCTGTACTTCACCACTCTTCTCCCGGCTTAACAGTTAACAGAACAGTCAACGGCTTAACAGTTCCTACTGCCTTTTTCTGCCTCAGTCAAGACAATACATTGTTTTCCCTGCACACAGGCAAATTAGGCTAATTAGTCCTGCTCCTGCAGTCTCGGTTAGCCTCAGTCCAGCTAGAGCTTGGACACCTATCAAACAGCTTCAGGCTCTTTCTTTCTTTCTCCCAAACATTTATACAGGAAGGTCAACAATACAGAATTCAGGGCATGAATTTCTTTTTCGCATGACCATAAGAACATCTGTGCATCTGTGGCTAGGAACACGCACATCAGATGTAGAGCATCTCTTTTCTTAGTCCCTGACCTAGTCAGGAGAATCTGGCTGCAGAGGGCTTGCAGCTATCTGCTGGGGGAGGGAGAAGGTTGTTTGTCTGGTAGAGGTCACTAGAGGTAACTGCATGTGTAGCCGTATGTCAGATGTTTCAACATGAAACAGCTTGCGATACCGACAGGCATCAGTGCATGTGCTCCCTGAGACAGGGGATGTGGATTGATAGAATATAGTCAGTTTGAGGGAAATTACTTGGGGATGATATGGTGAAGAAAAGAAAAGAAAAAAAAACGCTGGGGTCTGGTGAGGTGGAGGATAGTCATGTCTCTGCTGTACAAGTCTGGGGAGTGTTGGAGAAGAGTTCCAGAAGGCTACTGTGCTGAAGACGTGCTTTTAACCACACACACGCACACAACACACAAACGCAGAGACACTTTGATTATAAATTCTGAAATCAGAGGCAATCTTTGGCGTGTCACCGTGTCTGTGATTTCAGCTGGGTTGCCACTGGAGAGTAAGTCTCTCTGATGAGCTCTGTTCTCCCCCTGCCAAATTGATTGTTTTCACTTGGGCCACAGTTAATAAAAAAAAATGTTTTAAACGAGGACATCCATACAGTCTGGACAAAGCCTCCTGCTCTCACACATAAATCACCCATCACAAAACCACTTCTGCTTTAATGAATGGGTGCTAGATAGAGACGTTAAATAAGCGATGTGCTTAACAGTCACTGGAGATATACATCTTCTTTTTTTCAGATCCTACCTTACGTCTTCACAGTAATAGCCACATAAAGCCAACTGTCTTTGGTTGCTGGTAATTGGCAAACGGCTTCACATCACAGAGCACAAAGGCCCTTTCAGTCACACTGAGTGACTTCTGTTTGAAAAAGGAGGAAGGCAAAAGGCATATTCTTGCTCATTACCAAGTTCCCATGCCACACTAGCGTGCACCCGCCCAGTGCCAATCAGTTTCCCCCATACCGCCACCGCACGCACACACACACAAGAGATATGACTGTAATATGACACCTAATTAGTCTTCCTCAAATCCGGCAATTGGTATGCTGGGGGACGCTTTGGTGAAAAGTTTGCACCGCTAGCCTGTTCAAGCTCGGCCGAATCACGCGTCTCAGGCGCTAGCCGTGTTATGCCTCTGATGTGTTCCGTCCGTGGCATGGAGAAAAAAATAGATGACAGCCATGACAGTGGTGACACGCTCAGCATTGTAAGTCGTTTTCTGGAACATTCCATTGAGACGCTTGTGTGCTTGTCTCAGTCTCCACCACAGGGCCTTATCTGTGCTGATGGCTATTTCTCGAACGCTTAATTGCAGGGATTAGGGAGACTAAGGCTGTCTATACCATTCAAGGAATTCATTTTATTCATATTTAGCATGAGTTATATCTAGAGCTATAATTCTTGTCCTATTCTGTTGTCTCTGGGAGATGTGACGTTATTGTAGTGTGACATAGGTTTAATAACAGCATTGCACTTCTGGAACCAGCACAGGGTCTGCTGATGGATATTTCCTTCACACTCAGGTGCAGGGATGGAAAACTCAGGTGCCTTAAACCTTACACCTTTACCCTTAAAGCACCAGGTGCTTTAGTTCTTGTGGAGATGAGAGGAGAGGAGATGATATCATTTTCTGAGGCGTTGGTGTGAGTAGGAATGTGATCTTACAAGTGTGGATAAACACATGCTGACATTTTACAGGAATGCCAGTGTGCACATGTCCTGTGTGTGTGTGTGTGTGTTTGTGTGTGTGTGTGTGTGTGTGTGTGTGTGTGTGTGTGTGTGTGTGTGTGTGTGTGTGTGTGTGTATGTGAGTGTGTGTTTCCCTCCACACACCTCTAGCTTTCCATTTAATTGATGCTTTCAGTCCAGCACGACTGGCGCCCCATCAGAGATTAGATGGCCTGGGCTGACATTTAATGCCCCTCATCTTGTAATTTACAGCATCATCCCATGGCAACAACATCTCTCTCAAGGTTACCACAGCATGTTCCTCTGTGTCTGTGAAAGAGACTATAACAAAAAGGCATTGTTACAGCACGTAGCCAGCATACTAAATAAATCAGAAGGTGCGTGTTCTCCTCTAGTCATGCTCTGGCATGTGGGGACAGTTTGCTAATATCCCAGAGGTGAGAATGCATGATTCCTATGAGCTGCATAGAATGCAACAGGAGCGATGATTACTGATGTGGATGTGTTGTTAAAGGGTCAGGGGGAATGGTTCATATAATTTGTGCTCTGTAGGACTGCTCAGATTTAAATGAGATATCGTTTAGACTATAATGTTTACACACATGCACACACACTGACTCACTCACACACTCTTTCTCTCTCTCACACACACACACACACACACACACACACAAACACACACACAAGAGACTAGGGACCACACCCTCCTGAAGCTGAAGTGATATGTATTGCTGATGACACAGTGCTGCTGTAGTGACTGTAGTTTGAATCTGTCATGAATAGTCCATTTTCACCTGATGCCATATGCATTACCTTACTGGGATCTGCTGCTTCTCCAATTACCGCAATTAAATCTAATTATGGCTAATTAATGTTCCACTGCTCAGGATGGGAGGAGAAGCACATGGAGCATGTAGAGTGCCCTGGGAGTCGTAAATTAAATTATTTGGATCGAATTAAAATATGGCAACAGCACATTACTGTTATCATGACTACCATCATCATCTCATCATCATCGTCATCATCATCATTATCATAATTACATGGCGTATGTGCAGGCCGACATTTATGCTTGGGCAGAGCAGGCACAAGCCGAGTAGTGAAGCCTAGGGGCAGGGAAAGGTGGACTAACACATTTTTTTTTTTTAATCAATGGTCTTTTTATTGATTTCTCATATCATTGCAAACAAGACATGTATACAGTATACAATTTAAATCCCACCACCTCCCACCTCCCCACCCCAAACACACAAAGAAACAATACAGGAGAAAAAAAAAAACTGACCAAACTTTATCTCTGTTGTGTTCAAAATCAGAAAAGCCACAGTGCTCAGTAAGGTAAACCATCAATTATCGAGGACTAGTCCTCAATTATGTCTGAAGTGCTGACACTGTCAAGAAAAGGGCTCCAGATCTTATAGAATGTATTCACTGATCCTCTGAGACTATATCTAATTTTCTCTAATGAGAGAAAAGACAGTATATCTTTGACCCAGTGGGTGTGTTAGGGTGGGGCAGCTTCTTTCCATTTCAACAAGATGGAACGGCGTGCCAACAGTGAAGCAAAGGCCAGGGTCTTACGTTTTGCTACAGGTAGTTGCAGTTCCTCCGGGATAACCCCAAACAGTGCCACAAGCGGGTCAGGGTCAATCTTGTGGTTTATAATTCCAGAGAGAGTCTCAAATACTGAACGCCAGAAATCTTCTAGAGAGGGGCAGGACCAGTACATATGAATTAGGGAGGCATCTGCACTTTTACATTTATCGCATTTGGGAGAAATAGTTGGGTATATTTTAGAAAGTTTTACCTTAGACAAATGGACACGATGCACAACCTTAAACTGTATCAGGGAGTGGCGTGCACACATAGAAGATCCATGCACCTGTCTAAGAATTGACTCCCAGCTACTATCTGGAAGGCATTGACCTAAGTCCTGCTCCCAGGCTGCTCGGACTGCAGCCAACGGTGGAGAGTCCAGACCCGACATTAATTTGTACAATCTTGAAATAGATCCCCTAGCAAATGGGTCAAGAGAGAGAAAGGCATCCAAAGGGTTCACAGGTGGCATAGATGGGAAGTTTGGTACTTGACACTGCACAAAATGCCTGACCTGGAGAAATCTGAAAAAAAAATCGTTTTTGGCAAGTCATACTGTCTTGACAACTGCTCAAAAGAGGCAAATGTCTTATCTATAAATAGGTCTTTAAAACAGTGTAGCCCTAGTTCATGCCATGCCATAAATGTCTTATCTTGCATCGATGGAGCAAATAAGTGGTTCAATGCTATGGGGCTTAGTAGGGACGCTCTCTGAAAGCCAAATGTCTTCCTGAACTGAAGCCACACCCTGAGAGAGTGGTTTACCACTGGGTTGTTTGTAGGCGTACGACTAATCCCAGGGAGAGCAGCACCCAAATATGCTGACAAAGAGGTCTGCCTACAAGCACTGTTTTCCATGGAAACCCAAGATGGACATTCAAGGTTGAGATGGTAACGCCACCAGTATAACATGCACCGTAGGTTGGCTGCCCAGTAGTAGTATTTAAAGTTGGGAAGAGCCATGCCACCCTGTTCTTTTGGTCTTTGGAGAAAGGCCTTACGCAGTCTAGGCTGTTTGCCATTCCAAATGAATGATGAGATAATGGAATCTAAAGATTTGAAAAAGGAAAGAGGAAGAAAGACAGGTATGCACTGGAACAGATACAAATACTTGGGAAGAATGGTCATTTTGATTGAGTTGACCCGGCCAATGAGAGTCATGTTCAGAGGGGACCATTTTGAGAGGTCTTGTTTAGTTTGTTCTAACAATTTGGCAAAATTAGCCTTGAAAAGGTGATTGTAAGAGCGTGTAACATTAACCCCTAGGTATGTAAAACTATTCCTAGCAATCTTAAAAGGTACATTTAAGCGTAGTTGTGATGCCTGATGATTAATAGGGAAAAGTTCGCTCTTGTGCAAGTTCAATTTGTATCCAGAGAACTGGCTAAATTTATTAAGCAAGGACATAGCAGCAGGTAATGACACACCTGGATTAGAAATATAAAGCAAGAGGTCATCGGCAAATAAAGATCACCACACCTGTGATTTGGTTGGAATCGCGAAGTGCTATTGCTAGTGGTTCAATAGCAAGGGCAAAGAGTAGAGGACTGATAGGGCAGCCCTGTCGGGTGCCACGGTGCAAAGAGAATGGAGTGGAGTACTGACTATTGGTTAGGACTGATGCAGAGGGTGCGCTGTACAGCAGTCTTATCCAGGAGATGAAAACTGGGCCAAAACCAAATTTCTCTAAAACAGTAAAGAGGTAATCCCATTCTACCCTATCAAATGCTTTTTCTGCATCCATAGAGATAATGCATTCTGGAACAGATTCTGAAGGGGAATATAAAATATTGAAAAGACGACGAATATTAAAGAATGACTGTCGGTTTTTAATAAACCCAGTCTGGTCAGGGGATATTACAGAGGGGAGGACATCCTCAAGCCTTCTTGCCAACACCTTTGCTAAAATCTTCACATCATTGTTTAACAGGGAGATGGGTCTGTATGAAGCACAGTCCAATGGGTCCTTCCCACCCTTAGCTAACAGTGAAATGCAGGCCTGAGCCATTGTTGGTGGTAGAACCCCCTTCTCAAGGGATTCTGTGAGAACAAGGGTTAGATGACTAGAGAGCTGAATAGAAAATTTCTTATAGAACTCTAGAGAAAAACCATCTGGACCGGGAGATTTTTGAGACTGCATAGAGAATATAGCTGATATTACCTCTTGCTGTGTAATGGGTTGTTCAAGAAGTTCCTTATAGTCTGAAGATATAGCTGGGATTTTTAAACCGCCAAGGAAATCCTCCATTTCATTACTATTCACTGTAGAGTCAAGTTACTAAAGAACTCTCTAAATTTAGAATTGATGACATTTGGGTCAGAGGTCATTTCTCCATCATCTAGTCGCAAAGCACTAATAGTCTGTTTGGCTCTTGCCCCTCTTAATTGGCTGGCAAGAAGTTTGCCTGTCTTCTCCCCATGCTCATGAAAATCACTTCGAGTCCTCTGCAAAAGGTGAACTGTTTCTTGGGTGGAAAGTAGGTAAAATTCAGTTTTCACTTTTAAACGCTCCCTGTACAGGTCTGGCGTTGGGCTGGTTGCATATTGCCTATCTATATCTTTAATTTGATTTATAAGGTGTGTTTGCTGATATTTACGAATTTTTTCACTGTTGGCTGTAAAGGAGATAATCTGTCCTCTGAGAAAGGCCTTAAGGGCCTCCCAGACAGTTGCATTTGAAACTTCTGGGGATATATTGATGCTTAGAAAAGAGCTGATCTGTTCAGAAATGAATTCAACAAAATGATCATTCGCTAGGAGGGTTGAGTTTAACCGCCAGTTCCTCCTTGGTTTGGCTACACAGGGAAATGATAGATCTAAGGCCAGAGGGGCATGATCAGAAATTACAATACTCTGGTATGCACAAGAGCGAACCTTTGACATCATAACATTCTCAATAAGGAAATAATCAATCCTTGAGTATGAGTGATGAACATGTGAAAAAAAGGAGTATTCTCTCTCTGTGGGGTGTAAAAAACGCCATGGATCACCTATGCTGTACTCTGAAAGGAAGTCGTGTATGTAGGAAGCAGACCTACTCACCACGCGGGGTCTAGTAGAAGAGCGATCCAAGACTGGATCCAAGCAACAGTTAAAGTCTCCTCCAATTATAAGAGGGTGGGAGTTCAGACCAGGAAGCATGCCCAGGACATGTTGGAAAAACTTTACATCATCTATATTTGGGGCATAGATGTTAGCAAAAGTAACAAAGGTGTCAAGTAGTTTACCAGAGACAATTATGAACCTGCCATTTTTGTCTGCTATAACTTGGCTTGGGACAAACGACACAGCCTTATCAATCAGAATAGCCACCCCTCTTGCCTTCGCCGGAAAAGATGAATGGAAAAGCTGCCCCACCCAACTTTTGTAGATGCGAGAATGGTCACTATGTCGTAGGTGAGTCTCCTGTAAGAAAGCCACACCGGTCTTTAACTGTCTCAGATGAGAAAGGACCCTGTTTCTCTTCACTGGATAGTTTAAACCCTTTACATTCCAACTTACAAATCTAAGGTTGCAGCTCATCAGAATTATTATCAAGGACATAAGAGCAGGGGTGAGCGTATTGTACCCACCAGCCGCCTAGTGCTTTGCAGCCATTTATCTCATAAACAAAGTGGCTAGAAATCATGTGTAACATATTTAAAGTAAGGTCAGTAAAGTTAAAGTCAGTAAAAAAATGCCCTCCCTTCTCCAAAAACGTATCCCACCCCCCCATAGCACATGTATTCTCTCCCTGTAACCCTCCCCGAATCCAAACAAACACCCCTAAAGCTGCTGATGCAAACAGCAGCAAGCTACCAAAGACATTCTTTTGTCCACCTAAACTCATTCCGATTCTTACCACCACAAGCCAATTCCCCACACAAATACAATTAAACCTTTCAAAACATTACGTATATCCCTGAATTCTTCGTTATGAAGAGTGGAAAATAAAATAGTGAAAAATTATTAAAAAATAAATAAATAATAATACAAAAAATAAAATAAATAAATAAAAAAGCCAGGAAAAACTCACACAATGTGCAAAGCTAACTAAACTTCATCAGTAATTTGCATAGAAGGCGATTTGCTTTAAAACTAAAACAAGGATGTAACAATTCCCTGTGAAAGCGTTTACCTTAAAAGTAAAAGTAAAGGTAAAAGAAAACATTGCATTTTTCCACCACAAGATGGCGATAACCGACCATAGTATGCAGAGCTACCCAGGGCTATGTAAGAATCCTGAGTAGGCTATCAAACTTTCTGGGTCCCTAACCGTTATAATAAAAGAAACATTAAACAATCTAAATACTATTGGTTACCCACATCTTTCAAATTCATAGAAACACCCACAGCAACAAAAAGTTAGGCATTGAGGTACCAGAATTATTTTCCGTTTTAACACATTTAAAATTGTAATGCAGTTTATAATATCATGGCCAAAAAGAAGAGTAAACATCATCAGCAATATGAACACATTAATATTGGGCCAATACTATTTGAAAAGGGACTATACACCCCATTAATGCAAACAAAAATGTACGGAAAATGCAGTGGCTGTTTCTACCAAGCTAGGCTAATCCATGGCTAAAGACTTGGCTAATATTAGCAATGGCTAGTTTGTGCTAAAGATTGGCTAATGGCTACATTTGCACACAAACTGCTCAACGGAAATTTAAGTCATTAAGCACTTGGAACTGAAATCACATTACAGATATTAAGCAATTGAACTAAACCCGCATGTAACTAATGTGTCACAAGCATTGTAGAGATACCCTTCCTTAAAAGATAGCTAGCACGAGAGTCACTTTAGCAATCTAGGCGGGAGGCTGACGCGCCAAACACTGCCTAGCCTCCTCCACCGATTTTAACCATTGCTTCTCACCGTTAGGCAACACAATGCGGAGACGTGATGGGTATAGGAGTGATGGTTTAAGTCCTCGGTTGTAAAGATCAGACATGACCTGTCGATATTCCGCTCGTTGGTTTACTACATCAGCCGGATAGTCCTCATAGATACGGATCTGCTGGCCACGATATTCAAGTGTCCCTCGCTTGCGTGCCTCTCGGATAATTAGCTCCTTAACCTGATACTTGTGAAGGCGCATTATCACCGGACGCGGTCTTTCTCCCTTCTTGGGCTTGGGTGCCAGACTGCGATGAGCCCTGTCGATTTCCGGAGGTGTTGGCAGCACCTGCTGCCCAAAGACCTCGCAGAGAAAGGATGGAAAGAATTCCGATGGCCGAGTCCCCTCGACCGACTCCTCCAAGCCCACCACGCGGATGTTCTGTCTCCGGCTGCGCCCCTCCAGATCGCAGACCTTGGTGCGGAGATGTTCGTTGCTAACCTGCAAAGTTGAGCACCGTTCTTCCAGGTCTGTGACCCGCTGAGCCACGTCCTCCGCTGCTGTTTCAAGTGATTTTATGCGTTCTTCTTGATGTTCCAATGTAGACTGTATTAAGTTCAATTTAGATTCCACTATCTGAAATGAGGATTTAAACTCGGCCGAAAGCCTTGCAGTATGGTGATTCAGCAGGTCAGTTATGCTATCCAAGGTCAAGCTAATCTCCCCTGTATCCTTTTTGGAGCTTTTACCGGACTTACTCGCCATCGTATGTTATAAAAAAATAAAAAAAAATTAAAAAGTGTAAAATGGGATATAGAACAACAAAAATATTAACTCATAGGTAGGTTTTAGTCAAAAAGTGTGAACGGTTTCTTGGGAGGCTACTGTCCTTGCGACTACTCCATAAACCCGCCAACCGGAACCCTAACACATTTTTTTTTTTTTAAATAGGCCTATTATTACATTTTTTCATGGATGTTATTTAGAAGGTGGCTGAGAAATCCGTCTTGCCGATTTCTGAATTACAGAGAAATGGGGACTGTGAAAGAGTCATACATTTCGTTGTCGTAAGCAGACAGTTATTTTTCCAAAATTACTGAGCCGCAATCTCTCTTCCTCGATCTTGCCAAACTTTGCCAGCAGGAGAATCACCATGTACCTCAAACCAATGTACTGAAAACATTGTGTCCCTCCCAATTTTTTTTTAAACACAGACATTGTTCAATGGAATGGAAACTCATTTCAATAATCCTCAAGCCTCATGTTTTAATAATACGGTAAAAAAAAAGATTCACCCTAAAGGTGACCTCATGCCATCCCTCATCTTGCTATCCTCTCCAAATGTTACCTCTGACATGACCTGTAAGAGTTTTAACCTCATTTTCTCAACTTCTTTCATAATCTGATTCTTTAATGCTCTCATGTTTAATGGAGACTTTCATGAGATATATTTTTACTCTTGCTTCCACCCCTTATGACTTATGCATGACCCGCATCCCATACCTGACCCCGATTGGACACTCGAGTTTAATTAGTCTCCGGTTAGACACACGCAGAGCAAAGGTTTGATTGGGTGAAATATTAACTGTTACTTTGACCCCCTCTGTTCCCCTCTTACAGACCAAGCCTGATTAACTGTCTTAGTAGATGAATGGCAAAGGTGTGCAGTTGCGTCAATGGAGTTGAAACACGAATATGTTTAATTAAAAATTGATGATTTATTAATAACCAGAACGGGATGAGATATTTTAGCCTCTGGAGTATAATGCAGAGGGGAATGGCTGTACAGGACTGTCTGTATAATAATTGTATCTGCAGTAGCGCTTTTCACCTGTCCTCATAGCTACTTCATTAAGGAAACGAGAGAGAGATTCTTTGTGGGCTATGCACACACCTTGGCAAAAATAGATTTTGATGGTGTGTAGCTCTAGTTTAGCTTAACTAGGCCTACTCTCTTTACTACTGACATGTGACATGAGTCTAATGAGCACTAATTATTATTATTATTGTCTCTGGAATATGTGATTGTAGCATGACATAGGTTTAACACCATTGCATTTCTTTGGTTCTATGGAGTTACCTGAAGGTGATTATGAGAAAATCTGCCTGGAAAAGCTGGTGAGGAAATATAAATGGGGGTGTGGGCTGTGAGGAAACCTGGGGCAACTTAAAGGCGACCGTGCTAGGCACTAATGAAAGCTTTAGGGGCACACTGCCATGTTGCTATTGACGTATCATGGGGAAGTAAGTGGGTGATGGGGGTGGATATCCGCAGGGCTTGTTGTCTTTCCTGAACACATCCTGGAGAAGTTCACCTCCTTCTTTCTTCCCCCCTCTTCTTCTTTGTAGAGTCACTGCGACACTGAAGCTCAGGGGTTTGTTCAGGTGCAAACAGAAATCTGATGGATCGCTGAAGAGAAGTTTTAATAAATGCAAAAGCAAATAAACTAACAGATATCTTTTTCTGTTTCTCTCTCTTCCTCTCTATCTGCTTTGCTGTTCACCTTGACCCTCAACCCTGGCCAATGACACATCTTGACAGGTAAGCGTACATATTTTTCTGTTAATATTTTGGTAGTTATGCCAAAGAGTGGAGTGGCTCTTTCTGCAGGGTCTGCAGCAGTAACCCTTATCTTCATCTTCATCTTCATCTCACATCCTCACAACCTTGAATATAACCACTGAAACATTGATGGGTTTTATTCGGATATTTTTGAGGCTTAATAATTTATTTTTTTAAAGAATGACGAAATGTACATTTCCTGGAGGGCAGAGAAAAAGACTTGTGCTGTGGAAAGACCATCATCACCTTTAGCAGCAGGTGCAGGGTAATGTCATGAAACCTTACAAACATGGCAAAAACACAAGGCTGGTCAATTCATCCTGTCAACGTGAATTCTCCCCCAGCATCTAGGATGTTTTTAACATAGCTGTAAAGAGAATGCAAAGCCTGAGCTGTATATCCTTGAGTCCCCCTAAACACAAGACACATTATAGATTTGTGATCATCCTCTAAAGATTGTGTGCTGATCCTGGAACTTGTATATGAAATGACCTTCACCAATCCCTCTGAAAATGAAGGAAGTCAGGCCTGCTTCTAAAACAAATACACACACACACACACACAGGCACACACACACACACACACACACACACACACACACACACACACACACACACACACACACACACACACACAGGCATTCAAAGACATCAAGGCAATTACTACATTTCCTTCCAAGAGAAATCCTATTTCTTTGAGGAGATCATTTCTTTTGAATTTCTGTGAATATATACAGCATATATCAGCATCAGATGTGAAATGCATAAATCATTGAGCCCTCAGATAAAAGTAGATTTGGAGAGTAAGATAGACTTGCTTTTTTCAGTAGCTGCTGACACTCTGTCAAATCAGAACAGGATGCAACACATCAGTGGGCTAAGAAAAGACGTGTTAATTCCAAAACACATTCAAACTCACCATGAGTTTCATGACAGCCCAGATGTAAGCAGTTGGCAGTGTTGCAGCATACTGATTCAAAGACTAAGATGCAATATATATACACAGTATCTACGTGTCTAAGTACGTGTGAGACAGGGATTTCAGATTTGGACGGTTCACCACCATGCTCTATTGTCATTTTTTTAATGTTTTCATTTTCTCTGCGGAGTGTCACAAACATTTCGACCTCTTCCTTAGTTGAGATGAGCGAGATTTTCATAAAAGATCAAATCGGGTTATTCAGTGCTAATGTGTTCTCCCAGGGTTGGTAATGTCACGCAAACAGGCGCTGGAGCTAGGATGAGTTGTGTTACTGTTTGGTCACAGATGGGGTTTACATGTGTCATGCCCCCAGGCTGAGGTTGAGACTCGTGCCACAGAAGGAGACGGGATGATTTATACCCACTAGCACTGGCGTGCTGAGTCCATGCATAAACTCCATAGAGCTCCCATCGCAAACATCACGTAAACCTCAGAGCCCCACAGACAAGCACTAAGCCCTCCAAAGACAACCTGCGATATTGTGGCATACAAATTTCACCTTATAACTGTTTCACAAGCTATAACAGATGAAGGAAAACCACAACATTCTGTTGTTTCTAAACCTCTGCAAAGTGCACACACACACACACACACACACACACACACACACACACACACACACACACACACACACACACATACACACACACACACACACACTCACAAACACATACATACATACACACACACACACACACACACACACACACACACACACACACACACACACACACACACACACACACACACACACACACAGGACATTTGCACACTGGCATTCCTGTCAAATGTCAGCATGTGTTTATCCACACTTGTAAGATCACATTCCTACTCACACCAACGCCTCAGAAGATTATATCATCTCCTCACACACACAAACAGTCATGCTCTCAAAGACACACAGTTGCAGTTGCAGTCTTCCACTGACCCCTTGTAACACTGCCCCTTGTAACCCCCCTGATTGGCATACCTGACCATGAGCCATTTGGCTTGAGCAGCGCCTCTGTGAAGGCCGCAAGGAGGTTGGGGGGGGGGCTCATCTGCACTGGGTGCCTCCTCTCTCTCCTGTCTCCTTTGCTCCCCTCGCCATCCCAGGAGACAACAGAAGCAGCAACAGAAGAAGAGCATTGCCTGCTCACGCTTTAATTGGGGCTCTTCCCATGAGCTTGTTGCTACAAAACGCAGCTGCGATCACCTCACAGCCAGCGGAGATTTATCGAGGTCAGCCTACCGTGGCGAGCTGGAGGAGTAACCAGGCCATGGCCTAATCTCCTCCTCTCCCCTGGCTAAGGCACGCTTCTTCGGGAACATGAGTCGCAATACCTATTTCAGTTGTGTGGGTTCCTAATATGGGGGAGTGAAGGATGGGGGCGAGATTGACAGCCACTCCTTGTTTGCTTTTACGGATCTTTGATAGGCGACAGTGCAGTGACTTCCTGAGGTGCTGCATGATGGGAAAGCTTTGAAATCTGTGCATTTGCAGTCAGAGAGCGGGGGCTGCCTGTTCAGGACTCAGACGACGGTAGACGTGCAGCAGATCCAGTCCAACGCTATGAAACATTTATGCACCGCGATAACACCTCTGTGAAGGCCAGACATGTTGAGCAGCCTGACTTGCTGCCTCACCCAAATGCTGAAAGATGAAAAGATTTCCTCCCTAGGATGGAAAAAAAATACAAACTTTCACTTTTCACTCTTTTTGTTGGTTCAGTATGTCTGTTTCTTTCAACTCCCATTGTTTTTTAGTTTTTTTGCCCTTTTTTTCATATTTGTTTTGCTCTCATTCTATTCCTCCCAGAGATTAATACGGCATTGTCAATGGTTTACAGGTATTTGCAACATTTATGTCCCCCCATTCAAAGGCCAGTGGCAAGACAACCCGGCTAAATACTGAACGTGATCTCATAAAATAATACAAGCCTGAAGGGAAAATGGCTCCAGACTGCCAGCTTTTCACAGACTCTATTAAAGGTTTCAGGGGACTTAGGGTTCGTGGAGGCTGCAGCCACTCTTCAAAGGGAGCTGCAGATGGGGGCAAGCCCAAAGCCTTGAGAGGCCTGTGTGTCTCCAAGAGACAAAGATCAGACACAGGAGAGGCCTGTGTGTCTCCGGGAGACAAAGATCAGACACAGGTGCCACCTCCCCGCCAGGCATTGACTGAAACACTTTAAAATTGATGGGCTCACTGCTAATGACTAACTATGTGTAAAGCTTGGTTTATACTTACTATGTCGCCGACACTTTTGAAATGGTCGCCAACAGAAAAAATAAAGTGTCGCTCAGGCTGTTGTGTTTATACTTCAGGCGAACCGTCGCCGCCTACGTCATAAATGGTGTGGCGCCAACGGCATTTTTCTGCCATTACATTGTTGACTTTTGGAAAATCAACGGCGCTTGCCGTCTATCTAGCTAATCACAGTAGTGTGATATGTAATTACAATCATTAAGAATTGTAATAATTAGTGCTGTCAGTTTAACGCGTTATTAACGGCGTTAACGCAAACCCATTTTAACGCCGTTAATTTTTTTATCGCGAGATTAACGCGATTTTTTTTTTTTTTTTTTTTTAGATGAACGTTCTTTTTGGCCTCGCAAACTGTGTAGTAGCCTAACGTTACGGTTTGAGTGAATGGTGAGCGCGATACGGCGAAATGGATGATAAAAAGCTTCTGAATGGAAAGTTTACTTTTAAAAGTTTTGTTGTGCAAAAGAAGCGAGCTTCACTGTTGTCTGAAAATGTCAACAGGCAGCTGGCCGAAAGCAAAGAAGTAGTAGGCTTACCTTTTATTGGTAACCTAACTGTTACGGTTCATTGTTTCTGAAATAAGAGGCCTGACTGCTATGTTCCCAGCAAACTTGAAAAAAAGAAAATATTAAGCCATCATTTAACTGCACTATAGGCTGAGTCCTTATTTACCTGAAATGTGCACTTTATAATTTTATTTTGTACCGCCCTGGCAATGTTGGTTTTCAATCAAATAAAACATGTTCTCTGGTGGGAAAGAACAGATACAGCCATCAGGCAAACGCCCTTTTCACCTGAAAATGACAAAGGGGGCCTGGAGCTGTCTGGGGCAAGTTCAACATAGTGCAACAGCAATAGACAACTGATGATAGGTACTGATAACTGTACTTCACCTGCACTTTACATATATCTATATCATATATCTATATCACATCTGCACTAATCACCATTATTGCTGCTTACTGTTCATATCACTTATGTCTTATACCATACTGTATATATTCTATTTATATATTTTATATTACCACTTTGCACATACTCTGCACTCTTCTGATTTTGCACTTCTGGTTAGATGCTAACTGCATTTCGTTGCCTCAGTACTTGTACTCTGTGCAATGACAATAAAGTTGAATCTAATCTAATCTAATCTAATCTAATAATAAAAGTTAATCTCACTGTACTCCTACTCTACTCCAACTCTTGTTCATTTTTGCCTTGTGTTAGATTTGCTGAATTTAAGCCAAATTTGCCCTTCACGCACCCACTAAATTCATGTAGCTCTCACTTGTTTCGCCTGTGAGAAAATTAAGAAAACATTCTAAGTCTTTAGGCTCTTAATCGTTATTATTAGTTGTCAATCATCAGATTAGAGCTCCTCTGTTCTCACACAGTGTGTATGTTAATAATATCTTTTGACCCATACAGTAACTTTCAGGGTGGCATATCAGTGTGTTTGTGTTAGTACAAGTTATTACACAAATTAGAGTGAGTATATAACATTGTGTTTTGTTGTACATATGAGAACCTCTGTCTGTGCGTCCTCCACCCAGCGTCCTGTTCGCTTGTTCAAATCTCTGACTGACTAGGGATTGAACACCGTTGATGTGCAGGTGCAACGCTTTGAATTCATTGTGATTTTTTTGTTTGAATTTGTTTGTTTTGTTTTGTTTTTCACTTTCTTTTGTTCTTATTGTAGCATAAGAGGAGAGGGGAAGAAAAGGGAAAGAAGATAAAGAGCAGGAGGAGGGAGAGGAGAAGTAGAAATGGCAAGGAAACCAATATGAACAAAAATGCTCAGTGTGTCCTTTTGCTCAGTGTGTCCTCTTACTTAGTGTCTTTGTCTTATGTCGAATTGTTATTGTATAGTATTGGGGCATCATACATCATTCAGATTTAGAAAAAAAAAACAGGTTGAAAACTCCTAGAACAGATTGGGACGGTATTGTGATTGGATTGCTCAAACCAGGTTTGGACAGGGTTAGAAAGGGACTGTTCACACTCAACGGCGTGTAAATGGAATTGGGTTGTCTATGTATACACACGGCTTCATGAGTACATAACATCCTCATTTTAGGTGATGCACATTTGGCTCAGAGCATGGCAACATGCAGGGGAGGCCACACGTACAGTTTCAAATGATTCCATAGATTTATTAAATAAAATAAGAGTGTAGCAAACGTTGAAGGTTAAAATCCAAGCATAATTCCAAGTCCCTGTTTAGGCGTATAATGCAACACACAACGTACAGTAAAAGCAGACCAGGAGGAAAGAGTCAGCCAGAGTGGAGAGAGCAGGCTTCCCGTGCTCCCGCTACTTAGGGAGAAATACTGGAGTGCAGAGAGAGGGAGAGAGAGAGAGAGAGAGAGGGATAGAGAGAGAGAGAGAGAGAGAGAGAGAGGGAGACAGAGAGAGAGAGGGAGGGAGAGAGAAAGAAGGAGGGAGGGAGAGAGAGAGTGGGAGGGAGAGAGAGAAAGAGGGAGGGAGAGAGAGGGAGATTGAGCACAGTGCTAGTGGCACCAGACCTGGCACAACCAGAACAGTATTCCATTGAACTAAACTAAATGTGTCACGCTGTTCGCAAAAGATTTTCATCCGGGACTCCATGTACAGTCCTTGCCAGTCCTGATGTCGTGCCGGGCCGGCACTCTAGCCAGTCCTGTGCTGAGTCCTGGTGTTGTGTGCGCATGTGTGACTCAGTGGTCATAGCAGTGACCAGAGTTATCTTTGTGCCTGGGGGGGGGGGGGGTGCCATCTGATCTTTGACAGGTCACACTGGAGACTACAAGCTATAAATGTGATCCAACTGACTAAGTATATTTGGATGCTATCTAGAGACAGATTAATGTCAATATAAATGGGGGTGTAAATACTCCTGACTTTAAAAAACTGCTCAATCTTTCAGCATTCTCCTTTCCTAACAAGTTGGAGGAGTTCAAAGAAATGTGGCTGATCCTAAAAGCAGCTTTCTGATTGCATTTCTTTGTAGCTTGTATGGCATTGATTATTTCTCACCCCTTCAACATGCCCACACCCACCACGAACACAAACACACACACACGCACACACACACACACACACACACACACACACACACACACACACACACACACACACACACACATTGTTACCCACCAGCTCATACCAATTCCTAATTAGCGGCTTCAGAACAGCGAGAGGCATTCAGCTCAGATTACCCCCAGACAGGGGCCCACAGGTATTCAACATCTACTGCTCGGATGTGAAAGCCAGCTATTGTGGCCTTGAAGCCTCCGCACCGGAAACTCACACATTGCCACCCTCTGCAATGATCTCACTTCTCTTTTCATCTCCCCCCACCTCTCCCCATCCAATCAAATATTTGTTCTCATGGACGGAAGACGTTAAACGAGGTTCCTAGACCTTTAGACTCATTAAAAGGAAGAGCCTGATTCCTTTTCAAACGTTATCTTGTTTGGGGCAGGCCGACTTAAAGTGTGGGCTCATTAAAAAAATTCAATTAATTTCCCTCACTTTCGCCCCCAGCTTACCAACTTCTATAATGGTATACGTTTTCTATAATGATGGATGCCCTGTTGATTTATGCATGAAACAGCTAAGGAATTGGCTAAAGTCAATATAATTTAAGTAGACATTGAAAGACAAGACAAACCTGTACAGGTGTGATTCCTGTGTGGACTTTTAGATAATAAATCAGGAACTGATGACAAGTATGATTTGGCTTTGCTCTGTCTTTGAGTCTGACCCAAATAGCTAAAGCAACCTACCTCCTCCTCCCAGAGGCACCGGAGGGCAAAGAACAAGTTGATCCCCCTTCCTCATATTCCCTCCCAGATGTCAACACATTCAAGTGTTCAGGTATCAGAGACATGAAAGGAGGCTTTATGGAGGTTAAACCGACCGCATTGTCATTTGTTGCCGAACGCATGATGCAACCTCATTGCAAAAACCTTGTCTCTCAAGCCTCATGATTCCTCTGAAGCGGAGCTCATCTTGCACCAAAAAAAAAAAAAATGTGTTCAGGGGACCTCTGGGTTCTTTAGTCAGGGAATACAAAGACAGAACAAATGGTACACTATTTCACTCTTAAATAAAAGAAGACTATAGAGCGCAAACTATGTTGTCGAGGCAGCCTGGCAGCCTAAATCCCCCAACACTTATATTACATGAGGATAGTCCACTCGTTTTCATTAAACAAATCAATGACAAGACTCCGAAATAAGGCAACAACAAAGCACTTTGGCCCCAGACAATTAATAGGAGTAGTTGGCTGGTGTGGGAACAATGGACTCTTCATAGGCCAGGCCTAGAAGGCTGGAGGAGTATACTATCAATGTGCATCTCTCTGCAAGATCCATCTCTTGATTTATGTGCTCTTTCCGCGTCTGCACGCCGATGCTTAGCAACCGCATGGCCGTGCGTCTGGATTAGCTGTCGCCGCAGCCACAGCGGCACTGACATTTTCCGCGAGCTAGTTCAGCTGTCAGAGGACAGGGAGGCACAGAGAAAGGATTTAAAAACTGATTATAATGAAACCACTTTATATGCAAAGGAGGGCTTTAAATCGAGCCCTAAAAGAGCAGCATGTCAGTATTATAAATGATCCCCCTGTTTCTCTCTCTCTCTGTTCCCATTCTATATTAATTGCTTGTATCACGAGAGGCATCCAGGAGACAATTCTACCTGAAAATTTGTTTGGCTGCTGTGTGTTTTTTTTTTTCTTCAACTGCCCGTCACCCCCCGACAACACGCACACACTCACACCTTCTGGATTCTTCTATACGAGTGTGCTTGTTCCATGCTGCTAAAGCCCCATACGTTATTCCTGTCCTGACCCTGTACACCTATAACCTACTCAGGTGATGGGATTGTACAGTAACTATTTATTGACATTCCACACTGCACTCCCATGAGTTGGGTCATCCATTATTGCGCCGGGAGAACAATGCATCTCATGGACGGGAAACAAGAATTCCATTGGAAAACGGCTAATTTGACTCCCTCTCTCCCTCTCTCTCTCTCTCTCTCTATTTCTCCTTCCTTTTTTTTTCCTTTTCCCTTCTCCTCCCTCCTCTTCTCCTCTCCTTTCCCCGGCTCGCATTTTTCATTTATCATCCTCCAGTAGCCCCGCTGCCTGCTGATTAAATGGGTGAGAATTAATAACAGGTGTCTGGGGATGGGGGAACTTGGGTCCGGAGGACACGGCGAGGCCTCGCGTGGGATGGAAAGCGAGCGATAACGACACACCTGCACCCTCGCCGACAGAGACCTTGGTCTGTCGTCTCATCATTCGTCGCTGCAACAGACTGATGCATCTCCCTGTCTAGTTTGTTTTGGGGGTCCCTAGTGATGCTGTATAGCCCTCATCAGTCTGTCTTTAACGGCAGCGCTGTGAATGTTAAGCCTTCTATTTCCTGTGGGACATATGTTCACTGGCTGACATTTAAATAGTCTCGTGTGTGTGTGTGTGTGTGTGTTTGTGTGTGTGTGTGTGTGTGTGTGTGTGTGTGTGTGTGTGTGTGTGTGTGTGTGTGTGTGGACTGGTCCATGTCTATCACTTCTGCTTTAACATGAGCGGGACATGTATTTACCAAGTTAGGAGACGAGTTACACATGATAAGGGTAATACGCTGTGTTAAATTAAAACCCATACGTCTCTCCTGAACAAAGGATTTGCCCCAGTGTCTCATAGGAGTCCTGGAAATGAGCTAATTGCCACACAATTGCTAGAGCTTTTTGGGTTTGTAAGGCCAACAATACAACCAATCAATCATGGCCTCTAATTACACGTAACATGGAGACTACTCGAGACATTGCGTCTGCAAGACCACCGCCTGGGAACAGAAAGAAAAAAAATCTTTGATTGCGCCTTAATGTGGTTACACGTAATGGTGACCTATCCTTTCAGGAACCGAAATCATATTTGAAATCCATTAAAATGTTACTCCAGATCCATAAGCCCCTACCTCACCCCCTCCTCCCCGCCCGCCACCCCATTTCCAGCCGGCCGTGCATAACCCGGGGCACAGGGTAATTGAATCGGAAACCGACAGGAAGGAAATGGATAGGCCTCGCAGCTAATTCCACTGTGTGAGGTGGAATATTGTTGCGAGCTGAGTAATTCTTTATCTGAGGCCCTTCGTGGGCATAATGACCAGGGCTTGCAGCTGCTCTGGTACGTAGGCTGTAACCCACTCTGGGTTTGTGGGCCCACGTAGGCCTCATGCTTATGATACATTACAGATAGATTGACAGATAAATAGTAATTATCGAATCATGATCTATATTTGTGTGGAGACGTAAAGTGTTTTTGTGTTCAGACAGAGGAGGGGAGGGGAGTGGAGGGGAGGGGATGGGGGAGGAGAGGGGGGAATGAAAGCAATTACAGTTGCAGCAGAAAGGCAGCGAGATCTGAGCAGTCATATTAATTTGCACTCCTCGAAACAGGGTGTGATTTTCAACAGCAGCAACTATTAATAACCACACACATTCAAAAGCGCATTTAATATTTACGAGGGCTGTGTGGGGAAGGCACGCTCTGGACTCGCACTTACACTGCACATAAGACGCTGTCCTCGTGATAACGTTACTTAACTCACACTGGAATGGCCTCCTTTTATGACCTTTTATAGAACTGGGTTAATGAAATTACCTTTGACTGCTGCATGTTACCAAAGTGACAATTTAATCCCTTGAAATTATAAGGTTTGCTATTTCATTTTCACTTTTCAAGGCTGCATTCCTTGATTGCATTGGAGGCCCATCCACTTTATAGTCACCAGCACTATGCACTTAATACTCAATACTTAATAATAACTTAATACCGCTCATGTAAATACAGGTTACTACAAGATGTAGTTGGAAGTATGATCAGCACCAGGTTTTGTCATAAGGTCAGTAACGTTATAACATATATATAACATACATATATACGTTATAACATATACCTACATAAGAAAAACATGAATAACCATTCTCTACGATGAAGTAGGGCCATAGGAGCCGTTGCCAGGGTGGACTGAGATTCTTCTGAATGAAGAGTGCGTTACAAATAAAATGAATTATTATTATTATTTATTATTAGATTGACCGTGTGGATAGAAAATACACTTTTGCCAGGGTTTGAACTTCTAACTTTTATGCCATCTGTGCCTCCATGATGAGGGGAATGTAAAGTTGTGTGAACTGTAAAGCTGAGAGCAATTAAGTGATCCCCCTGTGTGGGTGTGGAACACGCCGTATCAGAGATCTGTCTCTACGGGGCCCATGCTTGTCTTACCTTTCGCCTGGTGTCATTCCCTCTATTTAAAGGCATCCTTCATTCTGGAGCCCAGACAGTTCAATACCCGATCAATCACTGCACCAATTTACCAATTAGGTTCATTATTCTCTATAAATAAACACATCTCTCTCTCCTGCTCTGTCTCTGCACACTCTCTCTCTCCTCTTCTTCTCCCTTCTGCTATCCGACTCATCCTTTGTTTCTGCACCCCCCCCCCACTCTCCCTCTAATTCACCATCTCCCTCCCTCCTTCTCCCTCTCCCTCTCTCCCTCGCTCTCATTTCTCCTGAGCCTCCAGCTCAACTTAAAGCCAGGCAATCTGTGCACTGGCATCATCCCTGATCAATTTAGGCAATGCTGCCTCAGTGTTGTTTCTACAGCTTGTAAACCTTCACAGCCGAACAACTTTCACACTGAAACAAGAGCAAAGCTTGTTTAGTCAGATAAACAACGGTCGCACCACACACCCCCCAACCAGACTTTGGACTTACCAAAAAATTATTTTACTCGTGAAAATATCTTCTCTCTTTCATAACTAAATGGATTAAGATGGGGGAAACCATACTTCATTTATTCAATGAGTCACTGGATGGATACATATTAAGCGTTTACATAATGTTTAAGTCATGCATATTTCATGCTCTCTGCTTTCCTGACCCATGCACGTACTGAAGAGCAGAGCAGTGCACTGCAAATGATGAAGATAGATTAAAGAGGCATTTTCAGGTCACCCATCACGGCAGCTTCCCCTAAAATCACTACACTGCAGAGGCCAAGCAGGGAAGCCTGCACGGGAAACTGCCTCTCCTCGTTCGAGCCAGCACAAGCTTCCACCCAGGTGATGGCTAAATGAGTTTGAAGCCTGCAAAGTTAACATTTCAAGGCGCCCTGTATTATTCATGGCAAAAGGGAAAGCCCTAATGATACCTCCCACTCCTGACTCGCTTGCTTTTTCTCCGCTACATCAGTGTGCCTGCCTGCCTGCCTGATGCATCTCTCATTAAAAAGGGTCCGTGAAGTCAGCCCTCGCAGGTACCAGAGGTCCCCCTGAGGAGAACGCTTCACTGACTCCGAGGAAGACAAGCGTTAGGTGTTCCCACGCAGAAGGAGTACAAGAGGAAGAGAACGCAGTAGGCCTCTCTGTCACCGGGCCAAACCGCGGCTCCAATCGCATCAAGTCAAATCAGCGCCGCCGCCGCCACTGCTTGAGTGACGGAAAGGCTCCAAGAATAGGACGTTTTTGTTTTCGTTACATCGAGAGTCAGAGAGAGCGAGAGCAAGCTGCAGGAGAACACGCAGGCAGATCTTCTCTTTGTTTCTGGGGCACGTTATCGAGACGCAGATTTTTCCCGCTCGTAAAAGGGGAAACCGTTTCACACATCAGCTCATTCACCACCAATTATAAATAACACACTCTCTGAGCTGTCAGTCACCCACTTCCTGTGTGTGAATGACATCGGCCTGTTCTGTTTTTGGTATTGTCTAAATTATTTAATACAGGCTTCTTCAGGTGTGCCAATTGACCTTGAATAGGGAGATGAGTGTGAAGGGAAAAGCGGATGTGTTTTAACAGGTCTGTGTGAAAGCTCATGCAAGCTTCATGAGGCGGCCGGAAAGTGAGCAAAGAGCCTCTCTCTACCTCTCTCTCCCTCTCCCTTTCTCTCTCTTTCCCTCTCCCTTTCTCTCTCTCTCCCTTTCTCCCTTTTTTCTTTTTCAACAGGTGTCCTCTTAGAGGGGAGATGTGCTCGTTACTGACCGCGATCTCTGCCCACGCTCTCTGTAATGTAGGACGGCAAAGCAGCAGCTTGGTGTGAATTATGAAGCCAAAGTGGACTTTGCCTGGAATACATTTAGGGCTTTGCTGAAAATCTGTCAATAGATTTGCACAGTGCTCTTTCCACAATGTATTGGCAATGGACTAGAAACAAAAAGACATTTCTATTTGTATATCCAATTCACTCTGAGACATGTTCCACATACTGTGCTGCACTCATAACCAAAACATTGGATTTAAAAAAAACTGAAATATGGTAATCCTTGAGTGAGTACAGAACCAAACAACCACCAGGCTAGGGAAAGAGGGTAGTAAGATTACAGCAGTTACCATGTGCCATGTGAAGAGATCCCTGGAGTTTTATAAAACAAAAATATCAAACAGCGTATCGTCATTACCTCTAAGACTTTAAAGCCTTCCCCTGTCATCCCTCTGTGCTTGCTTAGGTATGTCATACTTATCTTAAAAGAGACACTTAAAATGAATTACTGTGTCTACTGAAGAGTGATTTTTTTTTCCATAAGTGGATTTTGGCACATCTTTGTGAACACACTCCCTCTCCAAGCATACTTGGAAGGCCACAAATATTTCTGTGAGGGGTACAGTGGATTGTGTTTTATCACACTATTAATGTCTCAGTGAAGGTCACTGACAGTGAAAGGTTTGGCGGTGGCCTTTATCGTATTAAACAACTCGGCTTGAAATACAGGCTGTCTTCAGGAACCAAGGGTGCGCTCTCTCTCTCTCTCTCTCGCTCTCTCTCTCACTCTCTCTCTCTCACTCCATCTCAATTTGCGTGAGGGTGTCCCGTGTCCACTCCCGCAGGAAATGCGACACATATCAGCAGACCCTTGCCACCAGGGCGCCGCACCAAAGCCATTAAATATAATCCATTTGGAGTCTGGCTAAGATTATAATTCAGAGCCTGCTCCTCCACCCTCCTCTTTTTTTCTTTCTTTCTAGCCCTCACATTGCCATAAGGATTTGGTGGGTGGGGAAGGGTATCCCTGAAGAGCAGGCAGGACGTATTTCATATCGCCGGCAACTTAATGCTCTTTCCGTTTATCCGCGGGTATGTCGCCCGCTGCTTATCTGCATTATGTCAGAGATATTTGGTTCTTTAAGGGTATTAAATGAGTGGCGTGTTGGTCCTTTGTGAATCTTTTCAACGGGATTGTGCTCTGTGATGACCAAGCAGAAAGTATAGCCTGACTACCACAAGAGTGGAAATTGATGGCAGCAGACGTTAAGCTCATTATACAAACCAGTATTGTCCTTTGGTTGGCATGTTGGCCTTTTATCGAATTTATCAGGGGTAGGAAAGAAGCAGGCAACAGTAGTTTATCCCAGAGTAATGGCAGACTGTAAATTGCTGGAACATGCATCTTTTTTCCCGTGACAGACTGGTCAATCTGTATTTATCGTTGAAAATAAATAAAACAAACTTTAGTTGATTGTTATTGATCTCTCTCTCTCTCTCTGTCTTGCTCGCTCTCTCTTCTCTCCTTGCTTTTTCTCTCTCGCCCTCTCTCTCTCTGTCTATCTCTGTCTCTTTTTCTTTTGCTCAAGCTGATTTATTCCCTTTAATCACAGCGCAGAGAGACAGTAACTCAGAGAAATATGCAAATACGCTAAGCTAATTATACATTAAGACTAGTGGACAAAATGACAGGCTGAAGATGAGGAGTTGAATATTAAGACAGAGAGAGGCTGATGAAGGAAGCATCCACCTGCCCACCACACAAAGGACCACCAGTAGAACTCCATACAGGGTTTTCTGCATTGGTCTGAGGCAGAGGTGCTGTAACTATCTGCACTGGGTTCTAGACAGCAGCAGCGTTACATGACCTACTTACCACACCAGATTTAGCTAATCAATGTCTATATCATAATCTAGACTGGGTTTCAATCCAGAATCAGCTCAGATTCAATCCAGATTCAGCTCAGATTCAATCCAGAATCAGCCCAGAGGGTCGATTTACAACAGAGCTCTGGGCCCAGCGATACGCCCAGACCAAAAAGCCATTCCTCTACTTCACCATTGCACATCATAGCAGTATCACATTACCCATAGTGCGGAAAACCTAAAGCCACCTAAAGAGATCATGAGCTTTTGCTGATGACAGGAAATGTATATTCAAGAGAATATGAGCATAGAATACTGCAATATGACATACCATTGTCACGTCACCAGAATAAAAGTAAAACTAACTAAAACAAACTAAAAGTTATTATTTCATATGGTTATAACTGGAATAACTCATGTTTTTGTACACTTTGTACAATCACACATTGATTCTGTGAAGTTAGAGACACTATTTTTTGCAGTACTTTTTAATACTTTCAAAGAGATCATCCTCATAGCAATACATGATCTGTTTCTTCTGTGCCCAAAGGCAATGCCGTTCTTCTATAATCCCTATGTCATACTGATCCTAACTGTAGCATCCATCTGACCCGACTGGTTTTAACAGGTTTGTTTTGTTTAGTTTTAGTGGCAGCTGTGTTGACAGCTGTAGTGAGATGAGGGCCTGTCAGATCCTCACCAGTTCTCCCTGCCACTGACTCCAGGCCAGTCCCAGAAGTTAAGCTGTCTGAGGTTCAGAGGCTGTTTTTGAGTTTAGCTGAAAAATCGAAGGGTTTGGGTCAGGCCATTAGAGGAGAGGAGCGCTCCCTGGACAGGGCTCTAGGCGTCCGGCGCGGCTGCAACACGGCCAACTGATGTAGGAGTTCTGTCCACTGGGCTCAGGGACCAGATGTCACCGTGACACACACGCACACACACACACACACACAGTCACACACCACACACACACACACACACACACACACAGTCACACACCACACACACACACACACAAACTGTCAGACACATACACATAGGCAGTCACACAAACTCAATCTCACACACACATAGATAAATACACACATACACCCACACACACACACACACGCGCGCACACACACACACACACATACACACACACCGCCACAGCAGCTCCCATAGTGAAAGCTCTAGCCATCTGCTGCGCATGCAAGAGTCAATATTTATCCACAGGGGAGAGTCTTGCATGGCGCCTCCTTCGTTTAAGCACTGCTGGTAAATTCTTGATGAATTTTCCCTGTCAGACCAGGAAGAAGTAAACACTGCCTCTCTACCCAGAACCGCCACTCCATAGCGCACACCCCGACCCCTTGTGCCGCTGCTTCTTCAAAAGAGCTCATATTTAGATGCATCAACTCTGCATGCTAATCGAGCAGACGGCACCACCACCCTGAGAAAGATTTCATCGGGTTGCGGCTAAATTGGTCCCCGATTCACACAGGATGACTCAGCGTTGATTCACTGAATTGCAAACCATTGCACACACACACACACACACACACACACACACACACCCCACCCCTTTAACACACACACACACACACACACACCACCACCACCACTCAATATACCGTCTGGAAGGCCTCACTTCAGTTGGAAAAATGGAGACTGAGCTTCTTTTAACAAGCCCAAGAGGCAGCCTCCACCATTCCTCACCGAACTCTGCCTTTGGTTGCAGGTCATGGCTAATGGCCATCTGTACAGTTATTTTCTAAGCCGCAGCACCAGCACCAGCGCCCATTTTTACACTGAAGAATAATAGCTCATGTTATCACTGCTTGGCTCTGCTAAGTTAAAGTCTAAGCACTCACGTTACATAACTTTTAGATATCTTCACACAAAACCCTGTGGAGGTCAAAATTGCCTTCCCGTCTATTCTCTAGTCTAGTCTATTTTCTACACTGAATCAGCCACTCCCCTCCATACCCTGTCAGTGACACCCACTCTGTGAAGAATAGCAGACAGCTTTAATGATAGCTTAAGCACAGAATGTCTTAAGACTGTCAACAGTTTCCAAACAGGCCTTTACCTTTTTCATCTCCCTCTATTGTGCTTATGACAGTTTCACTAGTATGAATAGATAAAATTGTCTGATTGCGTGCCCCATATTCAAGTCTATTAGGCACACAGTGCACACTCTATCTTCATTTTTATCTCGCTCTTTCTTACTCTCTCCCTCTCTCTTTCTTTCTCTCTGTTATCTCTCTCGTCTCCGTGTACATGACAAAAGGAAGGCAAAGCCTGTCAGTGTTGTGTTATCCTACCTCTGGGGCTTTTGGCACAGTGCTGCCTTTCTCCGGCCCAAACCACGCCTATGAAGCTGCAGCCGAGGTTTACACTGTGAACGTCTGAGCCCCTGTTACACAAACCGAGCATGCCAGTGGATCGACTGCAATTGCCGGAGATCACTGTGCTGTGGCATGAGGAGATTCATGACTGATCTCCGCAGAAATGAAACACATGTACACGGTTACCCCCTCCATCGTTCACTAAAGAAAAGCCTGTTCAGCAATCTAGGGCAGTTGTCCCTGCAGACCTCGGAGAAAGCCGAGTGTTTGGATGGCGGGGCGAAATGAAAAATAAAAATACAGGGTTTTAGATGCGCACTGCCTGTCTGTAGGTCTCTGGAGGGGGGGGGGACACACCTAGTTATTAACTGAAAACCACATACCCACTCTCACCTTTAGTTAACGGGGAGATTAACGGAGATAAGAGGAGATGATATAATCTTCTGAGGCGTTGGTCTGAGTAGGAATGTGATCTTACCAGTGTGGATAAACACATGCTGACATCTTACAGGAATGCCAGTGTGCCCATGTGAATACCTGTGTGTGTGTGTGTGTCTTGAGTGTGTATTTCTGTGTACATGTAAGTATGTGTACAGAATACCTGGTAACCATTTTATGCGGAACATTTAAAACGGGTTGATTAGTCATTTCTAAATGATTTATTAAATGTGAGCAGACCGTTTTCATATACCTTATAAATGATCTTATGAATCATATCATTGGTGTTGTACTGTACGCTGGAAGGATTTGTCTGAATATCAGTAATCATTATTATCCATCCAGGCTCTTTATGAAGCAAATAACAATAATGGACTCCATCCTGCTAAAAAACATGTTTCTAAAAAACATCACACCCAGTTTTATCTTGGAGAAACATCCGCCTAAAATAAGACTGCATTTTATACTTTTTCATAGCATGTCTAATTGCACTGAATTTAATTTCTTAACTTCCAAGCTCATTTCTAAGCCACAAAGAATACAGTCATCTTGGAAAAAAAATCATATTGTTTGATTCATGAATCCTGTGCCAAATATTCATTTTCCATTCTCATTCACAGCTGAAATCCAAAAGCTTCACATTCCTTATTAATGCAGCATATCAACAGCAAAGTCTTATTTGGGAACTGGATTATTGGAGAAATGACAGGCATTGGCAGAGGTATAATAATTGGATTGTAACACCAGGATGGATATTCTCCCATTTAACACAACAGGGCTCTGTGCTACAATAGGTATAGACACACACACACACACACACACCTGTTGCATTATCACATCAGCGTGTTACGCGCCTGTCCAGGCACTGTCCTCTCCCCTCTACTGCCGCTCCGTGTGTGTTAATCGCGTCCTAATACAGATGATGGCGGAGTGAAGAGGCACAGATCGTAATTAACAATCACTGGTATTCTCGGCTGCAATCACACATAACAGACAGGGAGTGGAGACTGGCATCAGATTGTGAATAAGGGTATTCTTTGTGTCTGAAGGGCTTGAATGCGAGACATGTTTATGATTTGGATAAATATAGATTTAAGTATAAATGATTATGACTATTGTTTGTTTGATGGTGTTTGTGCTCTAAGAGTGTTTTATTTAACAGTATGGCTTTTGAGATGTTGAAATGTTGAGCAAACAGCTGACACTAATTTGGTTTGAGTTTTAGTTTGATTCTCAGATTAACAGAATTTAATCAGCTTTGATGTTACCCTGGCCCAAACTGGCCCAAGGCCAGTGAGCCCAAACAGCCAAAAAGCAAGGCCAATGATTTTATTTCCCTTTTTTTTTGTAAATGGGGGTGAAAAACTTCTAGGAGGTCCAATCCATCCATGTTCCCTTTCTGGCAAATATCACAGTTGTGCATTTGCAGAGAGGAATCAATACAATTTATCTCCCAGCCAGCGAGACCAAGTTTGGATTCGTTCGAGATTAGAGCAAGACACTCTGCTGAATACAAAATAGTGAGCAGTGATACATGCCTGTTCATGCTGACATGACTGTGGAAGTGATCAGGGTGATTTCTGATAACATGTCTCACACATGCCCAGACCTCAAATATTGAATGCATGCATTTATACGAGAGCGCAAGGCAAGGAAAGGCAAGTTTACTTATATCACATAATTCATACACAATGGCAATTTAAAGTGCTTTACAAACGAGCACATAAAAGAGCTTAGAGAAATAATAGATGAAAAGGTAACATGCATTAAAAGAAAAGGCCCATTAAAAAAATAAAAGATTTTAAAAAAAAGCTGAAAGAGCATAACAAATAATAGATAATAATAATAGAGTAATTCAAAGTGTATAAATAGATAATAATAATAGAATAATTAAACAGTAAATAAATAGATAATAATAATAGAACAATTAAAAAGTAAATAAATAGAATGCATTGTGAACAGTTAACTCAACTCAAAGTTAACACAAGCTCAGAATACTCGACTTCTCACCCTGTGGCTGACATCTTGCATAGCTGTTAAGAACCTCACTGAGGTTGATTTCAGCAGGCAAAAGGCATCCACGCTCCTTTGCCCAGAGGCCCATAGGCAATGGCCTTCACTTCCCCCTTCATTTGCTCACCACTGACACCCTTTTAACCCTTTCAGGCCCTAGGAAATTAGAGCTTGAATGAGCTGCTGGCATTCAGAGATTGAAACACTGGTCCCCAGGTTGTGGCAACATTTTTAATTCAATTCAGTTCAATTTAATTTGATTCATATAGGCCAATAACAATTGAAATTGTCTCTAGGCACTTCACCTAGCCGAGAGCCTGCACCCCCTAGAGCAAGCACTAAGGCGACTGGGGCACAGAAAACTCCCTTTTAAATGGAAGAAGCCTTGAGCAGAACCTCAGCTCAAAGGGGGGACCCATCTTCTTTGGGCTTGCCGATGAGAGAAATAGAGATAGAAAGGGGGTGAGGGGTTGGGGGGCAGAAGGGAAGGGAGGAGAGAAGGAGAAGAGGCCAGACAGATAGATTCACACGTATCAGTTTACTTTCAATCCCTCTAGGGAAGGCAAAGCAATACAGTCTAGTGCACGGGTATTACATCTAGTTGCATATATGCAGCCTGAACAGCCTGAGCTATTTTTTATGTAAAAACAAGAGTAGGCATAATTTAGTGTTTTTTTTTTTTTTTTTTAAAGCATGGGTAAAGTGATTTTGCTGGCAACCTTTTTTTTGACATTGCAGAATTATCAATATTTTTTTTGCTGAATTTTACTCCAATCACAGAGGAGAGACACGAAAAAGCAGCTTAAAAAACAGATGGTGTTTACCAACACACCTCTGATAAATGTTTACTGGCTCCTTTACCCGTCCAAGATGGAGGACCAAAAACTCACAGGCCGTCCATTATCGCACAGCCGCTCTCTCACTCACTGTGCGTTTCCCCCTGCAGTGTGCTGACCAGGGTACGTCCCTGGGCTTCCTGGAACAGATGCTGTCGACTGGAGCCTTAGCATGAATCATAGGCGCGGGGACATAAGCAATCGCTGCTTAGTAACAGGAAAAGCCGATCTTCAAGCAGATGGTCGCGCCTGCCCAGGCCGATGCTCCAGTGAGACAAATTGTGCGGTGTGGTGCAGAGGTAGCAATCTGAAGGCAGGGAGCTCTATCATCAGTCCACGTACAGAACGCCCCTCTTGCCTAACCTCTGTGTGTGTGTGTGTGTGTGTGTGTGTGTGTGTGTGTGTGTGTGTGTGTGTGTGTGTGTGTGTGTGTGTGTGTGTGTGTGTCTCTGTGTGTGTGTGTGTGTGTGTGTGTGTGTCTGTGTGTGTGCATGTGTGTGTACGAGTGTGTGTGTGTGTTTGTATGTATGTCTGTGTGTGTGTGTGTGTGTGTGGGTGTGTGTGTGTGTGTGTGTTTGTATGTTTGTCGGTGTGTGTGTGTGTGTGTGTGTTGGTGTGTGTGTGTACATGTGCACATGTGTGTTTGTATGTGTGTGCGTAAGAGACATGTAGTGTGAGCACAATTCTGAAGCACTCGTACCTGAACTGACTTTGTGTATAGCATTCTCTGCACTCTGAAAATGCCGGTTTCATATGATCCTGTTTCATCAGTTTGTGCAGATATCAGATCACAGCACACAATTATGCCTTATGCATGATGTCTCATGCACAGCCCCCAAGCATTAATGATGGACACTAAGTTATATGACAAGCCCTGCTTAACGAGCTTCACAAGTGGCTTCATTTATTCAGATGACATGCTATTTGTTTGTATTAGCCAGTGTAGCCTGAGGGCTATAAAACACACACACACACACACACACACACACACACACACACACACACACACACACACACACACACACACACACACACACACACACACACAAATAAAAGGGCTAAGCTGGACATGTCCTTGTGGACAGAAATAAAACAAGTGAGCACTGAGCAGAAAAAGAAAGGGAGAAAACTCAAGAAAACCCTCATGGCATGATTATGCCCAGAATGGGGGAACATTTCAATTTAACCCATGAAAAAAGGATTGCAGCAATCGCCTTTCCCTTTTGTTTTTTGGCCCCCCTTTTCTTTCAATCCTTTTCTTCTCTCATTCTCTCTCTTTCCTTCTTTCTCTCTTTCTTTCTATTCTCTCTCCCCCTCTTTCTCTGTGAGATTACCATGATACTTTCAGCACTCCAAATCCAATTACCTCGGGACTCAGGCCACAGCTGCGGGCTCTGGGCTTTTGTTCACACTCAGCACTTTGCGAGCGAGCAGAGGAGAGAGCAGCAGTGCTCTCTTCCTTCTCCTCCTCCTCTTCCTCCTCTTCCTGCTCCTCCTATGCCACCTCTGCCACTGCCACCCTGGGCAAGTACCCGCGCCTGGCACTCCATTGCCTGAACGGGCAGGTGCAGTGTTTCACCACCGGTCTATTTGTGTTCCATCAGCACAGTCCTGCCGCTCTACCCCCCCTCGCCCCAACACACCTGCACACAAACATACCTACATTAACACACACACACATACATACAGACACACATACAACCACGCACACACACACACACACACACACGCACACATACAATCCTATCCGCTGCACACAGCACCCAGAAAAGTGGGTTGTGGGTGGAGGGCCAGAGTGATTATAAGTGGTGGGAGGGGTTGGTGGTGTGAGACATTGTCAGTGTGGGGCTGCTGAGGAAAATATGGCTGCTGCAGGAAAAATAAATCAATCTGAAGGAGAGGAGTACACATAAATCAGAGAGAGTGGGGGGCAGAGTATGTGTGTGTGTGTGTGTGTGTGTGTGTGTGTGTGTGTGTGTGTGTGTGTGTGTGTGTGTGCGTGTGCGTGTGCGCGCGCGCGCGTGTGTGTGTGTGTGTGTGTGTGTGTGTGTGTGTGTGTGTGTGTCCATGGGTGTATAAATCTGTGTGTGTGTGTGTGTGTGTGTGTGTGTGTTTGTTAGTGAGTTTACATGTGAGAATGTTTGTGTGTGTGTGTTTGTGTGTGTGTGTGTGTTCTTGTGAGTGAACTAGGCTTTGGGGGGTGAGAGGGTGTGGGAAAGTTGTCCTGTTCCTAATCACTATTCCACACGGCAGCGTCTGCACTGCATTCATTTAAGGTCAAGCTCATGACACAGTACAGCAGGCGGAGCCTGAGCAAAGGTGTTTTTATTCACTCTAATTTAAAAAAGATCAATATCACGCAGCCACTGACCCACAAAGTGGAGGGCTTGGCTTGGCAACTGTCACTATTTTTAGTAAGATCCATGCCCAGTCTATTATGGCTACTCACTTCTTTCTCTCTTCCTCTCTCTTTCTCTGTTCCCCAAGAGCTCCCTCTCCCTCTCTCTCTCTCTCTCTCTGTCTCTCTCCGTTTCTGTAACTGCTAACTTTCCTGTTTCAGATCCCTTTCTTCAGCGATTCCTCTTGCCTCTTTTCTTTTTCATCATCGTCATCTCTCTCTCTCTCTCTCCCTCTCTCTCTCTGTCTGTCTGTGTGTGTGTGCATATAATGCAGTGATCCAAGGCTGGGTTTGGGGTCCCTTGGGTGCAGTGCCACTGTGATTGGTGTTTTGTGAAGCTTTAGAGGAGAATTTGGGCAGAAAAGGGGTCAGATCCAACATCCCCCCCACCCCCACACCCCATAACACACACACACACACACACACACACACACACACACACACACACATACACCCACACACTTATGAGTCACCGCACTGATCTTGTGCACAGCGAAGCGTGTTTTCACATGCTGCACGAGGCGAATGTGATATGGTGCTGCTCATATGGTGCGGAAGACTCTCCATAATGAATTAGCCACAAAACCAGTGGTGGAAGGCAGGGGCCCGTCAGAACAGACGCATTGGTGGAGGGTGGGATTGGTGGTGTTGGTGGGTGTGGGGGTGGGATGGGCTAATGATGAGCGAAAGATGGATGTTGCTGGACAACATCTTAAAGTGCATCCCTTCAAGAACAGAAAGTAAAGGTGTGTGTGTGTGTGTGTGTGTGTGTGTGTGTGTGTGTGTGTGTGTGTGTGTGTGTGTGTGTGTGTGTGTGTGTGTGTGTGTGTGCGCGTGAGTGTGTGAGTGTGTGTGTGAGTGTGTGTGAGTGTGTGAGTGTACGTGTGTGTGTGTGAGGGTGAGTGTGTGTGAGTGTGTGTGCGTGTGTGTGTGTGTGTGTGTGTGAGTGTGCGTGTGTGTGAGTGTGTGTGTGAGCGTGCATGAGCGTGTGTGTGTGTTGCTGGGGAATTCACATGATCAGGCTACTTTTCACTTGTTTAGGAAGGAGTGTTTGAGCTAGAAACCACCCGGCGCACAATAAAGAATTCATTCCACCTGCAGTAGTAAAGAGGAGAGTCTCGTCAATTATACATGTGATTGCAGAGCTTGCATAACACATCTATCATCGGCAGCATTAACAGGCTGGAGTCGTAGGGCCACTGAGGCAGATGCCAGGGGACTCCGATCCAGAGCAGCCCAAAGAGTCTCTCGCCGCAGTAATCTAATGAGCACGCTCACTAAATTCTGACCCATAAAGAGATTGGAGCCGCACTCCATGGAGGGTAGGAATGGTTTCTATGGTCGCCATGGTTTCTTTTCCCGGTCTGGTGTCTGGAAAGAATTATATATTATTAGTATATTACCGGACAAATTCGAAACTAACCAGCACACGTTTCGAGAACAATCCATGTTACAAACGCAAATATAGTGTAGCCTATATAATGTACACCTAGGTAGACAAAAGTATGACAAATCAGCGTCCTCAAATCATGTCCTCAAATCAGTGTGACTGTTACCAGGATGTCATCCTATGGTGGGCGTTTAGATGCAGGGTGGGCACCTAAATTCAACATGAATAGATAATGTTCAGAGTGTAGGCATAGTGTGGACTGCAATTGCAACTTCACAGTACAATCGTTGACCGCTGACCTGCATCCTTTTGCTTCATTTTGCTGAAGCTGACAATGAAATGTGATTGGATGAAATCCGTTTTCTCCCCGCACTGTGTAATGGGAGATGGAAGTGGTTGGATTTTGTGACTTGAAATGAATCAATAAAAGAAGATAATAGCATATCAAATATATAATAAGATATAGTTTTGTCATTGATTTATGTGTTATCTGTTTAAGGATATGTTTAGCATGAGTATTCATCCAGTTAGTCACCCTACTGTCCTGAGCTCAACAGCAGACAGAGACCCTTCTTGTAGCTGGTGCCTTCATTCTTTTGATCATTCATACGCTGATATGTTCAACTGGTTGTTCGTTTACATACATTTGCCATAACCACCAGCTCAGAATGAATCACATGGCCATGTATTTAAACAGATGGATTCCCACGTGCTGTATTATTTATGGGTCTTTCTTCGACTGAGCTTGACCGCCCTCATCACAGTGTCACTGCTGCCAATGGACGCAAGCACGGCTAAATTGTCATGAATTATACAGCAGGGCCTGTGAATAAAACAGTAGGCTGAGGGTTGGCATATGGCGCCGACCAACAGATTCAGAGAGTTTGGCCAAACACACAGGCCCGCAGACACATGCACATGCACATGCATGCACACACACACACACGTACACAAACACCCTGCTAGATCAGGAAAAATCTCTTCCCTGGGGAGCTGGTCTGCTGCACATTAGTTAAGCACAGGAGGAGCCGACTCATGGACACACACGCACATACGCACACATGCACGTGCACACACACACACACCAAGATACACCTAGAAGCTCACACACACACACACACACATATACAGTACCTAGAAACACACACACCGGGCTTGCGTCCAGTCCAGGCAGCGGAAGGACGGAAAAGGAGGCGAGGGCCAGCGCGGCTTCGCTGCGTGGATGAGTGTCGGAACGCTGAACGCAGGCGGGGCACTCCAGAACAGAAGGTGCCTAACCGCGGGTGGGGAGGAACGAGGACACAGAGAGCAGGAGAGGCTACGGCAAACGCACACAGTTCCCCTTAGTTTGCCAAAAAGACATCCAAATCAGCACAGTACAGGCTCTGAAGGCTTGCAGGCGTGACTCCAGAGAGTGTGTGTATGTATGTGTGTGTGTGTGTGTGTGTGTGTGTGTGTGTGTGTGTGTGTGTGTGTGTGTGTGTGTGTGTGTGTGTGTGTTTGTGCGTCCCTGTTCAGAAAGCACTTGACATCAGCAACCTGTTTACTGACAGAATACATTCATGGTGATGGGAATGATTATTTGCATTTGATTTTTTAATTTTGATCACGATTATTTGCATTGTCAATGCAGATGTGTGGAGTAGCTCTCATGAACTGCCTTCCCTTCTATGACACCCATCCTGTAACCCACTGACAGAATACATACAAGATGGTGGAAATAACTGTCTTTTTCATGATTATTTGGATTGTAAATGTGGGCTGTAACACACACAAAATGCCATCCAAACCACACATTCATTTACAGTATCTGTCTGGCACTTGTCCAAATGACTTGGAAGACTTGTTACGCAGCAATAACTAGCACTAACAGGGGAGGAATGCTGCCTGACCTGTAAGTTGGTTTAGATGAGAGAATCTGCCAAAGAAAATCAAACGGCACAACAGACAATGGGTGATAATACTGTATAACAACAAAAGTGACAGGTATGCTTTGTAGCTCAGATGACATCAGAAAGAAAGCTTCAGTGGTTTGGAATCTCATTGCAACTGACTGTGGAGAAGAGCTGGGGCAGAACAGGGCCAGATCTGGGGCAGAACAGGGCCAGATCTGGGGCAGAACAGGGCCAGAGCTGGGGTAGAACAGGGCCAGAGCTGGGGTAGAACAGGGCCAGAGCTGGGGTAGAACAGGGCCAGAGCTGGGGCAGAACAGGGCCAGATCTGGGGCAGAACAGGGCCAGAGCTGGGGTAGAACAGGGCCAGAGCTGGGGCAGAACAGGGCCAGATCTGGGGCAGAACAGGGCCAGATCTGGGGCAGAACAGGGCCAGATCTTGGGCAGATGCGTTTCATTGTCAGCTGCCATCTGGGAGGGAGCCCGTCTGTGACAGCATGGCACAGTCACCTTAAGTGTCCCTCCGCCAGCCTGGCGCAAGGGCACAGGCGGCGGTGTGGTGGCGTGGCAGCGTTATGAGTAGCGGTGACAGCCCTGTCACTGTCATCACCTCCGCCGTCTGGACTCTCACACTACAGGGTCACACAGGTCACACTCATGACAGATGACAAGGCTGGCTGTGGATAACGCCCTCTGCATACACACACACATACACACACACACACACACACACACACACATACACACACACACACACACACACACACACACACACACACAGACACACACATACACGTACACACACACAAATATTCTGCCCTTCCTGCACACACACACACACACACCCTGCACACACACGCACACATAAATGCACACACACACACACACACTGCTTCTCCTTGCCTCATCTCTCAGCAGAGGGACAGGTGGTAATAGAGTCTAATAGAGCCTTATGGATGTGTCGTGCTGCGCAGTGCGTTCTCCATCCGGTGCTCCAGATGACGCGTGAGCCTCCCTCTGCTCCTCTGATCCTGTGCGAGGGACACGTCCATCCATACTGCTCCAAGGACAGGGGAGGGGTGTGGTGTGTGTGTGTGTGTGTGTGTGTATGTGAGTGTATATGTGTGTGTGTGTGGGCGTGTATGTATGTATGTGTGTGTGTGTGCGTGTGTGTGTGTATGTGTGTGTGTGCGTGTGTGTGTGTGTGTCTGTGTGTGTATATGTGTGTGTGTGTGTGTGTGGAGTGACAGTCACACAGTGCCTGCAGCAGGTGAAAATGAGACGCCTCCCAGCAGAAGGGCCTTGCTGAGCAGCTTATCTCTGAGATATCGACATCCTCCGCCCGGGTACCCTACACCTCTGCACTCTCCCTGTGCCCTCGTGTCTCTGGTGCGAGAGACTCCTGCTGCGCTGTTGCCTGCTGAAGTCACAGCACCACAACAAATAGAGTTTCTAACTACAGTTCACCTTAAGTTCAGAGCCTGTATGACAGCACCAGGGCCAGCATCCCTATCTCTATGCAGCCTCCTGTGGGTCTTCCTCATCCCTCCCTGAAATTCTTGACAGTGAAGCCCCAAGTCACAGCAACCGCTAATATATGCAGTCACTAGTAGACTGCAGCAGTTCCACTGAGATACTCCACCCCTTTCATAAACACACACATACACACACACACACACATATATACATGTACAGACTCACACACAAAAATGACTCCATTCATTCAAAAGATTCTCCATTTTTACTGTATTTCAGCATGTTGTGGATAATCTGATTTGGGAATCTGTCATAGGAAACCACAATTTTAGTTAGGCTGTTTGGTTAGGCAGCTTCCCTGACAAATTAAATGATCAGATAAGTGGAGAGGAAAGGATGCCAGGCCAGGAACCTCTGGATATGGCATGTGTGTGTGTGTGTGTGTGTGTGTGCGTGCGTGCGTGCGTGCGTGCGTGCGTGCGTGCATGCGTGCATGCTAATAGTGGAGCTGTGGTGGAGGCGCTGGCTCAGGATGGACCAGGAGCAGAGGAGAGAGAGAGGAGCGAGAGGAGAAAGAAGAGAGAAAGAGAGACAACAGAGAGGAGCAGAGGTTGGGAGACTCAGAGGTTGGGAGACTGACATATTGGGAGACAGAGAGGTTGGGAGACTGAGGTTGGGAGACTGAGAGATTGGGAGACTGAGATGTTGGGAGACTGAGAGACTGAGAGATTGGGAAGCTGAGAGACAGAGGTTGGGAGATCTAGAGACTGAGCGGTTGGGAGATCGAGAGACTGAGAGATTGGGAGATCTAGAGACTGAAAGGCTGGGAGGCTGAGAGGTTGTGAGGCTGAGAGGTTGAGAGGCTGAGAGGCTGCGAGTGATGAGCAGTGTGACGCCAGGCCGAGGGTCCCTGAGGAGGGCGCTCCACCAGCACTGCCAAAAGCAGCATCCAGCCCCTCTTCCCCCTCTAATCTCTCTCTCTCACAGGGAGGATTAAAGCCCTCACACCCCAGCCTCAGATGTGGACACACAGAATGTCTCCCACACACACATAAATACAAATACACATACACACATACACACTCGCATACACATCCACACGTATACTCCCAGGTGCAAACAAACAAACACAAATATATACGTACACAAGCAGGACACAGATGCATACACACTCACTGGTATATTAGTATTTACATATATATTAGTTATTATGACACTATTCATATTACACACACAAACACACACACACCCACACACACAAACACCCACACATATATATACATACACACACACACACATATACACACACACAAACACACATTCACACATAAACATATAAACACATACGCAAACAAACACATCAACACAAACACACATGCAAACAATCTTAGCTCCAACTCTGACTTCTGCTGACTGAACGTTCTCTTCGATCCATCATCCATGGTTACCAGTTACCGTGCCTACCGATTCTCTAGCGCCCTCTCCTCTGCCCCTGTTGGGACTCTTGGACCCGTCCCGACCCACTTGACCTGGCGGAATGCTTGACTGAACGCCTGATTGGCCCCTGGGTGTTGGGGGCAGCGGTTAGCACTGTGCTGGGTAATCTAATGAGACACCAGGAGCTGCACAGACCAAAGGGCACAGGCCCCAACGGCATGCCAAACTGAGCGCCTAATGATCCTGCCGAGACATGGACAAACAAGCAAAGGAGAGACAGAAAGAGGCAGAGACAGAGACAGAGAGAGAGAGAGAGAGAGAGAGAGAGAGAGGGAGAAAGGGAGAGAGAGAGCGTGTGTTTGTGTTTCTGCAGCATCATGTTCAGTAGTAGTGCAGAAGGAAGGTGTGTGGGTAAGGGGCTGTCGGAGCATCATCACACCTGATGTATAGAAGATTCAGGACACAGAGGATGTGTGGGGGTGCATTCATCTGTGTGTGAGAGGAGGTGAAGGACAGAGTTAGAGTATAGAGATAATGTATGCTTACATTTATTTATGTGTAAAGCGTATCATAAAATACATGGTGTTGGGACACTGCTCTCTGCTAAACGTCCACACTAGTTTTTCCTCAAGCTGCACAGCTGAGGTGTAAAACCCCAGTCTTCCCAGAGTTCTTAGGATGCTCCCTCTCCATTCACAAAGCAAGAGTTTAACTCCATGCCATTCCAACAGGATTAGTGGAGAAACAGAAACCAATCCCTGAAGAGTAGTGAGCAGTAATGTTCGGCTGTCTGCCATGCCTCCAGGGTGTGACCAAGCAGAAACACTCACTGCTACACTCCACTGCTGCCAGAGTGTGTGAGAGGCTACAGCGGGAAACGCATGCAGGAAAATGCTTCATGGAAAAGTAGAGGGTAAAACAAGCAAAGGCTGCTCAGGCTGAGCAAGTCTCCAGTCTCCGAGGGCAGAGGAGGCTATGGAGGCCTTGAGGTGTGTGTGTGTGTGCATGTGTGTGTGTGTGTGTGTGTGTGTGTGTGCGTGTGTGTGTGTGTGTGTGCATGTGTGTGTGTGTGTGTGTGTGTGTGTGTGTTAGGGAGGATCATCTATAGCTGTGTCTTCACAGAGCTGTTTAAATCATGTGTCAGGTGGGGCAGCATGGGGACCTGCTCTTCTGGTTAATATCCCTGACTCAGCGCCTTGGCAGCACAACTGCCGTTATTAGTAGTTCTTCATGTTTTTCACACAGAGGAGCGAGTTTTACTGTGTATGTCTGCTCTGCCCCTGTAGCGTGTGTGTGTTTGTGTGTGTGAGTGTGTGTGTACTTGTGTGTCTGCCCCATGCCCGTGAGTGTGTGTGTGTGTCTGCCAGAGCCTGAGTATGTTTGAGCATGACCTATGCTCTGCTCCTGCTTAATATTTATGTGCTGCTTGGCTGAGGGTCTGTCACAGAGTGCTCAGATAAACAGGGCCTCTTGCCCAGATATCCTGGGGGGTGGGGGGCAGCCCACTGCAAACACAAACACAAACACATACATACACACACAGGTGTGTGTGTGTGCGTACACACATACCTTTCTTTGCTGTGTTCACTGCCATTGTCTATCACACACAATAGTAACTAATGCGGTCTCTGCAGTAGTGAATAACAATAACATAAGACTACAGATCTATTGGTCTGAAATACCATTATGTCACGTCATCAATCAGTCTGTATTGTCTGTAAATTAACTGATAACACCCCCTACCACACACATACACACAAACACACATACACACAAACACACACTCACGCACGCATTCTCACACACTAAGCCAAGCACCATCTTAATGAAGACACTACAAACCCCCAGCATGGCAGATGCACCTTGCGGTACAAGTGCCTTCCATCATATCCGTCTTCATACAGCCTTAAGAGCTGTCAGTGCCGATCATTTTCCAGTGACTGATAGCCGCCGCAGAGACACTCACTAGTTTGCATAATATATGGGTAGACGCATAGCGTCTCAGCACAGCTTGAATAGGAGGCAGTCGCTCGCTGGTCTTTTACACGACAGAGATGAATATGAGTGCTGCTCCCCATATGAAATTATAAGGATATTAAACACAGCTCCAGAGGGAGCTCACAGGGGTGAGATCTGTGGGGGTTGTGAGATTTTAATAAAAAATATTGCTTTGGATATTAATGATAACAGTCATGGAGGAGGTGGAAGAAAGGTTTTTTATTTATTTATTTATTTGTTTGTTTGTTTTATTTATTTATTTTTCAAGCTTTTTTTATTGCTTTCTTCTTCACTCTGTCTCCCTTTTCCAGGGACTGTCACTCTAAGAGTTTCTCTTCATTAGGTGACTGTCTCTGTTGAAGAGTGTGTATGTGTGCATGTATGTGTGAGTGAGTGTGTGAATGTGTGTCTGCGCACGTACGCGCGTGTGTGCATTTGTGTGTGTGTGTGTATGTGCTTGTAGTCCATTTGCTCCTACCAAGCCTTGTCTGCATCTGAAAGACTTGCAAATGCGTCTCTGTGCACCAGCACCTCCGGTAGTTCCTCATTTGGTGGTGACTTTGCTTTGACCGTGTTGCTCTTTGTCAGGCTTCTTTTCAGACGGGATGTGAGGGGCAGAGGTGAGGTGGGCTGGGCTGGGCTGGGCTGGGCTGGGCTGGGCTGGGCTGGGCTGGGCTGGGCTGTGTGTGTGTGTGTGTGTGTGTGTGTGTGTGTGTGTGTGTGTGTGTCTCTCTCTATTCATGCTTTATGTTGAAACATAAACACACAAACACATACACATGAACGCACACACCTGCATACATTTGTGTTTTCTATCGAATGGCCACATACTCGCTGTTAGATGTTGTAAGGAGCTATTTGTCCTTACTTTTCCAAGCCTTTTCAACCAACCACACACACACACACACACACACACACACACACACACACACACACACACACACACACACACACACACATCGAGATATGCATGCATATATTCCATGGAATGGCTACAACGTTATGCTTCCTGAAGAAAGGCGGGAGCGATTACTCCTTCTTCCCTACAGTAGCGCTGACAGCACTGGGCACTCTTACCTGTGCTAATATGGGTAATTTCCTACCCCTAGGAAATGGAGTAATCCATCTCCTGCCACCTGTGGAGTGGGGGGTAACTAGTTGGGGTGTGTGTTGGGGGGGGGCTTATAGTGTGCTCCCCATTAAAGACAGCCCCCACCCCTGTAAGGACAGGGCGGGTAGTTGTCAGCATGGCAGATAGCGGCAGATAGGGCACGGGAGGAAGATGGAGCACTGAGATTAGCGTTCCGCCGCCGCGCGGCTAAGCGAGCCAGGGGGCCGAGCCGACCGTTATAAAACAATATCTCCCCTTATCAGATCGGCCCTGCGTCTGGCCCTGACAGCCAATAAATGAGACAGCGCTTTGCACCACGCCTCCCTCTCCCCAGAGCTTTTCTTCCTCCCTTTCTTCCACTCGGAACCTTTCTTGTTCTTTTGTCTTGTTATTTGTCCATCTCTATTTCCCCCACTTCTCTCCCGACCATAGTTTATTTTTCTTTCCTTCCTTTCACTTGTTATTCATGTTGTCTATTTACACAGTTCTGTCTTTCCATCAAGTTTTTTTTTCCATCTTTCTCATTTCTACCTCTCAACCCTTCTCCCTCCACTTCTCCTCATTCAGTCTCTCTGTGTTTTTCACCTTGCCTGTGGATCAGGGCTGAAATCAGTTGATGGCTGCCTCTTTTGCCCTCTAGTACCCTTGTCCTTCATGTGGCTCTGTGCTCTGGTTCTGCTCCACGAGCAGCCAAGGGCTTCAGAGAGATCAGGGAACCCAGGGGGCCCCACGGTACAGAGCTGACCTCGCTGGATGGAGCAGAGCTTGTGGGTGTGTGTGTGTGCGTGTGTGTGTGTGTGTGTGTGTGTGTGTGTGTGTGTGTGTGTGCGTGTGTGCTTGTGTGTGACTGTGTGACTGTGTGACTGTGTGTTGTGTTTCTGATAGTTCTGGGAAGCCCAGGTTGCTGAATAAGCCCTGTGACTCTATGTCAAACACTGATGCAACACATTTCCACTCAATGGCAATTTCATGGGAGTTTGCTTTTTTAAATCACATACAGCATACACTAATGATCTGCCTTGAAATCCCTCCATACAATGATATTACCAGTGAGGAGAGAGAGAGAAAAGGAGAAGGAGAGAGAGAGAGAGAAGAAAAAAGCCTGCATCAGCCAGTGAGAGAGAGGTGAGTTTGCCAAGGCAGCCTTCGATAAATAATTTCCTGTCATAATAGCGCTTTATCGTAAGCAAAGCTTTTAACTTCATGGCTTTTCAAGTGATTTTCACTAAAATAAATCAGAGCGTATATCTTCGCTTGTCTGTGAAATTCAATCCCATTCTAATACCCCGGTATTGAATGTCTAATTTTCTGCATCACAGCAATGTTAACTGCAGTTTTATGCCTGCGCCTCGAAAATGGAAATATTTAGAACATTAATTATCTAATGTGTCGTCACAGACTCAAGCGGGCAACAGCTAGACGAAAAAAACTTCCACCGAGACATTTTCATTTTCAACATTAATGTACTATAAGAAAGGCGCACAATCGCCGCGTTCGCTACTAAAGTCTCCCTCATAAACCATCCATACTTGAGCAGTGTGTCAGTGGACTGATGAAATATTGGATTCCTCTCTGAAAGAGATTACGCCGGGTATCACACACCCTCGTTCACACACCCTCGCCTACACCGTGGGCTCCCGAATGCAATCGCTGGGAAATCCTTTCTTTCCGTTGACCCTTGAGAACTATTGATTGAGGCGTATAGAGGCCTAGAGTCCAGACTCGCTCCTTTAATCACTTAATCACACTTTCCCAACCTGCTATTGCACACAGGGGTCAACAGGGCCACAGGCAGGACACAGTCATCCCCATGGGACTGAGACACTCCCAAAGCATGGACACAGACACACACACACACAAGTGCCCACACAAACACCCACACACACACACAAGTGCCCACACACACTATCTACACACACACATAGTCACACAGATATACATACCACTACTCACATGCACACACATCACACACACATACACACACACACACACACACACACACACACACAAATATACAAACACCACACACACAAACACATATGCAGGCCTAAATATAAGCACACACTACGCAGCAACAGGCAAACACTGCACATAGAATCAGAGTCAAGAACACACAAATATAGACACATACCACACAAATAAACCCAGTGCAAACACACACACACACACACACACACACACACACAGACAAACACGCACAGACACACACACACACACACACACACACACACATGCACATACACATGCACACACACACACACACAGCTGCCAGCTGTATAATGAGTTGGAGAGTGGTTTCCCAATATCAAATCATTACCTATTATTGATCTGCTATTTTACTTTTTCTCACTTCATAGATTACGTGTGTGTCTGTGTGTGTGTGTAACTGGGTTTTTATGGCCAACCAAGGTGCATACACACACACACACACACACACACACACACACACACACACACACACACACACGCACAAACACACACACACACAGTGCCAGTGTCTAACTCCTCTGAGGCAATGCATGTCCTTCCCCACACAAACACACAATGCAACATTACAACATGGCATCTTGAAGTAGGTCCCACATGATCAGTAGCAACTGTTTAATCTTTTGGACACCTTCTTTCCCATGACATATCCACCTCTCCAGCCACACACACATAACAACACACACACACACACAGTAACACACACAGTAACACACACAGTAACACACAGTAACACACACACAGACACACACACACACACAGCATCATTAACAGCACAGGGCCATATCCACCTCTCCCAGGCCCTCTTCCAGCTGCCAATCCAGCCAAAGGGTAGAGTGTTTTTTTTTCATTGATGTAAATGTTATGAGCTTTCAAAAAGCTCTTTCAGGGCAGCATGAAAGGGAAGGAGACCTTCTCTTTGTGAGAGGCTGGCATTCGGCTGCCACGGCGACACAAAGACAGCAGCTCCTGTGACCGCTGCCAAGGGAGGGGGTCAGGTGGAGGGACTGGGTGATGGAGGAGATGGGGGGGGCAGGAGGATGCCCCCCGTTGCGTGCCGGTGAAATGTCACACACCCCCATAGGAGCTGTTGAGCGCACGCACACACACACACACGGCCAGACTCACTGGAGCCGCAGCCTGCAGGCGACGGGCAGGGCGCGGTTTCATTCCCATTATCCCCTCTGTGACAGTCGCCCCAAGATTGGGGGATGAAGGGCAGTTTGTAGTTGGGCTGTGTGTGTGTGTGTGTATGTGTGTGTGTGTTTGTATGCACCTTGGTTGGCCCTAAAAACCCAGTTACACACACACACACATACTCTCACACACAAAGACACACATGTAATTTACGAAGTGAGGAAAAGTAAAATAGCAGATCAATAATAGGTAATGATTTGATATTGGGAAACCACTCTCCCACTCATTAGACAGCTGGCAGCTGTGTGTGTGTTTGTGTGTGTGTGCGTGTACGTGTGTTTGTGTGTGTGTGTGTGTGTGTGTGTGTGTGTGTCTATCTGTGTGTGTGTGTGTGTGTGTGTGTGTGTGTGTGTGTGTGTGTGTGTGTGTGTGTGTGTGTGTGTGTGTGCACTGGGTTTATTGCAGCCAGCAAGGGTGTGTATAAGACAGAGATAGAAAGAGAAAGAGACAGTGTGTGTGTGTGTGCATGCAACAAATAGACCTCTGACAATCTTGAAATGGCTTACTGGTATGAAATAGAACAAGAGAGTGAAGACGAGAGAAACCCAGACAAAGGAATCAGGGAGAGAGATTGAAGGACTCCTCGTCTGTCTCCAAGCAATTATCCTAATGTGGGTCTTATAAGCAGTTCAAGATCTCCTGACTATTTGATTACCATGTAATTAAACAGGCAGATAAAAGTGAGAGACACCTGGGAGTGAGACAGATCCATGGGTTAGGGGTGGGCAATTGCGTGAATCAGCCTTGACTTTCCTAGAGCCCTGACTCCTCTCTCCTCCTCTCCTCTTCTCCCCTGAAAATGCACGTCTGACCTTTCCTCCCAGTGCTGCTTTAGGATAGAAACCCAGGAGAGGCCAGACCCCCCCCCCCCCCCCCCAAGGCTCCAGACGCTAGTCTCCATCCTTATTGATTTGTATTACTTCCTTCATATTTTTTTCCTTTTCTTTTTTTTCTCGGACTTGAGGACTTCCTTTGTGCATGCTGACAATATAAAGAGTTGTCAATCAAGACGGACATTCTTGTTGCCCTCCCCTCTCGTATCATCTCGGTTCATCTCTCGCTGGGCAACACCGCGCCAGAATAGACGTGGTTTAACTTCCCCCTCCTGCCTTTAAACACAGCACGATCTATTCACCTTTAACCTTCACGGACGTAATGAAATGTTTATTTTTAGATTCAGCATTGAGCAACATGACTCGAGACGCGAGTCGGACGTCAAACAGTGCAGGAGAGGCTGGATTCACAACGCAGGCTGATTTCTCTTTGAGTTGTTTATTGAGAGTCGACTGCAGTTCATGCCAACAGGAGCTTAGAGAAAAACTTTTAAATAACACTGAACTCAGAGGTAAACAGAGGCTGCCAATGAGCCCGCGGTAGCAAAGTCAAAGAGGTGAAGACAATATGCACTTTCTCGATTGGCAATCTTGGCAATCTTGTTTCCCGTGTTATTTGAATCCTGTGCAGCCAAGGACTTTTCCATTCACTGAGCCCTCTCTCTCTCATTCACTCCCTGGCGATCTGCTCAATTAACCCCAACACCAGCTAAAACTGATTTCCCACAAATACAGGGAGAGATACAGAGAGGTCAAAACAGACACACACACACACACACACACACACACACACACACACACACACACACACACACACACACACACACACACACACACACACACACACACACACACACACACACCTAATCAGATATACTGGGCCAACCAATGAAGCTATGATCCAAACAGTGCAGGCGACAGCCCCCTGGTTTCATTCCTAATTAAGGTTAATACGCTGACGCGCGCGCTCCTTTAATCTGCATGGGCCGTCGAGCCTTTAGTCTGGCAGAAGGACCCCCTATAGTACCACCACACAGTGAGCACTGAAGGGGCACAAATGTTAACGTAAGGCCAGAGATGGAATCCATTACATATTAGTCTTGATTTTTTTTTTATTGGGGGGGGGGGGGGGGGGGCAGGATGAGAAAGCTTCAGACCTACGCCTTTGAGGGAGGATGACTTAGATGCAAAACTGCCAGAAACAATGAGCTGAGCGGGAGTGTGAAAGCTTTCTTTGAATTCCCCACAGAGATTCATCTCCTCTCTGGTTGTCTCAGCGCGCACTATGACAGAACCCATCAGCTTCCTCCCTGTGCCTAATTAGTATTCCTCCGTAATTTATAGAGCACTTTAAAAACTTGTGTCATTATATTCCTTCATGAAGAAAAGTTGACTGCCTTCTGTCTCCCACTGTATTTCTATCTCTCTCTTTGTGTGTGTGTGTGTGTGTGTGTGTGTGTGTGTGTCACTGGATTTATGTTGTTAAGTTATTGAAATGAATTCCCTCCCCATATGAATGTGAAGAAAGCTGGCATTAAAAAATGTGGCATACAAACACACAGCCTGGAACATAAAGCTGACGATAGATGTTTTCTTTCTATTGATCTTTTACCACGTGCTCTCAATGCACGTGTCAGCACATTTTAGCTACATTATTCACGTATCAATCTTGGAACTTTTGCATTTGTGCATTTTAAATCACGTTGCCTCTTTCTGCAGGATATGTTGATGAAAAGCTTTTTTTCGACATCAAGTGCACATGGCAGGTAGATAGATTGGTTAGCGCCGCGACCGCTAATATCTCATGTGCTTTTGCTGATCACACAGAACCATCACGCATCAAAAACCATGCAAAACTCACCGTGAAAAGCCTGGGGGATTTGCCATCTGAACAGGTTTAGCTGCGCTCATCTCCCTGCTTATATTATTTCAAACATCAGCAGGCATCTCACCGGGGTTATAAAATGGCATTCATCATTTTGTAAACCAAACCGTCTCCACATTCATTAGGGCCAAATAAACGAGCCCACAAGGCCTTGATTTCAGCTTCAATGAGCTAATCTCTTCTGGAGAGCGCGGAAGATCGCTCATTATTCTTGCGGCACCTGCGCTTACATCTCTAACACCACTCAGATTCGTCCTCACCCAGCTATGCCTCGTTCCCTCTCTCTCGCAATTTGAAATACAATACATTTGATTTGAGTGCTGTAGAGGAGGGGGGGGGGGGGGTGTTGCCTATTCTGCAGAGTGGAGGTGCTGCGATCATAATTCATAATGACAGGAGCACTGATCGTGATCGTAAGTGCTAACGTATGCACAGCCCCAGACGCCGGGCCGTGCTTCACACCAGCAGCAGAGGCATCGGGTTTCGTGCCAGCGGCCAGCGTTGGGCAAATATTCACACACGCACACACACACACACACGCACACACACTGAACCTCATTCCGTAACTCCAGGCTCAGCGCATTAGGCAGGCACCACCCAGACGAGAGTGCGCTGCGGAACAGACCTGAGCCAGACATGAGCCAGACATGAGCCGGGTTCCTTCTCTGAGCAGCCATGGTGGTGAGTCCCTCCGCTCGCTGGTTCATAAATACCTCTCATTTCTGCCACCAGGGGCAATACAGTATTACCCCAGGTACACGCTGAAGCGTCGTTATTAAGTCCACAGCCTGTTATGCTAACCCCCACCACACACACAATTAACTCACTAAGAGTTTCCCAATACGACTTCCTACCCGACATCGAGCGGGATGCAGGAGTTCTGCGGGTCGGTCCGCGGGCCGATGTCATTAGCCAGTCCACCTTTCTGCCGGGGCGCTAAGTGGCTTCTATTACACAGAGCAGCCGTTTGGTGCCGTTCTGAGCCGTCTGTGGGGCTGTCAATCAAATGCAGCTGGCAGGAAGGCCAGTGCCAGGAGCTGGATACTGAGTCTGCCACTGTTGCTCATTTCCACGCTGGTGAAACAGGGGATGTCTACACTGCAGAGGGAGGGAGATGTATGTGTGCATGTGTGTGCATGTGTGCGTGTGTGTGTGGGTGTGGGTGCGTGTGTGCGTGTGTATGCACGCGCGTGTGGGTGCATGTCTGTGTGTGTGCGCGTGTGTGTGTGTGTGTGTCTGTGTGTGCGCGTTTATACATTTGTGCGGGTGGCGTTTCCTGTAAGAGGTGGGTGTTGGAAGGCGAATTGAGCATGAGGTGTGTGTGTGTATGTGTGTGTCTGTGTGTGTCTGTGTGTGTGTGTGTGTGTGTGTCTGTGCGTGTCTTTCTCAGTTCCTGTGTACTTGTGAATATGGCTCTGTGTGTATATTTGTGGTAGCATTTGTGTGTCTGGGAGATTAATGGCGCAGCCAACACACTGTGACATTTCTCTCCAAAATGTAGTCTGCCATCTACCTGAGGCAGCAGAGACTCACACAGCTGATGTTGTCTGCATTTTCTCTCTCGACCCAGAGTGGCCCCACTACAGCTCAACATATCTAATACCAGACCAATTTCTACTGCTTCTGTTCTCTGACCTCACCAATTGTACATGCATGGCCATTGGTTGTCTGGGCATTTTGTCTCATTCATACAGTATTAATTGGATTTGGTGGAGGCCAGGCTGCTGATTTGTCTTTCTCTCAGAGAGAGAGAGAGAGGGAGAGAGAGAGGGAGAGAGAGAGAGAGAGAGAGAGAGAGAGAGGGAGAGAGAGAGGGAGAGAGAGGGCAGCCCTGTTGAAGGCCATCGCCATTTTACTCAGCCCAGCTGAGACATGACATCACCGCACAGCAGTGCACCACACCGGTCCGGCCGCAGGGAGTCGGCGTGAAAGAGAAGCAGTCTGACAGAGGCACAGCAAATTAAATTAATGATACACACACATGCAAGTATGCACAAACACACACACACACACACACACACACACACACACACACACACGCATGCGTACTCACTCACTCACTCATACACAAAACACACAGACACACACACCACATTTGAGTCCTTGTTTACTGGAATGTCCATCTGAATACACCAAACTGTTGGCCTCGCATACCAAAATGTCTTGAGGTGGTGTATCTGCTGTACATCTGAATTCCCGTGGTCAAGGAAGGAAATTACAGATTGTTTCTGTCCTCCTCAGTCAAGTGAAATATCTGTTGTATAAAAATAGTGCTATTTATTGGGCGAGTTTTTCCTCACGTCAGAGGACCAGGGGTCAGTGCTTTTGATGAAGAAGAAACTTCACCTCAGAAGAGGAGAAACGAAAGAAAGGAAGAAAAACACTTTCTTACTCTCTCTTTTTACATGAAATGTCAGGCCTCAGAATTCAACTGTCATTCACAATGTTGTCCTTGAGAGAGACTCAATGCTTGGATTTGAGTGCTGTGTGTAGCTGAATGCTCTGGCCACTCTCACACACTCTCACACACACACACACACACACACACACACTCACACTTTGATTTCACTGAACCTCGTCATTGTCCTTCACAGCATGCATGGCTTGGATTAGAGTGGCTTTTAAAGTTGTGTTGTGTTGCTCAAAGTAGTATTTTTCAAAAGAAAATCTACAGATTGAATGCAATCCAAGCTCACCAGATGCCCTAGATTAGATTAATAATCTGAAATAGGTGGGGGGGGGGGCTTTCCCTTGGTTTCTGTTGATTCATTTCCTGTTGCTTAAATTAGATCTGTCACTAGCTTCAGAAACAGTATATTAACAACATCTCATAAAATATATATATTCTTTTCAAATGAATTCATTCATCATGATGGTCATGTTCTGTATTTAATGTTTTTTTTTTCTGCGCTGTGTGCTGGAGTCAATATCTCAGAGAACTGTACAGCCCAAGCCAGTAAGGAGGAGACTAGACCTGCGCTCTCTGCCCTCCTGCATGGGTGCACAGGCAGAATGAGGGTGCCGTTTGTGATGCGACGGTGTAGAGGCGCAAGCCTGCGCTCTCTGCCCTCCTGCATGGGTGCACAGGCAGGATAAGGGTGCCGTTTGCAACTGTGTAGAGGGTGCATGGGTGCACAGGCAGAATTAGGGTGCCGTTTGTGATGCGACGGTGTAGAAGCACATGCCTGCGCTCTCTACCCTCCTGCATGGGTGCACAGCCAGGATGAGGGTGCCGTTTGCAGAGGGTGCAAGTGCTGCACGGGTGCACAGGCAAGGCAGCGTGGGCATGGGGGCCACAGATGGGCAGAGCGGGCCTGCGCCTCAGGTGAACACACACATAGCTGACACATGGACCGAAGAGCACATAACGCTTGCTGCTCTCATGCACACACACACACACACACACACACACACACACACACACACACACACAGATACTTTCATTCTCAAACACACACACACACACACACACACAGATACTTTCATTCTCAAACACACACACACACACACACACACACACACAGACTCTCATTCATACACACACACACACACACACACACCTCTGTTTCCCTCCTACTGTAGTCTAACCTGGCGTCTGGCACATCTTATTTCTCAGGTTTGACTGTCCTTGATTCGTCCATACTCGTTGCATTCCTTCCTCGTTTCCGTCACGTGTTTAGATCATTGGACTATGACATAAGAAAGAGAGGAAGGGAGGATTGGCTAATTAGGGAAATGACCATCACCCCTTCTCTAGACAGCTGCTTCGGTGCTAGCGAGATCTCCCAGGTCCCAATGGCCTCCTGGTTCTGTGGACCTTCGTGTCCTAGTGGTCGATGCCAGACGGTGGGAACATAGGCCTGTGAAGTCCCCTAAGCCACCAGATGCTCTGCACTCTACATGCAATCCTAGACATGCTGAAAGAGTATCTAAATAGACATTTGGCCAAATGTAATTGTATTTGTTTAAATTCATTTATTTTATAATTACATTTTAAGCGCATTACTAGATATTAAATACTTACTTAATTTTATGAAAGCCATTTTAACGTCACAACTTTAAATCAAGTAAAATCAAGGCAAAATTCATCCACACAACAATTTGTAACAGCAACATAACCTTATTCTATCTCCGACACTGGATTTGTGTTTTTCTACTGATAATTTCAGTACCATTTGTTAGCTATGGCTTTAGATATGGAACCAGCACATTTGAAACATTGCCATAGTTATGCCATATTATTGTGGCCTCTTTGTAGTGTTGGTATCATGAAGCAATGGCAGACATGTGGTAATACTTTGGTAGCAGTAAAGCCAGAGCCAGCTTTGTGTGAGAACTGTGTTTGGCAAAGACAGCAATTATGCACGAAGGGTGAGTCACACAAGCCTGGGCTACACATCCATGAATAAAAGAAGGCAAGGTATGTCTGATGTGTCGATGTGTCCGTGTGTGTGTTTGTGCATATGTGTGCTCATACACTCAGGCTTTGTGGATCCATTTTGAAAGCTCACATTCCGATTTCTCTGAAGCTTTGCCTGCCCATTGTTGGGAGTGCTGCCTCATGTCACCATGGCATCCATCCGAGTGATGCATTGTGGGAGGCCTGTTGTTTGCATTTTTGTATTCCTTTTGTTGTTTTTCTTCCTTTGCTGTCTTTCAGGTGCTTTTTTAATAAGCTGGCCCTGTAACGTCTGTGGCGACCAGCACCACTGTACTCAGATGCCACCCAGAGGGATGGGGTTTATTATTAATTATTAACATGTATAATTAAAGAGCAAATCCTCTTAAGTCCTTTGAACTATGGAATCCTGGGTAAATATAATTACCACACAGCTAGATGATAGCAGGCACGGTGACAATCCACTCTGTACAGTGGTTGTATCAAAGCTACGAGTAGCTTAGCTTCTCTCTTTGTGAGTTCCTCCAGTGGGCCCATGAGCATGTGTTGGATGACGTGTTTGTGAGAGAGAGAAAAAAGAAGGAAAGTAAACCCATGCATCGTCTAAAGCACTGCGGCTAACCCGTCCTAATGATATCTGAGGCTGCTGTTGCCGGAGTCATTAAATTTGCAGATGCCACCTGCACCAGAGGAGAGAGTGGTGGTGCAGAGCGTGGTCTACCCCTGGCCTGGTGGCATCTGATTCCTGCCCGGCTCCCTGTGCTGCATACAGACTTGACAAAAGGCCAACTGTCTTATTTGCGTGATTAACCCACTGGGGAGGCACGGTGTCCTGAAACCCACGTACCTTCCAACATGGCAGCGGCCATGGATGATCGCTGAGCAGAAGGAACTTACAATAATAGATGAATGAAATGAAGCGTATCAGCGTGTATCAAACACTGATGACTGAATATTGTTCCAATTATGGGGTGTCCGTAGTGATCGCCGTCCAATTTAGCATGTCTACCCACGAGTCTGTGGCATTGTCACTAGGGGCTGGGGCCAGTAGACACATGTCTGAGGATGTTTGTATGTATGTGAGCGCCTGTGTATGTGAGTGTGTGTGTGTGCGTGTGCGTGTGTGTTGTGTTTAAATGAGAAAGTAGGTTTGTATATATGTGTTTGTGTGTGTGCATGTGTTGGGTCTGTGTGTGTGTGTGTGTGTGTGTGTGTGTGTGTGTGTGTGTGTGTGTGTGTGGATATGTGCGTCTAAATTGTAAAGTGATCAGAGTGAATTGGACAGAGGGAGGGAGGAAGTGACATTGTAGAGGCAGGCTGGCAGGAAAGCAGTCAGTATGGATCAGACGGAGGCGGCGGCAGTGGCGGCATCGAGGGCTTTTTTTTTAACCCGACCCACAGCAGAGGTCACGTCGGCTTCAGCTCCGGCTCTGGCTCTGGGTCTGGCTGTGGGTCTAGCTGTGGCTGTGGCAGTGGCAGTGGCTGGGCATATCCTGCCTGTCTGCCTGCCCTATTTTACACATTGGACTTGGTGAATTTTCACATCTGTCTGCACAACACTGAGGCTGCAGTCTGTTGAATGTCAATTAATGTCAGAAAGAGCGAGATAAAGAAAAAATGAGAGAGAGAGAGAGAGAGAGAGAGAGAGAGAGAGAGAGAGGAGGGGAGAAGAGCGAGAGAAAGAGAAAATGAGAGAGAGAGAGGAGGAGGAAGGGAGAAGAGGGGGAGAATGAGAAAAAATAGTCCATCTGGCAGTGATACCTTGACTCATGGGATGCACCTGAGATGTGTGTGAGTGTGTGTGGGGCGGGGCGGGGGGGGGGGGGGTGTTGTGAACATGCATCTAACAAACTGTCAGCAATGTGTGAGCTGAATGTGTATATCCAAATGTATGCATTCATGTGTATGCATGTGCGTCTGGGTGAGTGACGTTTCCGTTAGTATTAGTCAGTTTTTAAGAATATGTGAGCCAGTATTTGTGTGTTAATATCTGTGTCTGTGTGTGTACATTTGTGTTTGTGTCTTTTGTGTAAGTTTCTGTGTTCATTTGTGTTCCTATTTTCTATTAATAGTGTGTGTGTGTGTGTGTGTGTGTGTGTGTGTGTGTGTGTGTGTGTGTGTGTGTGTGTGTGCTTGTCTGTGTGTATTTCTGTATGTGTCCATGTGTATTTAATGTGTGTGTGTGTGTGTGTGTGTGTGTGTGTGTGTGTGTGTGTGTGTGTGTGTGTGTGTGTGTGTGTGTGCTTGTCTGTGTGTATTTCTGTATGTGTCCATGTGTATTTAATGTGTGTGTGTGTGTGTGTGTGTGTGTGTGTGTGTGTGTGTGTGTGTGTGTATTTGTGCTTCTCTGTGTGTGTTTATGTTGGTGTGTGTGTGTCAGTGTGACAGACAGCACTGTGTGGCACATGGGCTCAGTTCTCATTAGTGCACTGAGCTCTAGAGCAGCAGAGTAAACGCAGACACGCTCCGTCAACCAGCGCCTCCCTCTCCACTGTGCTCACAGTATGGGAGAGAAGGAGAGAGAGAGAGAGAGAGAGAGAGATGGAGAGATATGGAGAGAAAGGGACAGAAGGTGGGAGAGAAGGAGAGCGAGAGAGATGGAGAGATATAGAGAGGGACAGAAGGTGGGAGAGGGAGAGAGGTTGTGAGAAGGTGTGTGAGAAGGAGATGGAGAAATAGAGAGAGAAAGGAAGGTGGGAGAGAGAGAGAGGTTGTGAGAGTGCGAAGGTGCGTGAGAAGGAGATGGAGGGGGGAGGGTGGAGAGAGAGGGGGGGGGGGAGAAGGCCATAGGGTAGTCTGGGGAGAACTGAGAACAGTGATGAAGTAGTTTTGCTGGTAGCAAAAGCTGAGAAGTGTAGTGTGAGAAAAATAGAGAAGTACAGCATTGCTTTAGGGGAAGAAACCAAAGATGTGAGAGAAAGAGATGAAAAAACTGAGCTCTGGAAAAAGGAGGAAAAAAGTGAGAGAGCACGGAGGTAAAGCAGAAGAGAGAGGGAGAAGTGATGCACTACAGAAATAAGTAGAGAGATAGAGAAAGAAAGAACAGAGAGCAAAAAATAGAGAGCAAGAGAGAGAGAGAGGGAGAAAGAGAAAGAGAATTCACCACTCTTGAAGTCATGAATGAGTGGGCAAGTGAGAAAAGAAAGTCCAAGCTTGAGGGCACACAGCGGAGGTTGGGAGCCAGTTTCCCTAGGGTTAGCTGTGCGTATGGCTGCCTCAGCCTAAGGGGAGGCTAGCGGGAGCCTGTTATGGAGTCTGCTCTCTTCCCTGACAGAAGGGCGGGAGAGGCAGTGTATAGATGGCCCCCGCTCTGAGCGCCACGGCTCTCTCTCACACTCCCGTGATTTAGCTCGCCGCCAAAAGCGGGGCGTCAGCTTCCAGCCGGTCGGGCCTTGACAGGCAATCAATCTAAAGAGCGAGCCGGTTCAGGTCAGTGTCAAGGAGGACTCAGCACCGACCCTAATCCCTCCCCCCCTTCTCTGCCTTCCAGAGGAAAGCAGCACAGCAGTACATCCTGGGCTGGCTGAGAACATGCAAATCCGGTGTCCATTCGTAATATAACCTCGGACGTCTTCCCTCAGAGTCCACAAATGAGTATTGTGGGGGACTACATTCTCCGATCATACTCCATTTGATAATCCTCTCTGGAGTCTCTGCTAGTGGAGTGAAGTGGAGGAGGCCTAGGTTGGCATTATGGGCATTACCCGGGGCTTCAGCAGAGGTTATCGAGCCCAGGAAGAGCGCTGGCATTTGCATTCACGGCCCGTGCTAAGCCCGAGCTCCAGCCTCCGTCTTCCCTTCGCTGCCGTATAATCAGTATCGGGGCAGGGCCACTCATTGCATTGCATCTCAGCAAAGCAGCGGCACATACTTAACGCAGTGGCCGGGGTAAACACTGACAGGGCCAATCTATGTTACCGGTCCTCCGGCAAATTGGGGAGAGCAGCGCTGTGTTTCACAGCTCGCCGTCGCTTAACGAAGAGGCAGGGAGGCGCCTCCGCTCGAGCGGAGCAACACAGCAGTGACGGCCGCGAGGCGTGGCAACACTGTCTGAACGTGGCAGCAGTCGTCGAGACAACCGACACCGAAAAAACAATGCTTTGTTTCCTCCTGTCACATCTCTTCTAGATCTCATTGTCTTACCCTTTTGCACACAGAATCTTTTTTCTTCCTCTTTCTCTTCTTACTCACACCTGCACACTCTCCTACTCGCTCTCTCTCTCTTTTATTCTCTCTATCTGTATTTTTCTCTCTTTCTCTCTCTAACATCTGTCCCTTGTTTTTCCCACTCCCTGTCTTTTTCCCTCTCCCTTTTCTATCTCTCTCCACTACGCAATTCTCCCTAGCTTTCTTTCTGGTGCCAAAACACACACCTCACACAGAGCCAGACCAGGGCCAGACCAGGGACCAGTTTCACACTCAGCTCTGACAGCATGATCTCTCCGCACATGTGGCAGCTTTTGGAAATTACTGCAGCTTGGATTGTTACTTTTTGAACCCCTGCTCCCCTCCTCCACACACACACACACACACACACACACACACACCACCTCCACCCCCTTCATACCCCTGCCGTCATCACCAGCTGTCTCAAAAAACACTGCAGCCCTTGGCCTTCCACAGGTCAAGAGCGCCTGTGCATCTTAATGAACTACACACCAATTACAGGCAAACTCTCCCCCCGTCTCTATCGGCCTAATCCATTTAACCCGTGGGCGGCAGCCAACAGATACGTTTGTTTACAGCTTGCCATGAACCGTGCTGCGAGAATATGCCTTGGCATTAAAACTACACCATTATCCCCGAAAATGGCAGCCGTTTCCATGGAAATAAGTTTGCGCAGTGCTGCCGTGTTCCTTGACCTTGGGCTCATTAAAAATTCCTTTCAAAAATAGCGCACGAGTTGGTTGTCAGGGTAAGACTGCTATTAACATTTTACATTTTGGGTGCAACTGTGTGGGGCGAAGAACATGTTTATTTGGAGAACAAAATGAGATGGCAAGGAGTCACAACACAGATGAACAATCCTTAAACCATGATTTATTCATAGAAAACCGCTGCTAACCATTTTGTTTATTAAAACAACCATTTCATTTTGGGATATTTGTTGGTCAGCCTTAGTGACTTCTCTGTGTAACGTCACAAAAAAATGTAATACAAAACCAACACACAAGGATGGAATTCATGTTACACCACTGCCTAGTGTTGAATCTCTATGCATTCAATGATGAGCATCCAGCCAGAACAATCTGCAGGCAGCTTTAATGCAGAACACAGAGGAAGCGACTTCGGTACTGGTGATAACTCTGTCATCGGGTAGACGGCTTGGAGAATCAGAGTCATTTTTCTCTCCCTCTGTCGTTTGGCCTTGCAGTCTCTCAATCCAATCCAGGTAAGATGGAGGGCAGGGGAACTGATTTAGGCCAGCAGCCTCTGATGGATCACATGTCGTTTCATCTATCACACTCTCCCAGCAGAGCAGGGTTAGCAGCTAATAGGGAAGCTTTAAGCATCAGAGTGACACCAGTTTGCAAAGTTTAGGCCAAGGATGGTAGCAACCCCTCAAACTCCAACCACCCCCCCCCCCAAGCACACACTCACACACACACACACACACACACACACACACACACACACACATACACACACACACTTAGGAGCAGAGGGATGACAGCAACCCCTCACTCCCACACCCAAAAACAATGACACACACACACACACACACACACACACACACACGCCCGTCAGCACTTGTGGGTGTGAGCAGAGGAATGGCTTGAAGGGGGGCACAGGTGGCATGAGTGGACAGTCATTCTTGGCTGTGAGGGTCACAGGTTGGCAGACTGCCATGACTAATGAGCGTTTTCTGGCTGTGAAGATCGCCTCCCTGCACGTCTAGCAACATGAAAGGTGTGTGTGTGTGTCTGTGTGTGTGAGAGAGTGTGAGGCGAGGTGGGGGGCGGAAAGGGGGGTGGGGGTGTTTGGGGTCACTTTCGGTCAGTTCTCTCCGGGGGGGGGGGGGGAAGAAGAGAGCCTTCCTTCCCAGAATTCTGTCTGCCAGTGTCTCTTTTAACAGCCTCATTATGTCCAGTTGTTTTTGTCCTCCTCTCCTGCCTGCCTCTGTGCCTGCGGAGGTAAGGTGTGACAGAGGAGGCGTGAGTGTGTGTGTGGGTGTGTGTGTGTGTGTGTGTGTGTGTGTGTGTGTGTTACATGTGCAGTTTTAGCATCAAACACTTTTGTCCCAAGGTCTCCTAAAGGCGAAAAGGCAATAACAGGTCCACTAATGATGCAGGGTGTGCTTTCGAGACTTCCGCGATAACATTTATGGGTGACACATGAATATGCATCGGCATGTCGTGACAGGGGACCTTGGGAGAATCAAGGTTAGTGCTGCAAGAAGGAAAACAAAAACCCTCTCCGAACGTCAAAGGCCCATAGTGCAACTGGCGCTTTACAGAGAAAGAAGAGCAGTTTAACAGGGTTCAGGTTCCATATTAAGACTAAATGGTTGAGCAGTGATTGCGGTTAAATGCTATTTAAATAGAAATAGATACAATAAAAGATAAAATTGACTTAATAAATGAACATCATGTCACTGTAGGGTATTGTTCGAGCCTCATTGGGCCTTTTTCACGAGAGTTGTGTAAAAGCGGCCAATTTAACAACCCATGTAACCATCTCAGCCTGAGACAAAACCGAAATCAATAGAATTAACATTGCGCTCACACGGAATTGACTGGGTGTGAAATTGCAATAAAACAAAGAATGACTCTGAGTAATTATTTAAATTCTCTGAGTGTTGTCCAGACAGCATGTAAGGCTTAAAAACAGAAATTTTTCACAAGACACAAATACATTAAAGGCACATAAATACAACAGTATCTACTATGCACTATCAGCCTATTTAGGTCGTGCTAAGGAGTAACAGCCATCCAGTTATAGCAACGGCTATAGCAGTCACAGGCCTCTTTGTTCCTAGGGAAGTGCTCACAAACTGTTCCTATTTATGAACAAAGGTCAACTGTGCAGCCATAATGAGCATGTTGACCATGGGGCCATTAAGGCCACACTGATCTAGAGTCAGCTAACCTTGTGTTCCTAGGGCTCCGCCTGAAGATTGTGATGCAGGCACACCAAGGTAATGTAACCAACGCTCTGGAATCCCACTTAGTGGGAAAGCACACACGCACGCACACACACTCTCACACACACACACACACTCACACTCACACTATAAGTGGCACTGCACACAAGCACTGCTATATATGGACTGTGTTTCTAATGTACTTTTCACTCAATTGGACCCATATCACTGTAAGGCTCGTTTAACCTTCACACCCAGTGTCTGCATATATTTTCATATATAAGGTGCTGTGCTGAACAGATGCTAGTCACGTTTTGTGTGAAACATTCTACTGCAGATTCTTTCTTATGTTTAAAATGTTATTTAGCATGCTTCAAGCATGATTCCAAAATGTTGTATTGTATTTTATTATCAAACACAGTCAAAAACTTAAGAAGATCAAGTAGCCTCCACTTTTTAGTGGATCTTCAGCGGGGCTAAAATGACTTCACTCGATGGTCCTTTAACTTTGCCCCTGGTGTATATCGGGATGGCACCATCTCCACGGTGGCAGGTTTAGGGTTAGGTCCCCCTGGTGTATGTTGGGGAATCTCCTCGGTGAGAGGGTTAGGGTTAGGGCCCCTGGTGTATGTGGGTGTGTCAGGGTTAGGGTTAGGGTTAGGGCCCCTGGTGTATGTAATTCTGATGAGGTGTTACAGGGCTCTGTCAGGTGCTTCTGTGACAGTGATTAACGTTGCTGCCCTATAAGAAAACAAACTGGGTTTGATTCCCGTCCGCTGCAAACTGTCTACTAAAGACACGCCCCTCACACGCCTTTTACCATTGCTTCCATGAGCTGGGAGGGGTTGCCCAGACTCACTAATGCTTGAATGACTGTGAGGAGATTACGCAGGAACAGCACGGTGCGTTGCGCTGCGTCATGTTGAATATTCCCAGCCTTCGTTTTCCCAAACGCAAAGCGACGCGCGAGACAAGGAGTCCCCACCGAGCATCGTCTCAGAGAGTGGCTGGGATCAATGGGCCCTTAAGCACCTGGACAAGATTACAACATGACAGAATGTGGATCACAGGCCTCTGGCGCTCTCCTTCTTCTCTCTCTCCTTCTTTTTTTCTCTTCCTGACTCTTAGTCTCACTTCCACTGCCTCCGTCTGTCTGTTACGCTCTCCCACTCTCTTACTCGCTATCTTTTACTCGTTCTCTCTCTCTCTTGGCATCCTACCCTGCAGGTCTCCTTTTTTTCCGTCTCATCGTTTCTCTGTCACCCTCACACTCTGCCTCCTCTCCACTCCCCCTGCTCTGTATTTATCTATCTGTCTCTCTATCTCTCCCTCTCTCCCCTTCTCTCTGTTTTCCCTCTCTCTGTTGTTCTCGACAGTCAGTCAGATACAAAGGCAGAGACTCTCTGAACGCCCCGGCTGTCATCTCCGATGCATACTAATACAAACACTACACTCTGTGCTGCCCGCCCCTCTTCAGACTCAATATGGCGATCGCATTAGATGGGGGCCACAGTTGTCATCATTTAAGGAGCTGAAGATGGTAGATGGAATTGGGGTGGTGATTGGGGGGCAGTTTGGGTGGGGGGGTGATGGGTAAGGAAATAAGGGTGGGGGGCTACGTCTGCACCCCCCCACCCCCTCCACCTCCCTTTTGTCTCAGTGGGACCCCATCACTTCCTGTTTGAGATTGGAAGTGACAGGCCACTCAGGCGGAGGTGTCTCGGCGTGGCCATCAAGGAAGAGGAGAGGCCGGGGCGAGCTGTCTGCCTGATTACCCCTCAGCCAGGCAGCACAGCATGGCCTGGTCTCGCCGGGATGGAGATTTCTGTCTGTCCATACACACACACACACACACACACACACACATACACATACACATACACACACACAGACACAAGAATAACATACACACACACACACACCCTTTATTGAGTACAGTGTGCAGCCAAACACCTTTTCATTTCATTTTTAATTATGAATAATTTTTCCCTTCATTATAATTAGATTTGAATGCTGTTCTGTTTTGTCTGTCTTGCTATTTACTCATATTATCTTAAGTCTATTTGTGTTTCGGTGACATATGGGTGTATGTATTTTCTGTAAACAACAAGCCCATGAGAGGCACACCCACATGCAACAACAACTAACACATAACGCCGGCACACAACTATGCATTACACACACAACAGCATGGAGCCCCACACACTCCCAGCACACACACATAAACTCAATGCCCCTGTCCCTCCAGGCCCCCCAATCTCATCTCAATCCCACAGCCAAAACACAACCAGTGGCAGCTGGACCTAAGACTCCATTTCCCAAATTTCTCCATCACGCTGTGGCTTCATTGCCTGCCAGTCTCATCCCCTGTGTAATGAAACGATGCCTAGCATGAGGGTCCTTCAACAAAACGTTTCTCCAGAATCTTCCTTGACTATGCCAAACAATCTGAGCCAAAGGAGTTGGTGTTCTCTGTGTGTAAATGTCTACTCATCAGTACTCCTTTTTTCTCTTTGTCTCTCACCTTCCCTCCCTCCCTCCCTCTATCTCTCTTTCTCCAGAGGCGAAGTTTAGTGGCACGACTCGGCAGACGAGAGAGGTGAGTTGTCTTTGCACACCGCTGGGACTGTTACTCAAGCCATTAGTGAGGCCAGGCTGATGTATCTCTCGCAGGCAGTAAGCCGCGAGCAGCTCCATCCCATACACACACCCAGGACTGAGGCAGATGTATGCGAGATAGCCGACGAGGCAGTAGGGCCTGTATCTCTCAGAGCATCAGACAAGGGCAGGAGGGGGGGGGGGGGAGCTGTCCTGTGGGATCTTAGCTGGTCTTACACTTCAGTGCTTGCAGGGTAATGGTTGCTCTGGAGAGGGAAACATTGTGCGTGTGTGTGTGTGAGTGTGTGTGGTAGATAGTGTGTGTGAGAGAGAGAGAGAGAGAGAGAGAGAGAGAGAGAGAGAGAGAGAGAGAGAGAGAGAGAGAGATGGTGGGTGTTTCTGTGTTTCAGCCTGCATGGGTATGTTTGCAAGGGAGGGAGAGTTGTGTTGTGTTTGTGTAGATTCTTCAGGGATTCTCTGTATGCAAGCATGCAAGCTTTGTCTGTGTTCATGTGTTCATGTGGGAGTGTATGTATATTCGTGTGTGTGTGTGTGTGTGTGTGTGTGTGTGTGTGTGTGTGTGTGTGTGTGTGTGTGTGTGTGTGTGTGTTGGAGACCAGGAATAGCTGTCAGACTGCTTGTTATGTTCAGCATGCCCTGCCTGGGTTTCTTGAGGAGTGACCTCGTTGTGCTCCCTCCTCGACTGTGATCATCAATAGATGAGAGAGATACATTACGTGTAATCTTTCATGTGGGTGGCCTCTCTCATTATTATAGCGTGTGTGAGTGTGTGTGTGTGTGTGTGTGTGTGTGTGTGAGTGAGTGAGACAGAGAGACAGAGAGAGAGAGATACTTAACTCATAATTGCAGGCTCCGATGTGCATGCATTCATTGGTATATATGCAAGCATGTATGTAGGTTTGTGACAGCTTGTATGCGAAAGTGCAGTGGTTTTTGCCTGTGGAGTTTGTGCGTGTGGTATATGCTTGTGTGAGTGTGTGTGTGATCGATTACCTGCAACTGAGGATCCAGATGGGCATGCATATACGTTATGAGTATATATGTGAACTGGTGTGTGTGTGTGTGTGTGTGTGTGTGTGTGTGTGTGTATGGCAGTTTGTGTTCATGTTTCTGTACAAGTGAGAGTGTGTGTGTGTGTGTGTGTGTGAGCCTGTGCTGAATGGCTGAAGCAGCCTCTCAGAGAATCACTGCCCCCACCAAAAGCCTCCCAGCGCAGCCTGGGAGACATTCCACATCTGCGTCCTCCAATTACAAGTCAAATGAGCCCTGTCCAATAACAGGCCTAATCATTTTATTAATGGTGAAATTGCGATTATATTCAATCCAGTGGGTTTATGGCTCCATGATGGTTTCTAATGAAAACGAATATGGTCGCCCAGGCTTAGCCACTAGGCAACTTCATGTGACAATCAGGGCATATTAGCTAGTCTGATTTGGCAAATGGAATAAAATGTTTACAGGACATGTATAATGCATCACAGTGCAGTTAAATCAGAAGCTCAGTGAAGTTACACTGCACAGTGGGAGGACATATCTCAGCTAGGAGGGTTTTTGAATGAACACTGAACAGTAGAACAGTGCCATCAAGTGACCAGATTAAGCACATCGCCAGTAGCCACACAGCATCACCAAGAAGTAACTAACTTAACTGTTTTAATTAGCCACAAACTGAAAATATGCTGTCTTAAATTATCCACAAACTGAAAATGCGTTGTTTTAATTATCCACAAACTGAAAATGCTTTGGAAACGATATTTGCTAAATGTTTCTTTCCATTCCATCACATTTTGTCCACATTTCATTGGTAAGGGTCACAAAATTAGAAGATATTTTGGCAGGAAACTCACGGCCTGCTTAAATTATTTTAATATCTCAACTAAGTGGACTCAGTAGTGGAAGGGGAACCATATCAAATGAATGCAACAGTGCCTAAAATGTCTTATCTTGAAATGAGCCGTAAGCCAAGTATGTGAGAGGCCAGTGGAAATACACTCTGTAAATGTCTCTGGCTTCTCGAAATGATGTTCTGTTGTATTAGACCTTTTGATGTACCAGCAGACAGACACCAGCCATCGTATAGATCTGTACAAACTGGCAAACTGTGCCATTGCTAAAGAAACGTTCACCGTGTTGCCTACGCAGTGTGCACAGCAATTCAAGAAAAACGTGAGACGACATAGGTCTACACAAAGTCACTAAATGTGCCGGGGGCAAAAGAGATATCGGAATCCTCTGCCCACGTTATTCCACATGTTTTGCTACATTGGACTGGGTAGCACCCCAACCCTCCAGTTTTCTCAAATGAGGCTTACCGTGATTACATCAGCAATAGACTACTACAAATGTGCTGTGTTGATGTGTGTCTCCATCCTGTGCTGTGTCGATGCGCATGAGTGTCTCCATTCTAATTTCACTCGAGAAGTATTACTGGCAATTTCAAGATATTTATTAAGACAGTTTTATAGACAGAACATTTTTGGAACAAAATCACAGGTTGCAAACCTGGTTACTCACATAGCTTTTGGTGGTCAACAGTTTAACACATATAGACATATAGACAAAGACATCTAGACACAAGTCTGCTACAATAATTGTGTTAGTTATAAATGGTAATTCATAGGATTTGCTATTTTTCAGATAAACTCACAGTATGATGAAGCCATCTCCGTAGCTTAATATACTCCCTGCAGAGAATTAAACATTTGACCCTGGTCTTGTAATGACCAGTCAACCAGATAAACTAAAGAAGACCAGAGGCAGAACATTTCATACAGATTATCACAATCACTATATAAATGGCCACTGCTAGTAACACATGTCTGTTGCAAGGCTGTGCACAAGTTAAATATAAATTCTCTCTCACTACATAGAAAAACAGACTACACATCTGTACCATACATTTATATATATTTGCATGTCCTTTGTTCTTTCACTATCTTTCATAGGGCTTTATGTCAATGTTTAATCTAGCATTGAATAACATACATAGTGTTCAGCTTTGGGGGTATGCTATCATTTACGTGTTACCATCTCTTTTACATTTGAATCATGAATAGTCAAACAAGTAATACAATGCGATTTCTGTTGTGTCCTTGTGTTTGTGTTAACCTTGGTGCTTATTCACAAACCTGTTGTCGTCTCTTTCAGGAGCTGAGGAGTCCAATCCCACCCATGCAGTTCCCCGCGTTCGAGCCCATTTCCCCGGGGTCACCTGAACACGACCCAGACTCCTCTCAGGTGACCAAACGCCACAGGAAGCTCCTGAAGACCAGCCCTGTGATCCGACACCAACGCAACTCCTTCCCATCCTCCTCCTCATCTTCATCATCGTTATCATCATCAACATCGTCATCCTCCTCCTCCCCTCTGCCTTCCTCCAGGCAGGGCAGCTGGGATAGACTCTCACACATGCAGGAAGCACGCAGACGCCTGATGAAGGAGGTGTGCACTAAATACAGGAGCAAGATTTCGCGGACCGTCACACCACAGAGTGTGTCGCGGATCTACGTGGAGGACAAGTACAAAATCCTGTACTGCGAGGTGCCCAAGGCGGGCTGCTCCAACTGGAAACGGGTCCTGATGGTCCTGGCGGGCCTCGCCTACTCGGCTCAGGAGATCCGGCACGATGATGTCCACTACGGAAACCACATCAAGCGGCTGGACAGCTTCGACCAGAAGGGGATCACCCATCGGCTAGAGACCTACACCAAAGTTATGTTCGTCCGCGAGCCACTAGAGCGTCTGGTCTCTGCCTTCAGGGACAAGTTTGAGAGCCCCAACACCTACTACCACCCAGTGTTCGGCAAGCCTATCATCGCCAAGTACCGCGCCAACGCCACCCAGGAGGCACTGAAGACCGGCAGCGGCGTCACCTTCCAGGAGTTCATGCAGTACCTGCTTGATGTGCACCGGCCCGTGGGCATGGACATTCACTGGGAGCCCGCCCACAACCTGTGCAGCCCCTGCCTGCTGGACTACGACTTCATCGGGAAGTTCGAGACCATGGAGGACGAGGCCAACCATGTCCTCAAACGGACAGGGGCGCCACGCAACCTCACCTTCCCCAGCTTCAAGGACAGGAACCCCGGGGCAGAGAGAACTTCCTCCGGAATCATGCAGCGCTACTTTGCACAGCTCAATGCCTCAGATATGCAACGAGCCTATGACTTCTACTACATGGACTACCTAATGTTCAACTACTCTAAGCCCTTCAAAGACTTATACTAAAATACATTGCTTCAAGCCTTTCCCTGACAGATCTACATATCTTCTCCTAATTGTCTTTTGTCAGACATTATGTCATTTTAAGCTGCAAAGAGTAGTGTTAAGCAACACTGCCAATTCAAACTACGCAAACTACATGTACCAGTGTAAGACTAACTTGCAATGACTAACCGATTGCTGTCTTTGCTCTCTGATGAGAAGTTGAGACAGCTGCTTAAATCTCACCAGGTTCTGAACCATGATCTCTCCTCCCTGTCAGTCTTCTCTTCGGTTCCCACTTAGGGTAGAACCTCATCGCATTTAGATGCACACAGCCAGAATGAAGCGTCCCAGCGGACGCCCCTGCTACTCCAAAGACACTGAAGGGTACATACGGACCCCCGTAGGCAGCTGGCTCTGGTGGCCTGGGCTCGGTCCAGAACAGTACTGGAGCTGGCTGCCCTGTGGGGAGCTGTAGGAGTAAAGCATATCCCTGGTCCCACCGTACCCCCACCCCCCACCCCCCTGTAGGTAGTTCACCACTGTACCCTTTAGCAAATACACACAAAAAAGCACTGTCATAAAGCCTTTACTGACAACTATTTTAGAGAAAAAGGGCATTCAAAAAAAAAATATATATTCTATTTTTATATGTATTTGTATGATGGGTTGATGGGAATGATGGGTTTGAGCTTAATCAAAGCGTTGTGTGGGTGTGTGTATGTGTGTGTATGTGTGTGTGTATTTCTTGTTTTCCCCACTGACCGATGTTTCAGTAACTCAAAGCTTCACTCCAAGTGTCCTGTGACTGCTCATTCAGTTGTCTTTCTCTTGATTCACAGTTACGGTAAAGCGATCTTAGATTCCTGGACATGCTCGTTTCTGACAGAACATCAGCGCCACCCAGTCAAGTCAATTAAATTAAATTCATATCGTCGATCGGGTGGGGAGACTACAGCGGCATCCCACAGCGAAGACTAGGAGGGGAAGAAAGAAACAGCCCAGTTTAATTCGTATTGGGAATTTTATTTCTTTAGTTTTGATGAGTTATGTTTAGTTATAATTGGCTGGCTTGGTGCATGGGGAATTTTAGTTACACAAGCATAGTAAGGGTGGTGGGATACAATAGCAGTGACCAACTGGTTGGTGACAGCCGCAACACGCGCCACATGCTGTACCCGGGATCCGTAAAGGCCCTCTTTCACAGTACAGCATGCGCTGTCTGTAGCCCACTCCTGCTAAACAAGAAGAACAGCAAGAAGAAGTGAAGAATGTTGCAACAGGTGACGGGTTTTTGACGCAATTATCAATGACTATGGGGTGCACTAAAGAGGAATGTCTTTAGTCTCGATTTGAATATGGAAAGGGTGAGGAGGGGGGCTCGATAGCTGAAGGCTCTTCCTCCTATTGTGCTTTTTGGAATGTGGAATTTGGAATGCTTTTTTTATTCTTTGAATTACAAGGAGACCTGCACTCTGGGAACGAAGTGATCTTGGTGGGCAATAGGGGACAACTAATTCCTTGAGGTAATTTGGAGCCAAGCCGTTTAGGGCTTTGTATTTTAGACCACAAGTCAGACCCCAGTCAGTCAGACCAAAATGGGCCACCACTCACGTCACCTTGAGAGATGAAAGAAGATAGATAGAGAGAAAGAAAGAAAGATAGATGGATGGATAGACAGATAGAGAGAAAGAGACCACATTATACCATCGCTGCAGCTTTACCATTTCATAAGAGGAAGAAAGAGCATGAGTGAAAGTGTGTGAGGTAGCAGACAGACAGAGTGATAGCAGGAGATGATGAGAGAATGAGAGGGGGGACAGAGAGAGAGAGAAGGAGAGAGAATCCCTCACAGCAGGTATCATTCTAATCATATCTATCTGAGGCAGCTAGAGGAACAGGATGGCTACTGTGATCTGCTTTCATCACATTTGCGTATTAAATCACCACAGAGAGAGAGAGAGAGTCGAAGAAAGAGAGATAGAGGGGAAAAGAGAGAGCAAGACCAACTGGCCGACAGCCCAGACACGAGCCTCTCTACATGTCGGGGAAAGGGCTTTGTGCTTTGTGCACATCAACAGTGTACGGCTCATGGCACATGATACAGCACTAGGGCTCTCCAGCATGAGATCAGAGAGCCAAGGGCTCAGAGCAGAAGCTGACTGGATCACTGACACACTAACATCACAGCCAGCACTGCAGTCATGGACAGCCACGGTCATCCACAACAGCTCCTCTCGTGTGCAGTCTACAGATATATGCTCTAGTCACTGCATTTGTTGATGCCAAAATGAATGTCGTTATTTTTCCTGGGATTTGTGATCATGTGTATAGACCGGAAAACAGTATTAGGAACATGCAAATAAGCTACGTTTAAGAATTCATGTGGCGTAGGTGCAAACCAAGTTGTGGATGCGGTCTAATGGCAAAGTAAGGACACAATTTCCATAATGGTTACTTTTGATAAAAGTAGCATAGCTTAGCATAGAATTTATGCTGTTCAGCTTTCTTAATTCAAAACCTAGATTCAAGCACTTTTGGTGATTCTGACATGCTGTGATATTCTTAAAGGTGAAAGCAACTTCAACAAATGTTTCAGCAGGCATCTGTTTTCCCAACCTGATTGGAGTTGAGTATGGAACAGGGCCGGTCAATCTTTGTCTGTCTGATCCGATTCCCCCACTTGTTGCCATTCCACAATCAGATGCCGGCTGGCCAGGAAGATAACCCAGTACTCTCTGAAAGTAACTAGGTAAAAAAAATGGTTGTACATTCCCACTGAGACTTCTGCGATTTCACTTGATACTTATCAACACCCCTTATTGTGCCCTCATCACCATCTTGCTGAGGTGGTACAGAGGTCAGTGTCAGACCAGCTTTGTCAAGAGTTCTGTAGGAAACATTGAAATTGCTGTGTTAACCCCCGAGTAGCCAGTGTGTGTCTTTCACGCTCACGATCAGGTGATCAGGTGATCAGGCCGTTCCAAAAGTTAGGTCTTACTGTGTGCCAGTCCACTTTAGCCATCCATGTTCCATGTCCATAGACCTGTTGTTCTTCACTAATGGGCACGCTGAGCCCATGAGTAGTGCTGTTTATTTTCTACATTACCAAGGACAAACAAATGCACATATTCTGCATTCTATTTTTTTTTGTTATTTTCATATTTAAGTATATTTTTTGAATGAGAGAGAGTAAATATATAATAAAGTACACATAATGAAGACATATATTACAAAGAGATAAATACAGTATATATCAGATTCTATTGATGTAGTGTGTTGGCTTTGCCGTAAACCCCCCCCCCCCCCTCCAAAAAAAAGCATACTTATTCAGATGATTTCTGAGGATTATATGGAGTGCCCAGTTTCTGGCTTCAATCTGTGGAGTGGATGTTGGCTAAATCTACGTGAATGCTTATCCCCTACCCTACGGAAGCCTTAAGGGGACAAGAGGCAAAAAAAAAAATTCTAAAACAAGTTTCTAGTGGGCACCACAGACAAGAAAGCTGCGCATGTATACTTTCTCGCAAGAACGTGAAACTTTTACATGAGCATCTGACATAATCATGAGCACGGGATGGTTTCTAGTGCATACCAGAAACTTTAAAGATGTATTTTTTGCCCATGTCCCCTTAGGGGCTCTGCACATACCCGAGTTCTCGTTCATGGGGTTGTTTTGGGAATAAATGTTGGTACACTACAGATATATCAAAACTATGTAAGGTAACATGGTATGGTGAATGTATTATCTATCGTAGGTGCAAAAGTGTACAAAGTCATGGTCTCAAACCTTTTGCCTTATTTTACACTGCCAATCAAAAAGTGTATATCAGGAAGACATTTTTCAGGTGGTTGATTTCTTTCTGCTGAGTGTCTATGAATAAATGTTTTGTCTGCTTTTAACCGTCTCTCTCTTCATTCACTTATGTCTACATTTACAGTTATTCATTAAGTGGACGGCTTCATCAAAAGTGACTGTACAGCATGCATACATCTACTTTCATCTAGATGTGTGTTCCCTTGGTATCTGACCCATGACCATGTTGCCAGCACCTCACACTCAGTTGAACAGCAGGAGCAATGAACACGCTAACACATGCTTTAATAGTCATTTCAATCTTGTATATTATAGGTCCGAGCCCTGAACTGGTAACTAATGGTTCAACAGAGTAGATGTTAATGGCACACATTTCAATTACAACAGTGAGAGCTCCTGTTTGGAAGGAGTTCTAGGTCTCCCAAATTATACAAGTTGTGATTTTTAAGTTAATGCAGCTTTAGAGAGTGATGTGTTCTAAACTTCATGTGTGTGATGAATTTTGGGCTAACGAGCCTAGATTTAAATATGGCAGGGAATTACACCTCTGTGGTTATCTCCCTAGTTCATAAGCGTACTCACATTTACATTTACATTTAGTCATTTAGCAGACGCTTTTGTCCAAAGCGACGTACAAGGGAGAGAACAGTCAAGCTAAGAGCAATAAAAAAGCATGGTGTAACAATAAATACTACTTTACATGAGAATTAGAAAAACAACAACCTAGAAAAGAGGAAAAAAAAGAAGTGCAGGAATGTAACTGCTGAAGTGCAAGTTAAGCGCTAGTCAGGTGCCAGTTAGGAGGGGAGGTGCTCTCTGAAGAGTTGGGTCTTCAAAAGCTTCTTGAAGGTAGAGAGGGACGCCCCTGCTCTGGTAGTACTAGGCAGTTCGTTCCACCAACGTGGAACTACAAATGAAAATAGTCTGGATTGCCGTGCTTGCACGGACGGCAGTGCCAAACGACGCTCACTAGACGAGCGCAGCGTCCTGGGTGTAACATTTGCCCTTACAAGAGCATTTAGGTAGGTGGGAGCAGAACCAGTAAGCACTCTGTAGGCAAGCATAAGTGACTTGAACTTAATGCGAGCAGCTACTGGCAGCCAGTGGAGCTCGATGAGTAGCGGGGTGACGTGTGCCCTTTTCGGTTGGTTGAACACCAGACGCGCCGCCGCGTTCTGGATCATCTGTAGTGGTTTCACCACGCAAGCCGGCAGGCCCGTTAGGAGGGCGTTGCAGTAGTCAAGGCGGGAGCTCACCAAGGTTTGCACCAGCAGCTGGGTGGCATACTGGGTTAGGTACGGCCTGATTTTGCGGATGTTGTATAGCGCAAAGCGGCACGACCTGGAGACAGAGGCGATGTGGGCCGTGAAGGTCAGTTGGTCATCAATAATGACCCCGAGGTTTCTTGCTGTTTTGGATGGAGCAAGAGATAAAGAGTCAGTATTGATCTTGATGTTGTGGTGGATGACCTGTTTGGCTAGGAAGACCATCAGTTCCGTTTTGGCCAGGTTCAGCTGAAGGTGGTGATTTTTCATCCATGTGGATATATCAGCGAGACAGTCCGAAATCCGCGCCGAGACCGTGGTGTCCTCAGGAGGGAAAGACAGAAACAGTTGAGTATCATCGGCATAACAGTGGTAGGAAAAACCATGCGAGCGGATGATAGGGCCCAACGAGGTGGTGTAAATGGCAAAGAGAAGTGGTCCCATCACCGAGCCTTGGGGCACCCCAGTGGTGAGGCGGTGAGGTACAGACAGCTGACCTTGCCATGACACGTTGAACGAGCGTGTAAGCTTACTCACTTTTAAGAACACTAAATCTTCGTACAAAACAACATGAAACCACGATGTTGTGACTGACTTTTGCTCATTCCTCTGGTAAGGCACATTATTCAAATATGTTTGCTAACTTCAACTTCAAGGATCTGTCCTGGTTATTACTCTTTCTGTATAAAGGTGAGCAATAAATCTATCAAAAGGTTAAGATAGTGTAATTGCACTACTTTCTGCCGAAAAAGGGCCCAGTCTGCTGGAAGAGATCCAAAATCAATACCGCACATGAATAGATGGATTCATTTCCAAAGGAACACAGAAAAAGAGCTGAATAGGATGGCAAAACCACTTTGTTATGAAGGGCATCAACAGCACTGTAAATAGCCGATGCAAACCTTGAGCACGTCTCTCATAAAAGATCTAGAGAGGCACTGTACTTCTAGTTGAAAGTTATAATAGAGAACATTGTAGTTATCATCTAAATGAAAACCACACCAAACTTTCATGACGGTTGAAAGATGAAACTCAAAAGCACTCATGGTGAACGACAAGGGCTTGGTGAACACAGCCCTGTCTTGATTAGTAAACACAATCCTGTGTTTTGATTGGTGAAGTCAGCCCTGTGTTTTGATTGGAACTGGCACACTGTGAAGTACAGACATGAATCCTGATAGGCATCTTTCCACAAAGCGAATTAAGGCACCTGTCTATCTTAACGTTTCTGTCTATCTTCACGTTTCTGTCAGAGGAGAGCTGAAGGCAAACATTCCTGCTGATGACGAAAGTGTCTCTCCTTCTCAACTGCAGTGTTTCTCTAAAGGGAATGACCTCAGATGTTAAATCAAGTTGCTTTTAAGATTGATACTTATTCATTTAGAGGGTGCTTTTATCCAAAGCAGCGTAAAATACAGGTAATGAGTATAATAGTAAGTATGAGACCTCCTGAAAAATCAGCAAGCATGTCTGAACTATAATAATATCAGCTAACATAGGTAAGTCATTTTCTTCCAAGCTGATGGACATGAACTAAGTGCTTGCATTATTTTGTATTATCTTACTCTGTAACCCAAGTTCTGGTTCATGTGCTTTGTCTTTGTCTCAATAAGAGCAAAGAGCTGAGACTCATTAGCATTCAGACAACTTAGGTGAGGATTCAGGTTCTCCTGTATGCATTTGAACCCTCCCCACAGATAGCCTCCTTCCTGCTATGATAATCCTCAACCTTTTCACCACTCCCCTGTATTCTCCCACCTGACTGAATAGTATAAACCGCAACACTCACTGTCCTCTCACTGTCAGGTAGGCCATTCTCTGAGCAACATGCATGATGTCACATTACGCAACATGTCTTCAAGTTTGGCATGCTCATTAGATTCTATCAAAGCTCTCTCTTTCTATTATTATTATTATCATTATTATTGTTATTATTTTTTATTATTATTATTACTTGATTGTTTTTACTTTAAATATATTTGCTTTAATGCTTAGTCATTTGTTTTAGACAAAAGCATCTGCTAAATACTGTAACTATAACTATAATATCATCTTAATGGTTAATGCTAATGCTGTAAATTACTATCACAGCTGTGAGTGGCTGATGTTGAATTAAATCTACACATGGGGTAAAAGGCTGATGTTGAATTAAATCTACACAGGGGTAAAAGGCTGATGTTGAATTAAATCTACACATGGGGTTAAAGGCCCTTTCTCTGCTACCATCACTCCTGTCACTCCACTCAATGGCACACCATGTTAGCTCATCCTACATGATCGTGTTGAAAAGGTAAATAATCATTCTTTGGGCTACTGGAGGATATTTGTAGAATGAATCATGGTCTAAAAATTGTCAGAAAGAAAGAGCTTTCAGTCTGCTATTGTTCCAAGAAATTACAGCTATTCCATGCAAGAGATTGGCAAGAAACTGAGGATATTGTATGAAGGCGTGCTATCCTCCACAGCACAGTGCACACCAGCTTTAGCCAGGATACAACGTGGGAGGCCCTGGTGCACAACTGCACAAACATCAGAACATAGGAACATCGGAATCTGTAGTTTGAGAAACTGTTGCTTTACAGGTCCTCAGTTGGCAAATAAAACCCTTTGAGTTGCTTTACAGGTCCTCAGTTGGCATATAGTACCCTTAAAATACCAGTGTCATTGTTAGCAGTAGAGAGGCTTTTGACTGCTGGCCTTCTGGGCAGAGTTTCAAAGAAAAAGCCATATCCGAGGCTGGCCAATGGCAGGAACAGACTAAAATGGGCAAAAGAAAACAGATACTGGATGGAAGATGACTGAAAATACAATTAAACACATACAAAGTTGTTTGGATCACGGAGTGGAAAGGTTTGTGAGGCACAGAACAAATGAGAAGACACTGGAGGAGTGCTTGACTATCTCTCAAGCACAGTAGAGAAAATGTGATGATCCGGGGGTGCTCTGGCAGTGGTTAAGTATGTAATTTGCACAGAGTAAAAGCAATCTTCACTTGACTGGTGACTTGAATCACTTGAATGATCACTTTATCCTACAACAAGGCAGAGACCCAAAGCATTGCTCCAAATTATGCAAGACCTATTTACTGAAGAAGCAGTCAAGCTGTAATGCTTGTAATAGCTGCCAATGGAGGATTATTTGATGAAAGCAAATTATCAAGCACAATCATCTGAAAAGGTTGTGCGCATATGCATGTTGTGTCAGGGGATATTGTGCAGTGGCCTATATTGCTTCCGTACATAGAACTGATTTCTCTAAACATCAGATGAGTTTCTAATGTGTGAACAAATGCATCAACAATTGCATAAGGTTCACTTCACAAATATTTGTTCATACATTAGTGAACACAAACAATTACACGGACTACATACAATGGTAAACCATTAGTAGAGCTAAAATCAAAAACAGAAGTTTATGGTTTGTCTGTCTTAACAACTATTATTCGATACAATAGACTTTTTTGACACAACTTCAGTATTGACATGAGATATATTACCTACTGCCCCAAATGCTTCACTCAATGTAGAATACATAATAAATGATAAAATAAAGAAAACATAACCTAAGAGACAGGACAGGACTTAACACTCAAAGGCTATGATCTATTGCTGTGTCACGACTTCAGGGCAACCATTTGGCACATTGGCAGCCTCTGGTGGCCAAAGGGACATCATGAACTCATTTGTGTCCACATGTGCCTTTGTTGTCTTTGTGTGCCCTCACCTGTTCCCCATTGTGATTTGTGTTCTCACCTGTTCCCCATTGTGTGCTCTCACCTGTCTCGCGTTTTTGTGATTGTCACTTCCCCCTATCAGCTAGGGTATAAATTCCTGGCTAATCTCTGTGGCCCTCATCGGGTCGTTAGTGTTTCCTCGCTATGCCTAGCACGAGTTCAAGGTTTGTGTCCTGTGCAGTTCTCGTACTGCTTTTAGACGCGTTGCTCTCAAGCACCGCCTCTCGCTGTTAGGGCGTAGTTCCTCTGATAGCTACACTTTTAGTAGCTTCTTTAGTTTATGGCCTTTTGCCCTGGATTCATATCTTCTGTGTTTTTGGATTTTCCACTGCTCTCCTGTGTTTTGGATTACCGCCGTTTTGTAATAAAGAATCCTTTTCAACATCCTGCAACTGGGTCCTCTCATTAGCACACTGGGCTAAGCGCTGGTTCCCCCAGACCCAGCAACTCGGGTTCAATCCCCGAGAAAAGCCTGACATGCTGTGGTTATGTTTTTGATAAGTAGCTTTATGAACTACTCCATGTACATAGATGAGCGAAAACATTATGACCATTCATAGATGAAGTGAATAATGCTGGTGAACTTGTAACAACCCCATTTGTCAGTGTCTAGGGTACATCAGAGGGGAGAGGAACAGGGGAAACTCATAGTCAACATGCTGGATGCGGGACAAATATGCAGGTGTGAAGACCTGAGGCACTGTGACAAGGGCCACATTGTTATGATCAGAGGACTGGGTGAGAACATCTCTGAAACAATAAGGCCACTGGGGTCAGCTGTGGTGAGCGCCTAGCAACAGCAGTCAGCGGAGGACGGACAAACCATGAATAGAGTGTTGGACACCAAAGACACATTGATGCACAAGGGAAATTAAGGCTTCCCCATCAGGTGTGAGTCCAAAGAAGGGCTACTGCAGCACAGGTCTGGATGACATTTTAATGGAAATAAGGAATGGAAAAATTGGGGAATGTGTAATCACCCACAGTGTCACAGCCTACTGCATATGGGATTGCACAGCCATCGACCATTCAAAGTGACCCTTGCCAATAACTGTCCACCAACGAAAGAACCTATGATGGGGACATGACCACTGAAACTGGATCTTGGAGCAATGGAAGAAGGTTGCCTAGTCTGATGAGGTAGATGTGTGAGCTGTGTAATGTAACATAGCATATAAAGCATAAAGCAGGTGGTCATAATGTTTTGAATTAATATAATCAAAATGAGTTAAAGGATGTAAAGGCGTGTTTAGCAAAAAAGGGAATGTGAAATATAACATGCATATGGTTAAACAATATATTATATAGCTGACTCAAGAACAAGAAGCATTGTGAGGGGCTTTGAAAGGTTGTGTTCCAAAGTTTGACTATACCAAAACATACTTGTAGAGCTAGAATTCAGCACAAACATTTTTTTCTATGAAAGACCACAGGGCATGACCTTAGCTTTACCACAGAGTTCAATAGACCTAGAGCCCGAACAGTGTGGACTACACCAGTGTATGACTACCCCCTACTGGCAGGGGCGGACTGAGGGAAAAAAGTGGCCCGGGAGTTACTGTCAGACCGCCCCACTTAATACACGGCGCGCTGCCCACTCAATACACGGCGCGTTGCCCACTCAATGCATCGCACATATTGACCAGTCAGTGGCCTACTTGGAAAAATACCCATACACTTAACATTATTTTGGATGATTACAAAGAAATTACATCATATATGTTTTTTTTATAACATTTGGATCCACCAATTTGAAAGTATTGCCTTACAAAAGCAAAATAAGTCATCACATAGAAAATAACTCAGTGTTAGTGCAAGAAGCGAACATTCACACTGAAACCTATGAAAAGTGATATTTAGGAATACAGACCACGTTAGCCACTTCACAGCCTGCTATAGCCACGATTTCCAATTCTTGGATGTAGGATTTCCCCCCCTTTGTAGAAACCTGTTGAATGGATACATTTGGTCTAGAAAGTCCTAATTGTTTTGTTGTCAATTTATCTTCATTAGTACGCCGACTAAAAAGGAGTTTCTTTCCAAGTAAAGAGCGAATCGAGTTGTTGCACTGAACGTTAGCCATCTTGACAGAATATGCCTTGACCGAAGCCATAGGACATTTCCCCAGTATCCCCTTATTACCAAAAGGTTTCCAATTAATGTGTTTGAAACAAATCTGTTTAATTTTCGACATACTCTTGACAGTGACACATAACTGCTCTGAAATTGAAGTTATGTGCTGACAGCTGAGTACTTACACATTACAGCCTTCAGTATCAATAAATAATCAGTTAATGGTTATTTCCGTGTATGTTTGTCTATTGTTGTTAGTTTCCCGTCTGTTTTTCCCAGCGTTAAGGGGCTAAGCACGTTAGACGATGGGACTCAGTTTAGTTTGATTCCCGCAGTCTCTTTCCCAGTCTGAACCTAAGTATCTGTTTTGCCATTTTAGTTCATAGTTTAGTCTGGTTTTCGTGTTCCAGAGTGTGACTCTGTGTAGTTTAGTTAAGTTTTGTTCTCTATTCTAGTCTTGTTTTAGTGTTCCTGAATGACTCAGTGTTTAGTTTAGTGGTTTATTTAGGACTTCTGAGAGTTTTCTCTCTGGTATTAGTCTTCTCTGTTTTGTGTGTCCTGTTCCCTGGCTGAATGCCCAATAAACCTCGGTGTCATTGAAAACACCTACCTGAGCCGTTACTTCCCGTGACAGTCAGTTCCACCTGTTATTTTATAAATTACACCTATACAGTAAAATGTCCGTTGATTTATACTATACTTGGCTTATGAAGTCTGGCAATTCAAATAAAAGCAACACTTTCTCCTTTCCCATCTCACTAAATGAATGTTCTTCTATGCAAACTTTATACTACTGCATAGATTGAGTATTTTGACACATCCTGCAATATGATTCAGTGGTTGTGCCATCATAATTTAGGGATGGTTGGAGCTCTGCTTTGGATGGTGCTACACATAGCTACAGGTAACAAGTAAGCTGGATTCTTCAGTAGTTGTTTGTGATGTAAATGAAAGAAAATAATGATACATTGAGTAATAAATATTGAATATGGGGTGGATTATAGCGTAAATAAAGTACAAATATTGTCAGACTTTGACAACAAATCTGAAGATATTTTAAAGGATAATCATCAGAACAGACAGACGCAAACCAATCCTATAAGGGGAAATCTATGCACAGAACTTGTTACACAACACATTTTGAATGTGTAGATTTAGGTAAATCCAAAGATTTCATACACGATACCACTATGGTTTGGCCCTCACTAGTACATTTTTCAGCTACCTATGGGAGAGCTAGATCTGTGGGGGATGTAACAGTGAGGAACAGAGTGTTGCGCCAAATATTAGGAATACATGTTGTTTATTCCACACAGTTAGGGGAAGAATGGGATGTCTGCTAAGGTGCAAGATTATTCAACATAGGGCCTGCTGGTGTAAGCAGATGGTCAATACAGATGGTGGAACACACAGATACCCTCTCACACACAGGAGGGCAAGCTTATAATACAGAAACAGGACAGAACAGTAAATAGTGATAAAATAATACAATAAAATAGTAATGTGTTTAGTTTCTATCAGTATCCTTTCTTTAATATTTTGGGCTTAGCATATAATTCACAAATTTCAAAATTAACCACTAACCCTCTGTGAAATGTTGATAGAACCAACTAACTAACCAACTAACTAACCAATGGAGTGTCTTGAGTCGAAAGGATCTAACCATCCATAGACGTGAAAGAAGTTTAATAATTTTCTTTAAAAATTACAGATGAATCATATTAATTTCTGGCAACCATGTTACAAAAGGCAGTAGTACACTCAAGGGCAGTTCGGCCAATCCACACCATGCCAACAAAATACATAACAATGGCAGCCTATAAGTCTAAATACAACTGCCTATCATGGTCTTTTGTTTAAGTCAATGTTAAAATATTAATACACAATACACTTATGTCACGATTATATCCAAAAAATGTTTGCATTAAATACATTATACTACATAGAAATTTACACATTCACACAAATGAAAAATGTTTCATGCTTAAATCTTTTCCAGATTTGCAAGTCTAGGATAACAAACTAGCAGTAGTCAACGCAATAACCAAAGACATCTACATGTGACCATCATTTTGAAGGAGTTTTTTTTCAGAAAGCAAACTGTAAAACTTAGTAAAGAAATAAATCGCTTAACAACCTAAAGCCCACAACAGAAACATTAGCAGAAATGGAACAATTTTATGTTTTGCACTCGTTGCCAATTTTCTAACATTTTTCACTTATATTTATAATAAGATGAAACCAACAATGAATACATTCATGTCATATGTAAAGTTAAGTTAAAGACAAATAAGTCCTACAGTTTTTCTCGATTGCTTAAACACAATTTTGATCGTTTTGTTTTTCAAAACACTACACACAATTAGCACAACATAATTAGCAAAACACCTCAGATCCTTTGCAAAATGAAACACTCTTGTAAAAACTATACACTAAATTATCAAAACCATATTTTGTTACCATTTGAAACACACACGTTGCATATGACTTATTTCTGTTTGTACCAGTAACACACTGCTATTGCAAACCAAAAGCACTTTTAGCAATTCTACTTCTCAGTGATTGGAGTAGTGTAAGTGAAGTACACAGAGAAAGTGAAAATATACAATAAATTCACCAAACACTACACAAGGCCAATGCAGCAGGCTGATGAAAATATAATTAATTTCTCTCCATATACCCATATCATTTGATAAATGTGGTCCTCTTCTTCTTTGAGCACGTTTTCCTCCTGCTTCAGGTCTTCCTCTTCCTCTACCTCCACCTCGGCCTTGGCATGGCCTCTGCCTCTTCCTCCTTTTCCTCCTCCTCCGTAGATTCCCCCTCACTCTTCTTCTTCTGACTCTGTGTGTCTACAATTAAGCAATCATGTGTTTGCGCACTTGATGGCTGTGTTTAAACAATGGCTCATAGGTGTGGTAATTTCACAGTCAGTGCTTTGGAATTGCAAGGAAGTGACATCTTGATATACTTCTGTGTAAAAGGTATACAAGTGTGTTTAGTGTTTTGCAAATCACTGTGTATTGTTTTGCAAAAAGTGTGAGCTGACATTGTGCTTATAGTGGTGCAAATCTGGGCAGATGTTTTGCTCCTTGAATGTAGGTTTTAATAATTGTGTAAAACTTTTGATTTTAGTGTTTATTCAATCGTAAAACACTGTAATAGACCTTAACATCTACTTCAACTGGTTCCCCTTAACATTTTTATGGAACCACCAGAAAAGATCGTGGACCACATTAAAGGTGTTATCCTTAGCAATATGGTCACAGGCAGCACAAATAGGCTGTTTAGGCCAGGGAGGTAGAAGATGAGGTGTAGCTTTGAAGTATTGCCTCCATGCAAAGTAACGCATATACATGTCTTTGTTCTGAGTCAACTGAAGCAGGTATTCAGCCAATGCTTTTGGATCAGAAAAGTCATCAACATGGATGAATGAGTCTGCAGGAATAAACTGTTCATAGTTCTCCCTGGAAGGGCCTAAAACTATTGGCACAGTCCCAGCGACCATTGGTCCATTCAACTTTTCTGTGATGTAGTCTATATGCATGGAGTTCTCAAAGGCCAGGTAAAATTTGCAGCTAGCAATAGTAGAATAATAGTCTTCATCGCTTAGAGAACTTGCTCCTGAGACAGCTCGACCATACACATTCACATCGATATGTTTCCTTAGTTCGTTGTAATAGTTCAGTCGGACTGTTGTGCCACTGATACGTATGCTATTACTTGCAATCCAGCAAACAATTTTGTTTTTCTGGGGACACACAAATTGTTCCGGACTTTTCACAATGCTCAATTCATGGCGAGCACTGATGTCCAAGTCTCGTCTGTAGGTCAAAGTGAGGTTGAACAAGTTTTCCAGTCCAGCTTTTCTGGCTGTGTTGGTTGGAGATTCAATGTTGAACCAAACCCACTTTTGGAATGCTGGCCGTGGATCCTTAGGAAGATTACTGAGATCCCATGCAATGCTCTTGTGAAAAAATAAGACTCCATCTGCAACATTGTACAGGGACCGATCATATGTGAGAACACAGCTGTCTATGTTGAAATAGGTCATGCAGTCTTTTTCAAAAAGCTTCACATGCTGTGGCCACAACCAGATCAAAAGAATGGGTTTCTCTGACTTTTGAATCACTGATGAAATATGTGTCTCTTTCACAGTAGGTACCTTTCCAACATAAGCTGGACAGACTGTTGATTGATGATTGCCAATGGTCTTTAAAAACAGCAGCAAATGTATCAGTCCACAAGTAACAAAAAGGATGTAGAAAGGCACTTTCCTGCCGAAACGGGCTGTAGAAGACATTGTTGACTGTAAATACAGGAAATAGAGGAAATTATTCACACAGAATGCAAAGGTCAGATCAAGTCAAATTAATTTGAAATATTTTAAATGACAGATCCTTGAGAAAACTCAAGTGAGAGAAGCAGTGCAATAAAATTATCTGATAAATATAGTACCTTTTTCAAATAAGTATGATGAAACACTGCCAAACTTTAAAATGTAGGATGGAACTAAAACCTGTCAACAAGTTTTGACAGTGTCAGATGAAATGTAAAATGTATATGATGGAGATAATGTCCAAACACTGTTAATGACTTAAGAATATAATAATCAAGTGCCTTGTATTATTAATTACCTTATATAAATCATGTACCTATGTAAGCAGGAACATGGCTTTTCTGTGTTTCTGCGTGTGTGTAACTTAGAATATTAGGTGCCACTTAGTCTGCATATCTACAAGAGCATGTTTAGACCAGAGGTGGTATCAAGGGTAGAACTGTGCTTCTTCCAACCTTGTGCAAAACTTCCATCCTTGCCTCAGACGTCAGAGATCCATCATCACGTGGTTATCCCTGCTGAACGCTAAACTTCTGTCTATATAAACCTGGTGCGATGTGTTTATCATTGCTTCACTTTCAGCCTTGTGCTGGGAGTGAGCCCGATTGCAATTGTTGTTTGTCTAATAAATATACTTATATGCAGCTCCGGAGTCCTGAGGTAACTAGGGTGAATTTTCACCTAACAGTATATTATTCCACTGCCTCAGAGAAGCAATAAGGATAGCTGAACTACACTGTATTTTAGGCACAAGATGGTATAAATCACAATACGATCACACAATACAATACTGAAAACCACAATTGATGAAAGATGGAAAATCAACTTGCCGTTCATCTAAGACAAGTGGAATGTATGGTCACGGATCTCTCATTCGCAAAATGCAAGGGACACATACAACCTTGCAGTTTCTGGTACGTTTTTATTGCTAGTCATCAACAAAACTAACCTGTTACCTAACTGTAGGTATCAGTGGCGGCTCCTGAAAAAACTCAGGGGGGGCAATTTTTTGGATAATGATTAAGGCGACCCATTCAGTAGGTACATTAAGTTAGCTGATTAACTCATACAGCAATACCTTTTTGTCCACTATTGGCAGCACACAACAGTAATATGTCCCCTCTTGCATAGCTACATAGCTAGAGTAGCAAGTTACAGGTGGAAAGCTCTGGAAGAAAGTTGCATCCAGGAGCATTCATAAGCAAACATGATGTGTTAAATTATCCCACTTTTTCATTATCCACGTGTCTCAAATGTTGTATGATGTAACATAGCTTAACAGGACACATGATATGTCCAGTAACAACATAAAGAAGGGGTAACATAAGTCAAAACCAACAATATTTATTGACTGATCTTGAAAGTATTGGCTTACAAAAGCAAAATAAGTCATCACATAAAAAATAATTCAGTGTTAGTGCAAGAAGCGAACTGTGAAACACACTGTGAAACCTATGAAAAGTGACAGTGGTATATAGAAATACAGACCGCGTTAGCCACTTCACGACCGCGATTTTCTTTCGTTCCAATTCTTGGATGTAGGATTTCCCTCCCTTTGTAGAAACCTGTTGAATGGATACATTTGGTCTAGGAAGTCCTAATTGTTTTGTTGTCAATTTATCTTCATTAGTACGCCGATTAAAAAGGAGTTTCTGTCAAAGAGTGAATCCAGTTGTTGCACTGAACAGGAGCCATCTTAACAGAATATGCCTCTGTCGAAGCAGTATGACGTTCGTATATAGGCTTTTACGTCCATTACTTATGACACGACATGGAGGGGCGAGCCCTCCCGGAAGCCATAGAGAATGCATTGAGAGCTCTGTTTTGTGAAAAAAATGGATTTAACATGGGAGTCAATGGGAGAGGTCTGGGGCGATTTTCATTTCGCCCCAAATCGCCCCAGAAGGGGCAGGGCCATTTGAAGCACGACTTTAGGCTGACTGAATGACTGTTACCTGATTCGACAATGACATACAGAGGCAGATCAGACAGTCTACTCTACTACTCTATGGACTTAAGGATGCTCACCCTGAGGCAGTTTCTATTGTTGTTGGAGACTTCAATAGGGCTAACATGAGGAAAGTACTACCGAAGTACCATCAACATATAAACTTTCCCACCCGGGGCGAGCAGATTCTTGACCACTGCTACACGCAAATACGGAACAGTTACAAACCCCTCCCCCGCCCGGCTTTTGGAAAGTCGGATCACACCTCCATCATGCTAATCCGTACCTACAGGCAACGCCTAAAACCGGAAAAAACTTTTTTTCGGGCAGTTCAACGCTGGAGTGCTGAATCCATTAGCACTCTACAGGACTGCTTTGATACAACAGACTGGCAGATGTTTTGTGATACAGTATTCACTGATGTCCCCATCAGCTGCAAGAGAAAATCAAGTTTATTGACCAATGTTTAGTCATCAACAAGCAGTTCAGTTGATGTCAAGCAATTTAGCTCAAACAGCAAACAAATGAATAACTAATTTCACCGTGCTAAGAAAAGAGGCCTATTACCCTGAGGTATCGCTGCTGGTGTGAATTTGACAGGGCCAGCACGGGCCAGCAGTGACAGTGGCCGTAACTTAGAACTTTTTAGGTCAGAAAGAACACCACGGGACATGAACGAGATAAGATTAATAGTTTAACTGTGAGAATTGGACTTCTCAAACTGAGACCCCATTGTTAAGGAGTTAGTTAGTTACAGCTCCTCAGGGGATCCATGATTAAGCAACATTGTGGCGACTGAGGTTAAAAAGACCGATCTGTGTACAATGATGTCAGAACGCATTCTCCAGTCGTAGGTGACAGAGCTCTTTGTGAACTCACCTAAGACTGTATTTGTACACCTCTTAAGACTCAGTAAACTCAACTCAAACTTTTGCTCTGTGTGGCGGCCTCTTCACTTGATTCTCTGTAAAACAACACGTAGATTTAGTTTAAACTTAACAGCTGGTGAACCCCGACGTGCAGAGATTCGAGTGGGGAGCCGGGCCTGGCTGACCAGTGGAGCTGAACTCCGGGGAAGCTTCCGTGGGGTCCTTTGATGACAAACAAAGAGCTGCAGCACTGAACGAAAAAGGTAAGGACAAACCTATTTAATTAAATTGTCCATAGCTTAGAAAGATCATATAGTCTTTGTCTGTCATCTGGGAACCTGTGGGCGTAGCAGCAGGGTTGACTGGTTTTGTGGGGTGGACAAAGAATTGGGCTTGAGCTGTAAAAAATCCTGTGTGGTCAGATAGAGACCGTGTGAGTCTATCTGTAAAAAAATCCTGTGCGGTCAGATAGTCATTAGTTGTCTATACTGTATAACATCAAAAATCCTGTGCGGTCAGATAGACTAGTTATCTATGCTGTAAAAAAAATCCTGTGCGTGAGATAGTCATTAGTTGTCTATACTGTATAACATCAAAAATCCTGTGCGGTCAGATAGTCATTAGTTGTCTATACTGTATAACATCAAAAATCCTGTGCGGTCAGATAGACTAGTTATCTATGCTGTAAAAAAAATCCTGTGCGGTCAGATAGTCATTAGTTGTCTATACTGTATAACATCAAAAATCCTGTGCGGTCAGATAGTCATTAGTTGTCTATACTGTATAACATCAAAAATCCTGTGCGGTCAGATAGTCATTAGTTGTCTATACTGTATAACATCAAAAATCCTGTGCGGTCAGATAGTCATTAGTTGTCTATGTTGTAAAAAATCCTGTGCGGTCAGATAGATTAGTTGTCTATACTGTAAAAATCCTGTGCGGTCAGATAGGCCTTGTGTGTCTAGTCTGCAAAATCCTGTGCGGTCGGATAGTCGATGTGTGGGACTATTTGGTAGAAATCCTGTGTGGTACAAATTTTCCTAGACAGTAAGGTGTACGAAGACGCGTCTCGCTGAATGGTAACGCTGACGAGCAGGGACTGATTGGTCTAATTGGGCCATTTAGCTGTTCTTAGTCCATAACTGGCGACGTACATCCTCCTGGGTTAGAGGAAAAGAAGAGATTCAGTTGCCTGGAAGAGGCTTTGATCTCCAAATCAGACAGAGCTCTAGGTTTTCAGCTTCGTTGCTGAAGTGTTGTTTTAGTCATCACGCTTGGAAAAATCGTGTGGTGGCTGTGCCTTTGATCGGAGGCGAACTTGAGATAGAATCTCAGTCATATAGCCGCCAGAGGCTGTGGCTGAAAAAGAAGTACTGGAGAGTTATAGTAGGAGTATTATAATAACAAGAGATACGACTGTGAGGCTGAGGTGCTTGTACGTTCGGAGGATTAAGGATTCCTTGATTCGTATGGACTTTTGGGTCCGACGGGTCTAACGGACTGGTGGCGCTCAGACTTGCTCATTGTGTTTCAGTAGCCTTGTTTGCGGGTCATAACGTGCTGAAAGGTTACGGCTGGTTCCTGCGAGACCCTCACGAAGGTCCTAACACACGGTGGTTAAGCAGCTGTAAATAATTAAGCACGTGACAAGCGAAACAAGGCTATTTTTTCTAGCAAATCAAAAAAAAAAAAAAAAAAAAAAAACAAAGAGGAAATTGGATATAAAAGACCTTAAACTAATAAGTCCAATTGGATATAAGGACCTGGAAATTGTGCTAGATCGATTTAGCAGCACATTGGTGGGGAAGGATAACACAAATATCCTCCCCAGTTCAATTTGTGGATGAATGCAAGTACGGTTTGTGGACCAGAAAGAGTGGGGGGACTATTGTGGGGGACTAATAGTGGGACTACAACTAATTGAACCAGTAATTAATCCAAAACTCGCTTTAGCCATTGACTAAGGGAAAGTAGCACAAGCAGGTTAAGTCATGGCAGATGAGTTGAACCAAATAAAGATTGCAGAATAAGAGAAGCTGACGGTGGTTTTGGTGATTATACTTTAGTTAGATTCGGAACAACACAGGATTTAGTAGTGGAGCCAAACACGACGACAGTGGTATCCACCCAACCCGCGAAATTTCCATTTCCAAATTTCCGAAATGATCCAATTTTCCAAGCGCCCCGCAGCCGGGCAAAAGTCACTGGGTTTGGCAAACCAGCGGTGCATTCTGCACGACCGCAACAAAGAGAGCCACCTGCACAAATGGACATGAGTCGGGTTCATTGTTACTGCTGCGGATTCCCACCACATTACGCAGAAGAATGCTATTCCCTGGGTCTGTCAGACCCACCAAAGAGACATAAAGTGGGTGATCGGAGCGAGAGGAAGAAAGGGTAGCGGAGAAAAGACACCATCACTGAAGCCTGATAAGGCAGAGAAATAAGAAGGGTGTATGATAATGATGACAATACTGCTTAAATAACATAATACAAGTGCAGCTCGATTTGAGGATGAGGATTTTTTGGTCTGATCAGCCGGAAATCTTTATTCAATAATCGAATTGCCTAGAGGTCCGCAGGGGTAGAGGAGCGGAGTTAAGATTTATGTTTACCGACACGGGACACATGCAGAAAATGATAAAAGGAGTTGAAGAAGTGCCGCATCCCTCGAGGGGAGCGGATAAATGCACTAAGGAATTTAGAATTAGTGCAAAGCAATTCATTAAACTTAGTCGAAGTTGGAAGAGCAATGAGAGCCTGTATAACAGTGCCAACAATGTTAACTGATAAAGTTAGGGGGAAACACCATAGTGTATATAAAATAATAAGGGTATAGTGGGTAAATTCTCTATTCTCCTCTATGAAACGGACAGAGACGGAGAAAGACAGGATCCTGAGGGTGTGGGCTGTTTGAGTAGCGGAGCACCAAGGGTGGGGGCTGTTTGCTCATTTATGCCCTGACACACACAAGGAAAGAAAGAGAGAACGTACATGGAGGAGAAGGAGGGGTGAAGAAAAGGAAAAAGCCCAGAAGCTTAGTGAGTAAAAAAGGTGGGGGCTCGATCACTCATCCTGACAGCGAGCGCGCAAGGTCGCGAAACAGACAGAGGAGATTTTTAAGAAAGCGAATTCACTCATTACTTTTGAGTACGTCTTTGCACACACGCCTGTATTGAGACTAATGAAAAGAAAATTCTTAATACATAAAACTGTAGTTGATACGTAGTACCCGTTAATACATAGTGTTGTGAGATGTGGAGTAAAAGATGCCTTTGAATCAGAACCAACCACGTGGTTAAAAGAGATAGTCATATTGTATTAAGTCATAAGCGAATGGGGGCCAGTACGGGTACTGATACTGCATAATTGGGAAAAGTAGACAGTAGACTGAAGTGGACTGAACTAAAAAAGTGAACTGAGACGTGAAACAGAAGACGTGAAATGGTACCAGGAGTGGGGTCATATGAAATGGCGAACTAGCGTTCCCGAGTTAGATCATTTTAAATATAGAATGTTGCTTTTTCCCGAAGTGATAGGATGTTCGGAGAGAGACACACACACATGGTTCACACGCTATACTCCCTGCGCTGAAGAAGGAGAAAGGAGGGGGGCCACACGCCCACCCGGACACATACCTTCGCACACACTTTTCGCACACTCTTTTGATTACACACACTTTACACAGCATTATTTAGCACCCAGAAAATTAGTGGGCAGAGGCAAACCTCTGTCTACTTGGACCCCTGTAGTAAGAAATGATTTGGCCGGATGATTAACTTGATATCCCAGCAGGTACGGACTGGTGTGGAGACAGAAGACCAAGGCTGTTTGAAAATACTTCCAGTGATCATAGGAGATCAGGTATCAACTGGTATCATTTCTCACACTGTGCACTGGCTAAAACTAAGAAACATGAGTCTGACTAACCTACTCATAGTAAAACAGTCAGGAATTTAAAATTATCTAACAAACAACAACCCCCTGATAGATTGGCTAAATGATCTGGAAGTGGGGAACATGGTTGAGACGAGTGTTTCTAAGAGTAGCAGTGGGAGGTGCCACGCTGATAGCTACTCGCACAATAGAGCACTACTGTAAGCATGGCTATGGAGATGGAGCAGGATGGATGTGTTGGAAGTGGTTAGAGGGAAGGATGTGGATGTCAATTTCTTTCAGGATGAGACGGAGGGGAGAAAGGAGGAGCTGAATGCGGCTGCGCAGAGTGAACAGTCCGACTGGTTCGCAATCATGGAACATTTCTACTGGCGTGAACCACAGATGAGAGAGATGGAGGCATGGGAAAGTAGGGAGAAGCATAAGCGTAAAAAACGTAGACGGCAGTATTAGGTGACAGGGAATGAAAGTGCGTATGAATGGATGCGTTGGCTTAACTGTGCTGGCTATTTGGCTTATGTGCTAGGATTTCAGTATAGGAGTGCATACTGTGCATACTCTGCTTATGTTCTCTGTTTGTCTTATCTTCCTTTCCCTCATTTTCCCACACATAATCGCATTGTTTAGGTCAAATGTGCCTATGATCTCTTTTTGTCCCTTATCTTTCTGTCTCTCATTTTTCCAACATATAATCGTATTTTTTTAATCATACATAAAGGAATGCATAGTTAAATGTATTACATAGTTAATTTGTTTTTAGTAAATGCCTGTATTATGAGAGGTCTTACTTACTATATAGACAATAGTTAAAGGAAGTGCATAATTTAAACTTTCAATTGATGGAGCATGGATCAGGTCAAATATATACTGTAGTATTGCATGGTACCGTGGGTACAATATACCCAATTGTATTTTTTATTTTTTCATAAGAATAGGTGTTTAGACACTAAAAGGTTGCGCTCTGAGGGCAGACCTCAAGTGAAAAGCGCGAGCGGTTCTACCAAAGCTATGGTAAATCGATACCTGACGGGGGCAGGTATCCCCGCGACAGAGTAAGCGCCTGGAGGTGTATTATGCTTTTGCTGTGCTAGAATGCGAAAGGAGGGTGTTTTGATATTATTGTGTAAAGTAATTAAGAAACCACCCCAAAATGTAACCCTGCTTTTTAGTGCTTGCGTGAGTGTGGTGTTGACCTCATAAATGAGGTCAAAGGAGGGATTGTAAGAGAAAATCAAGTTTATTGACCAATGTTTAGTCATCAACAAGCAGTTCAGTTGATGTCAAGCAATTTAGCTCAAACAGCAAACAAATGAATAACTAATTTCACCGTGCTAAGAAAAGAGGCCTATTACCCTGAGGTATCGCTGCTGGTGTGAATTTGACAGGGCCAGCACGGGCCAGCAGTGACAGTGGCCGTAACTTAGAACTTTTTAGGTCAGAAAGAACACCACGGGACATGAACGAGATAAGATTAATAGTTTAACTGTGAGAATTGGACTTCTCAAACTGAGACCCCATTGTTAAGGAGTTAGTTAGTTACAGCTCCTCAGGGGATCCATGATTAAGCAACATTGTGGCGACTGAGGTTAAAAAGACCGATCTGTGTACAATGATGTCAGAATGCATTCTCCAGTCGTAGGTGACAGAGCTCTTTGTGAACTCACCTAAGACTGTATTTGTACACCTCTTAAGACTCAGTAAACTCAACTCAAACTTTTGCTCTGTGTGGCGGCCTCTTCACTTGATTCTCTGTAAAACAACACGTAGATTTAGTTTAAACTTAACAATACACAGACTCTGTCTCTTCATACATCTCCAAATGTATCGATGATGTCGTCCCTTGGGTCAGTGTTAGGACTTTCCCAAACCAAAAGCCCTGGGTAAATGGTAATGTCCGTGCCAAACTCAGAGCACGGTCCTCTGCCCAAAACTCTGGTGATCCGGAGGCTTGGGGGAAGTCCAGATGTGACCGACAGACAGCCATCAGAGATGGAAAGAGAGAATACAGAGACAAGCTGGAGTCCACCTACCTCAGCTCTGACCCCCGACGCATGTGGGGTGGCCTGCGGAACATCACTGGCTATAAAGGGAGAAATAGCAGTGATGATCAGCCTGCCGCCTCTCTACCTGATGACCTCAACACCTTTTACGCAAGGTTTGAGGCAACCAACCCCCTTCCTTCCGCAAAACTGGCCGAGGACCGAGACGACTGCACTCTGTCCCTGACTGTGGCTGACGTGAGGCGAGAGCTCCAAGGGTGAACCCTCGGAAGTCATCCGGGCCCGATGGAGTTCCTGGCCGCGTCCTCAGGGGGTGCGCCGACCAGCTAGCGGAGGTATTCACCTCCATATTCTACCTCTCACTACATCTGTCTGAAGTCCCCACCTGCTTCAAGCAGGCAACCATCATCCCCATACCAAAGAAATCATCCATCACCTGCTTAAATGACTACCGCCCCGTAGAACTGACTTCCACCATCATGAAGTGCTTCGAGCGGCTGGTCACAACCCACATCTGCTCCACCCTTCCAAACACCCTGGACCCCTTTCAGTTTGCATACCGCACAAACAGATCAACAGATGATGCCATCGCCCTTGCAACACACACCACTCTCTCCCACCTGAAAAAGGGTAACACATATTTGAGAATGCTGTTTGTGGATTACAGCTCAGCATTCAACACCATTGTGCCTGCCAAGCTCGTCCCGAAGCTCAGGAGCCTGGGTCTTAAAACACCCCTGTGCAACTGGATCCTGGACTTCCTGACGAGCAGACCCCAGGTGGTGAGAATGGGCAAGCACACCTCCTCCTCACTGACCCTGAGCACCGGGGCCCCCCAGGGCTGCGTACTCAGTCCCCTCCTGTACTCCCTGTACACACAGGACTGTGTGGCAACACACAGTTCCAACATCATCCTGAAGTTTGCAGACGACACTACCATCCTGGGTCTCATCTCTAACAACGATGAGACCGCCTATATAGATGAGGTAAGGGGCTTGGCAGCATGGTGCCAAGACAACAACCTGTCTCTAAACATCTGCAAAACCAAGGAGATGATTGTGGATTTCAGGAAGCTACAGAGGGGGGGGTCACAACACCATACACAACGAGGGAGCTGCAGTGGAGAGAGTCTCCAACTTCAAATTCCTCGGTGTGTACATCAAGGATGACCTCACCTGGTCCATGCAAGCGGACTCGGCGGTCAAAACTGCACAGAAGCGGCTTTACTTCTTGAGGAGACTCAAGAAGTTTGGCATGTCTTCTAAAACTCTGAAAAACTTTTATAGATGCACCATTGAGAGCATCCTCTCAGGCTGCATCACTGCCTGGTATGGTAGCTGCTCCGCTGCCGATCGCAAGGCCCTGCAGAGGGTGGTGAAGACAGCGGAGCGCATCATCGGCGGCCATCTCCCTTCCGTGCAGGGCATCTACAACAGTAGATGCCTGAGAAAAGCACGGAACATTGTCAAGGACCACAGCCACCCAGGCTATGGTCTATTCACACTGCTGCCGTCTGGTAGACGCTACCGGAGCATCCGAGCACGGACTACCAGACTCACAAACAGTTTTTACACCCAGGCTGTTAGGCTGCTGAATCAGCAACACTGAACAGTCGCCATCACCTTGTACTTCACACCCATTGCTACATATATATATAAGCACATATTTTTTTATCTTATTTAATTTAATATTCCCCACCCTGGAAACTGCCCTTCTTGTATTTCAAACTGTTGTTACTTGTTATATGTTATATGTTATTTCTGGTATATGTTATTTTGCTATATGTTATTTTTGTTACCTGTTGTATGCCGTCTACTGTGTAGATGTTGGCTGCCAAGTCGTAAGAATTTCGCTGCGCTGAAGAAATTTGGTGTATGCGTGATAATAATATTTAACTCACAAAAGAAAATAATAACAGATTGAAATGAACAGATTGTTTTAGACACAGAGCAATCATTCTGTCATAATCTTTGACCCAACTTTCACTTTGCACGCTTTAATGTTGACGTTACCGGACGGTTGAAGGAGAAAGCGAGCTAGTGCGTGGTAGTTTCAAGTGAATATCAACAATGCATCGGTTTTTGCTACCTAAATGTCCATGTTTGGAAGAACGATTAAGAAACAAGAGTGACGTAGAAGAAGAAGAAGAAGAAGAAGAAGAAGAAGAAAGGCCAGGGGTATCTGGTGTGGATTTTTAAGGAGAGGAACGTTGTGGTCAAGGAGGTCAACCCTCCACCACTACTGAGGGTGCTAACCATGGTGCTAGCAGCATCAGTGACATTAGCATGAACGCTCAGGATGGTCCGAGAAGACCAAAACTCCAGAAATATCCACCTTCAGGGCTCTCAAGTGTCACGCATTGAGCGTGACAGTCACTCATTTCGGTCTTTAGTCACGCACTCCCGCCACACATCGTATTTCTCACGCTGAAAAAAAACTCTAGGCTATTTAATGTGCCGCAGCGCGCAAACATGACCTGGCCGCGCTGCCCTCACCATGGAGGAATCAAGCACATCTCCCCGAATCCCCTGGGGTTCTGCCGTGAGGTGCCACTTATCAGCCAATCAAAAGAAAAAATGGGCTACACAATAGCCAATCCAAAAAATACATCTTTTATATCTGGGTAAGATTTAATCCAGCAACCAATTAAAATAAAGCATCCTAGAATTGCGCGCGATTGATCTTCCGGAGCTCCAACCATCAGTCTTCTACAAAGAGTAAGTCGTCTCCTGTTTTAATGTTACAACACATTTACAATGGTTTGACACAAGCAATGACAACTTGACTGCAGTTAGAGAATATTTCCCAGATGATTAGCATCAGTTTTTAATGAGTGTTTGTAGCCAACACAGCCTGCCTTTACAACTTTAGCTTTGACTCCGAACTTCGTTAATAGGCTATAATAAATTCGAGTAGGCCTATTAAAAATATATATAGCCTATAATTCGAACGAATATTAGGCAGCCCTTAATATTCAATTATGTTATGGGCATTATTTTTGGTAAATGTGTTTGCTTGAACATTCTATTCAGATTCCGAGGTTTCTTCACGCCTGGTGAAGTTGTGAATCGCGAGCTCATTAGGCATACTAGCATGTTATAAATATCCTGGCCATGGATGCATTAATCATTGCATCTGTCTTTCAAAGATGTCAGGTAAAAAAACAAATAAGCATCCTGTCCTTCGCCCAAAGAGGAAAGCCCACTAAAAAGGCCAGATTAGGCCCAGAGAAGGTTGTAAACACATTAGAGGAGGAGATGGTGGAAGAGGAAGAGACAGTACAGGTTGAAGAGGAAGAGACAGTACAGGTGGAGGAGGAAGAGACAGTACAGGTGGAGGAGGAAGAGACAGTGCAGGTGGAGGAGGAGGAGACGATGGAAGAGATGGTGGAAGAAACAGTGGAGGAGATGGCTAGAACAAAAGAGAGAAAAGTCCCAGGAGCAGCCCTACAAGACCTCTTTTAATAGTGAATGGACCTCTAAATGGCCATTTATTACTGTAGGAAGCACCAGCTCATATTACTGGTGCTCTATCTGCCGCCAAGAGACCTCGTGTGCCCATCCAGGTGTGCGGGATGTGACGAGGCACATAGGCAGTAAGGGGCATCAGCCCAAACAGCAGGCACTGAAGTCAACCAGCGCAAAACTTTTACTTGCCAGTGACTGCAGAGATGAGTGTGCAAGAGGTCAAGGTACATTTAAATGCATAAGGTTGACTACAATGTTCATGAATACCATTTTTCCTAATTAATACATCCAATTCTATGGCATATATAATGGGAACCAACACCAAAAATGAGTTGAAAAAAGCAACAAACACCTACAATAAACATAATTCTCTTTCTCTCTCTCTCTCTCTCTCTCTCCCAAATTGAATACATACTTTGTAATTGGTTGAATTGTCAGTGCCATGTGTCAAATCTTTTCTGCAAGTCTGAGCAATTATTAACAACAAAACACTAAAAATAATATGGGGGGGGGGGGGGGCTGGTCTGTGGGCATACGGCAGGGGCGGGGCGGGCGGAATGGGGTGGACCGGGGGCGTGGTCAGGGGGGGGGATATGTCACTCTTGCCTGTCTTCAAAACTTGAGAGCCCTGCACCTTTCATGTTTGGAGTCCAACAAAGGAGTTTTTGTAAAAGCTGGTTGGGACAATTTGCGTGGTTGGAGTACAATGCAACTAAGGTATTGTTAGCTGTGTAACATTAATGAAAGCTGTCTGATTTGTTGCATGCATTGATTGCCCTGTGTCACTGAAGACTCGTTTCGGTTGATTAGCAAGGAAGATGCCCTTTTTTGCCGAAGATTTTAACTTTTTGCCTCTTTCCTCTTTTTTGGATTTTTTTGGATTTTTTCAGAGACTCTTTAGCCTAAGACAAGCAGTCTGTCTGTGTGCTAGGTATACATAAGGTTCTATGTGATTACTGATGATTGTGAACTGACATAATATATACCTTTTTAACGCATTTCTGACTCTTTGACTGTTTTAGTTAATTCTATCTGCTATTCCAAGATTCATTTCACTCTATCTGACATGGTAGTCACGGTCACCTGTCGCCCAACTTTAATCCTTACTACCACAAGTGTTTTAAAGTAGGTTAGGTATTTGGGATTGCGGACTCTATAACATGCTGTATGCCTTTTGTCAGTAACCATCGCAGATGTGCGCGTCTGTCAGAAGAAGCCTAGATAATGATAATAATAATACAATCGGTTTGTTAAGCGCTTTTCATGGACCCCAAAGACGCTTCAGAGAGCAAACATGTAAAGTTGTTGTAGTAGAGAACCATGTGACACATAGGCTATCATCCTCATTTCAGCACCCTCACTAAAACGCCGAGCTCCCCCATAGCACCTGCAGAAAAAGAGTTTAAAATAAAAACAAATGTATCGTCATTCAAAGTGAAACTGAATTGTCGCCCTATAATGTCCTGTCAGTCTATATTTTGTTGTGCGGTGCCCCGACATAAAGTTTAAGAACAACTGCGATAGCTTTGTGTTCACAGTCAAACTAGTCTTTAACGGGGAAGTCCGCAATCCAAATTAGGTTCCAGACGTCCAAAGTGAGCTTTAAATAAACAGAATCGGTGATATTAAGTTATTTAATCGTATTTATCGCCGTAATTCCCTAGTAATGTTCGGTGTGACATGAAGATTCTATATCATTCACGTGCAAAAGCAAAACAGCTGATCAGAACGTCTCTGTTGCGTCATCCGGAACTTCTGGCTAACAGGTGTTGTACCCAATTCAGCACCCCCGGCGTCAGATGCACCCCCTCGCGGGAGCGCGCACCACTCGCTTGATCGGAAAGGAAAGCAGTTCGCCTAAACAAACGCAGGGGAAAATACTATACTACGATTGAATTATTTGTGAAAGAGATGGAAGAGAAGAACACAAGTGATTACAGTCTTTAAAACTGTTCTAAAGAGTACAAACAACCGATGTTTTTCTTCCAAAAAACTCGGATAATAGCGAACGCAAAAGAACACCTTTTTTTCTGTGGAAATATATAGCCTACCCCAGCCATGACTACAAAATGAATTAACTTAATTTTGCTTTGAGCAAGTTGAATGTATTTGACACGGCGTTTCACAAGACTAAATATGATTCTAGCATTTCTTGCAATTCATAGGTTCAAAAGTAAGTGCTTTTAATTGGGTTAACCTGTATATAGGTCGAAACAATAGCCTTCTGATCCTGAATATCACTTGATGAAAATGTAATGTGATCTATGCCTGATAGACAAGTCATAACCTATGTGTGTTTCTCACCATTAAAGGGCATATTCTCTTCATCAAATAGCTACACTTGTTTTTGTGAAATTAAACATTTTTCTTGCTGCTTTATAAGATAAAATATAATAAACCAATTCCACATCCACCACTGACTTATCTGCTGTCAGACCTATCAAACTCATACATATCTTGGCACCAATTGCATGCAGTTAAAAGTACCAATAGTGAGGTCAAAGGAACAAAATGATGCAGATGGGGTGCATTACATGGCATGCCTTGTGTTCCATTTCCTGTGATATGTACCCCCAGCATTACTCTTACTGTGAAGCTGTCACATGCACTAAACTGACTCTGGTTACACATACTAGTCTCATCTGCGTACCGTGAAAAGCATTTTTATGACAAAAACTATAGACATGAGAATGTACAGTATGAAGTAGGATATGTGCAGTACAATATAAGACTATGACATGACTATAAAAGTGAGCAGCAGTTTTGCTAAATAGCAGAGGGGAGTGCAGATCAGACTATGTACAGCATGTAAAGTGCAGTTAACCCTTTCGTGCATGGGGTCCACATGCGTGGACAGTTAATTAAACTCCATTTTATTCTGGATTATCATAGTAATATTCTCCAAACCACATAGGGGCAGAGTCAGTAGACTCAGAGCAATATAATAACAATATGTATCATCTTGTATTTGGAATGTTAACTGTGTAATGACATCATTAAGACAAGATGGCTGACGGTGCTGGGCATGTGCTGAATACTCCAGGCATATCTGTTAAAACCTTCTACCCAAGAAGGAAAAATCAGGCAAAAAAAATATTAGTATGTAAGGGAAAGTGTGTTGAACAAATCTGTGTTTAAAAAAATGAAATTTGATTTAAAATATAGTTTGTACACCCTAAAAACCAACTGTCCACATACGTGGACACATGCATTAGAGGAATCGGATACCGTCCACATATGTGGACGTCATGCATCAGAGGAATCGGATGACATTAAATCTGATTATAAAACCTGGTATTTTTTTTTTTTGCATTGTTCAAATGAAAGAAACAATCATACAACAAACATATAAACATAAATAATTACTAAATTACGTGAAAATAATGATTTTTAACCTTGGGTAAGTATTCGTTACCATCCCTTTGTTGCATGGTGTCCACGTATGTGGACAGTAAAATATATTTTTAACAAAACCATATTTTTAAAAAATTCAAAATGAATTTCAAGTTTAGGTTCATTTTGAGTAATAAAATCAATACAAAAAAAATCTAGATCATTTTTTTCATAATTCATGCATGAAAGGGTTAAGAAAGGTGAAGAACAAGTGGTGTGGAGTGAAGTGGATTGAGGTAGTACAGTAAAACAGTATAAAGCAGTCAGTGCAAATGAACAGGTGGGTCAAGGTGCATGGCCGTCAAGGCTGGGAGGAGTACAGTCATTGGGGGTCGATGTGCCAGGGGGGGGGGATGTTGCAGGGTTCAGCGGGGGGGTGGAGGGAGGTGCAGAGTTCAGCAGGGAGACAGCCCCAGGAACGAAGCTGTTCCTGAACCTGCTAGTCCGGGAACGGTTGGGGTGGGAGCTGTACTTGGTGATGCTGCGCGCCCTCCGCAGACATCTTCTGTGCTGGACAGCCTCGATGGTGGGGAGTGAGGAATGTTGCCTACATTTCTATTCATTTCAGATGCAAATACTATTTAGTATAAAAATAAAAACTAATTAAATTCAACAATTACATTATTTTCATGAAAGTGGTGTGTTTCTCCCAGCATCACTACTGTACTTGTCAGAGTACAAACAGGACTGATGAGGGGAGTCCATTTCATAAATCTGCCACCTTCCTTGGAAAAGTTAAGAGGGGGTGCTTATTCTGCCTGTTGTGAAATGCACCCCCCCCCCTTTAAAATAATTCTGTTGATCCCAGCATCAAATACTTTTCAGAGTACAGACATGGGACTAGTATGAGTAAGCAGAGTGAGTTTCATGCATGTGCCACCTTCCTAGTAAAAGTTAAGAGGGAGGTGCTTATTCTGCCTGTTGTGAAAATAGGCCTGTCGTGATATGCACCCCCCCCTTTAAAAGAATTTTGTTGATCCCAGCATCAAATGCTTTTCAGAGTACAGACATGGGACTAGTATGAGTAAGCAGAGTCAGTTTCATGTATGTGCCACCTTCCTAGTAAAAGTTAAGAGGGGGTGCTTATTCTGCCTGGTGTGAAAATAGGCCTGTCGTGATATGCACCTCCCCCCCCCCCCCCCACCCTTTAAAATAATTCTGTTGATCCCAGCATCAAATGCTTTTCAGAGTACAGACATGGGACTAGTATGAGTAAGCAGAGTGAGTTTCATGTATGTGCCACCTTCCTAGTAAAAGTTAAGAGGGGGTGCTTATTCTGCCTGTTGTGAAAATAGGCCTGGCGTGATATGCACCCCCCCTTTAAAATAATTCTGTTGATCCCAGCATCAAATGCTTTTCAGAGTACAGACATGGGACTAGTATGAGTAAGCAGAGTGAGTTTCATGCATGTGCCACCTTCCTAGTAAAAGTTAAGAGGGGGTGCTTATTCTGCCTGTTGTAAAAATAGGCTTGTCGTGATATGCACCCCCTCCCTTTAAAATAATTCTGTTGATCCCAGCATCAAATGCTTTTCAGAGTACAGACATGGGACTAGTATGTCTAAGCAGAGTCTGTTTCATGCATGTGCCACCTTCCTAGTAAAAGTTAAGAGGGGGTGCTTATTCTGCCTGGTGTGAAAATAGGCCTGGCGTGATATGCACACCCTCCTAATTTTTTTCTCTGTTGAGCCCAGCATCAAACATTTTTGACAGTACACACATGGGACTAGTATGTCTAAGCAGAGTCAGTTTCATGCATGTGCCACCTTCGTAGTAAAAGTTAACAGGGGGTGCACATTCTGGCAGGTAGGAAACCAGCTCTGCCGTGATACGTACCCTCGTTGTTTTCTGTTGATCCTAGCATTTGAGACTAGTATGTGTAACCAGAGTCAGTTTAGTGCATGTGACAGCTTCACAGTTAGAGTTATGCTGGGGGTACATATCACAGGAAATGGAACACAAGGCATGCCATGAAATGCACCCAATCTGCATCATTTTGTTCCTTTGACCTCACTATTGGTGCTTTTAACTGCATGCAATTGGTGCCAAGATATGTATGAGTTTGATAAGTCTGACAACAGATAAGTCAGTGGTGGATGTGGAATTGGTTTATTATATTTTATCTTATAAAGCAGCAAGAAAAATGTTTAATTTCACAAAAACAAGTGTAGCTATTTGATGAAGAGAATATGCCCTTTAATGGTGAGAAACACACATAGGTTATGACTTGTCTATCAGGCATAGATCACATTACATTTTCATCAAGAGATATTCAGGATCAGAAGGCTATTGTTTCGACCTATATACAAGTTAACCCAATTAAAAGCACTTACTTTTGAACCTATGAATTGCAAGAAATGCTAGAATCATATTTAGTCTTGTGAAACGCCGTGTCAAATACATTCAACTTGCTCAAAGCAAAATTAAGTTAATTCATTTTGTAGTCATGGCTGGGGTAGGCTATATATTTCCACAGAAAAAAAAGGTGTTCTTTTGCGTTCGCTATTATCCGAGTTTTTTGGAAGAAAAACATCGGTTGTTTGTACTCTTTAGAACAGTTTTAAAGACTGTAATCACTTGTGTTCTTCTCTTCCATCTCTTTCACAAATAATTCAATCGTAGTATAGTATTTTCCCCTGCGTTTGTTTAGGCGAACTGCTTTCCTTTCCGATCAAGCGAGTGGTGCGCGCTCCCGCGAGGGGGTGCATCTGACGCCGGGGGTGCTGAATTGGGTACAACACCGGAACTTTCTGTCCATGACAGCTCCTTCTTGTAAGTTGGAGGCGGCAGGCTACTGATTCAATGCGCACGCACGCACACACACAAGCAAGACGGCAAATAAATGACTTACTAGTCTGGCAGAGAGTAGTACTCAGGGGGCTTCCAGAAAACGTACATAGCGAAGTAATACGGACCCTGGTATGGCAAGGGCACAGAGGCCATTCTCCATATTAAACGTCATTGTAGCGCCACAATTTTTTTTAAGCTGTTATTTTAAGGTAAAATTGCTAATCCTAACCCTAAAGTACAATTGGTACATACTGTTACTTTAATAGCTACAAGCTAGCGTTAATGAACAAATTGCCCTCTTGGCTTGACTGTTTATTTCACATGGGGTTTAATTTTGATAACCAGTCACTTACCTTGAACGTCTGCTGCTCATGTCACGAAGTAACGCAAGTATTGGTGGTAAATCAGGAAGTGCCTCCTTCAGAACCTGTGAATCGCCTACCCCTGACAGGTGCAGTCAAGTCACAGGTGTGGCTCATTACTGGTTGTCTCCTGAGGGGTATAATGTAGCCTACTCTCCTAACCTTCTGGAATGTTGTTGGATTTTCTTGTAGGACCTGTAAAGAAACTATGCGAAATACAAGTGTGATTGTGTAAAACACGTCATGTGAAGTTGAGGAGAACTGGGGTGATTGTTTTTTCTGTCCTTGATAATAAAGTTTGGTGGAACAGTGATACAACTTGTTCTTCTTATCTCTGAAACCCTGTTAAATAGACACTGCCTGTAAGAGAATTCATCCGATTCTCACAGACTGCTTGCTGTTCACTCTGTGTGTTTCTGATCCTTCTGCAGAAGACTAATAAACTTTATACTTATCTGTTATTATAAGACTGATCTCATTAGACTGGTTATTATCAGATTTCCATCACAAACGGGTGTCAGAAGTGGGATTCGCTCGACTGAGGCGCCTGGACCAACTAGTGGGGGACTCATCATCCCAGGGAAATTCCCTGACCTCAACCTCCTCACAAAAACGAGTGAGACGGAGGACTTCTGACGCGGGCTTAGGTAGGCTCAGCCCTGCGATCTCAAGAACGAACTGGTGAGAGTCTGAAAGAGTTATTGATTTCTCTGCTCATTTAAGTCCTCACGATTGTCTCCTCAAAGGCAGAGTAAGTCGTGCCTAGTTTTTAACCAAGGTTTAGTAGAAATGTTGACACTGACGAGTGTCTTTTAAGGACGTGTTGTAAAGCGCCTGGGGCGTAAACACCGAAAAGACCTGCGCAGGCTGAAAAGAAGAGGGGAGAGTGGAAATGGACTGAGAGAGAAATAATTTGTTAAAAAAAAGGGAATATACCTATACGTCTGTATATATACAGCTCCGGAAAAAAATAAGAGACCACTTCAAAATTATCAGTTTCTCTGGTTTTACTATTTATTGGTATGTGTTTGAGTAAAATGAACATTTTTGTTTTATTCTATAAACTACTGACAACATTTCTACCACATTTCAAATAAAAATATTGTCATTTAGAGCATTTATTTGCTCAAAATAACAAAAAAGATGCAGTGTTTTCAGATCTCGAATAATGCAAAGAAAACAAGTTCATTTACATTTTTAAACAACACAATACTAATGTTTTAACTTAGGAAGAGTTCAGAAATCAATATTTGGTGGAATAACCTTGATTTACAATCACAGCTTTCATGTGTCTTAGCATGCTCTGTACCAGTCTTTCACATTGGCGTTGGGTGACTTTATGCCACTCCTGGCGCAAAAACTCAAGCAGCTCGGCTTTGTTTGATGGCTTGTGACCATCCATCTTCCTCTTGATCACATTCCAGAGGTTTTTAATGGGATTCAGGTCTGGGAATTTGGCTGGCCATGACAGGGTCCTGATCTGGTGGTCCTTCATCCACACCTTCACTGACCTGGCTATGTGGCATGGAGCATTGTCCTGCTGGAAAAAACACTCCTCAGAGTTGGGGAACATTGTCAGAGCAAAAGGAAGCAAGTGTTATTTTGACCAGTTGTAATTTTTCTGCAAATAAATGCTCTAAATGACAATATTTTTATTTGAAATTTGGTAGGAATATTGTCAGTAGTTTATAGAATGACACAAAAAATGTCATTTTACGAACATTTTCACTGTCGACACGCATAACCTATCCAGCGGTGTGAGTTAGGCCTGTATTGAATGCCTATATTCACAATTTGATCAAAGATACATTTTAATTTGACCCACGTTTCTTTTTTTATTATTAATGACATTTTCACGTGAGGACATTTGAAAATGTACAAAACCTGTAATTTTCTAGCAGCCTGTTGAATATCAGGACCCAAGACCAAAACAGTATAACGTATAATAAGGTAATTAAACAAGAAGACATGTTATAATGTTCAGTGGAGTCCAATTCTTATAAGTTACGTAAGTGGTGAAAATATACATGAACGTAAAAACTTTTTTGGATGCATACAATTGTATTTATTGTACAACATTTGTGGTTATTTGTGTGATGTGTGTGTGTGGGAGCATCCTTTCTTATCTTCCTCCTCCTTCTGTTCCTTTTATCTATTTCTCTCCATCCAGGAAACACTTCCTCATTTCCATCTCTAGCTGTTTTAGCTCCATCTCTCTCTCTTTCTCTTGTTTTTCAGAAAGCTTCCGCTCCCTCTCCAGATATTTCACCATCTTTCTTTCTTTCTCTTCCTCCTTCTTCAGCAGCTGAGAGCATTCACACAAGTGTGTTTGGAGTTGAGCTCTCTCTCCCTCTATCCATTCCTCTAATGCTCTCCTGTTTAATTTGATATCTTTCTCCGCAAATAGCAGGTCAGCTCTGATGAACTCCCTGTGCTCCGGCGTCATGTTCATTTGCTCTCTCTTTTAAAATAAGCCTTCCGTCTCTCCAGGTTCTCTTGGTCCTCCTTCAAGAACATCTCCTCCTCCTTCTCCACACATTTCAGCTCATCCAAATTATGTAGGGTGGCCATTTTCATCGCTCTGAGATACTCAGTACTGCTTAGTTGTGCAGTCTCTTTCTTGACAATGTCTTCTTCTGACACATAGATCTGAGGACAAAGATAATCAGATATCAAACACAGATAGACCTATGTATGATATACTTGAGCAAATGCATATTGATCTGATAAGATTACAAGCATCTGGTAAACATCTGTTTGTCTGGCACTAACCTGCATTGTCTTAAAAGGCTCCTTCCCCACATATTTAGGGCACTTCAGCTCCACAGCCTTGAGGGTGTTCGGGTTAGGTGGTGGAGGGACCGTGACCTTAGTGTTCCACAGGGACACCATCCTCCACCTGCACATTGTGTACAAGTACTAGTAAACACCACTGGGGAAAGTGAAACATAAATGCTGTAGTGTCCAAATGTCATATTCATTTAAAGAAGAATGGAAAAGATGGACTTACCTGATGGGGTTGAGGAGGTTGTGAATGATCAAGAGAAGAACTCATCTTCACGTAAAATCTAAAGAAAAAATGCGATTTATTTTGTTAATCAAACACCACTTGAGAGATTACAGTAAAATAAACGTTTATACACAACGGCTGGATGTAGGTGGATATATAGTGCATTTAGAAGACCTGAAATAAGATTTAATGGCATGCAATGGGTTTATCAGAGACATTAAATTGAAAGAAAATAATCATAACCAGTGGTGGAATGTACTTAAGTACACTTAAGTACTTTTTTACGTATCTGTACTTTACTTAAGTAAAAATATTAATGCATACTTTCTACTTTTACTCCATTACATTTTTGAGCTATTATCTATACTTTTACTCCGCTACATGTCTACAATATGTGTTGTTACTCGTAAAATTTTATGAACACAGTTTTGCCAAAATGTTGCCTACACAAAACTATGAATTGCGTTGCTGTTTTGGAAGTTTAAACCAATCAGGTGGCTCTATCAACTCCAATGATATCAGAGTGCGCGTCTGGCAGCAGCACTAGCAGCGGTAGCTTTGCCTGTTATACCTGAACATTCAACAGACAGCCTGACTACTGCCTATTCAACATAGATCCAGAGTCGGCCTGAACTCAGCCCTCTGATATCAGCCACCCTTGGCCCTATTTAAAAGATATGTTCGAGTTCAAAGGCCCCAAGAATGACTCCTGGAGGTTTCAATGCTGTCTCCCTCAAAAAAAGGAGTTGCTAGCCTTCAATAATTCGCCCTCAAATTTAAAGTAGCATATCGAGGTAAGCAGAGTGATTGCTATGCCAAGTTAATGTCCCTGACTTTTGAATATTGATATATGTATTTAATTCGTTTACTGACATGATATTATAATGTTATCTAGCGAAATGGATGTTGACATACAGCAATAGCATCAAAAAACACGATTGTATCTTCATTATATATTTAACGTATTGGTAAGATAAAGCTGGTAGGTTAGCTATGTCAAGCTAGCGTGCCTTGTTCTGTCCAGTTTTACAATTCAATTTGTTTTTCATGTTCCAGGTTTCCCTTTCTTACACGTTTACAATTAAATAAAATATTTAAAGATATCACATGGTGTCTTTATTGGTTTGGCTTAATGGTATTAACTTTGCAAATAATCCCTGGTAGATAACTTGTCATCCGCAGAATTGTAAGATATAGTGTGAACAGTATTACAGATGGTAGGCACAATAAGTACACCAACCTTTCCAATTAACAAATGTTGTTGCTTAGAATTATTACTAGTAGTGACATCTGTAGAGGCATTTATTACCAGTAGCTATTTCTTTATCAAAATGGCACAGCCTAGACATTGAGAGACAACCCATAGCGTGAGTACTTTTACTTTTAATACTTAAAGTAAATTTAAAAGTAAGTACTTTTTACTTTTACTTAAGTATGATTGTTGATGTAGTACTTTTACTTTTACTTTTATTTTCCTGGGTACTTGTACTTTTACTTAAGTACTAAACTTCAGTACTTCCTCCACCACTGATCATAACCTTATATTCCATTTTAATCCTATTTGTTCACGGCTGTGGTTCATTAGTCAGCCAGTTTTGCCATATTGCCATCTGATGTATTCATCAAGTTGAGTCAATATACTGTAGGCATTGATCAGAAAAAAAGGCCATCTTCTGCACTCAGTTTGTAACCTTAACAGGAATACGAAATCTAAGTTTCAGTGAACTACAAATTCCAGCGCCATTTCTTTAAACACCATTCAACATGTTATTATTATTGTAAAACAAATGTACTTTCAAACTTCAGATATGACTTCCTTTGTACTCCGGACGTTACACCAGGAGGTAGCATATGCAATTAGTTGGTGGACAACCTAAATAAAGGGGCCAAACATAAGTCTTTGGGGGAGCAGTACTGGCCATGTTCATACGTAAGTAGTTCTAAAAACAAAGTAAAGAAGAACAAGAAGAACAAAACAGGAAAAGGGAGAAAAAGAAGAGCAGTGGTATGATTCAGTCCTTTGAAAATAGCACAGTAATTACCTGTACATGTTAAGTGCTCATTAAAGCACCCAGTGGCGGAACACAGCAACTTCCAGTCCCTCCTCATCCAAACTTCCACCAGATTTTCTGGACCTCAGCATTCTGATTTCAAGAAGAAAAATGTAAAGAGAAGAGAAGGAAGATCAAAATACAAAATACTACAAAGCAGGTAACATGTACAGTAAGATGAAAAAAAAAGAGCAGTCACACGCTTACATGCTGAGTTCTGGGTAGGATGTAATTCACAAAGGATGCCACATCCTCATCTTTACAAAGATGCCCTCGAAAATTCCACAGTCATCAGAAATAGATGAAAAGAACATGACATGGCACAATTGAATACATGTTTCAAAAAGCATTTAATGCATGGTAATTCATTAAAAGTAGGGGATTATTGATGGTAGTTTTCTTTCTAAAAACGATACTGCTTGCGGTCGCAATCCACTGCCACAGTGAGCATCTGAGGTGTGCAAGCTGGACAAGTGAATGGCTCCTCTTGACACATTTCAGTTTGTTTACTGTCAAATAGCCCACTCTGTATAGCTTCTGTGGAATGTTATGGATTGATCCAAAATCCAATATATTCTACACACAACAGGAACAATAATAACTAATTTTTTCATCAAGGATGTTGGAAACACATGTTTCAAGCACATCTCACCCTGCCATAAAACGTAATAATAAATAATAATATTTCCCCGGTATCCCCTATGGCCAGTCCGCCCCTGCCTACTGGCCAATACATTCATACATCAAGAATCTCCACTAGGCTTTGACTGACCGCTCACTTTTCACAACCTCTGTGTCACACATGGGCAAAATAATTGTTGCTCTCTTTTGTGTCAAATACATCTTATTTGAATTTATGTTCGTGAGCTAGTTGTATTACTATTTAAGCCAGTCCATTTATGCCAGTTTTGTGATGAAAATCAGCAGCACTACGGGCAAAATGGACATTGCCTAAGTATGACCACTAGGTGTCACCCCATGTTCCGTTTTAAAAATAGATCATAGTGTATGGATCTGATTTTCTCGAGATCATCATGGCCTAAATGGCTCTTCAGCTTGATGACAAAGTATGTTTTTCCTAATGTTTCTAATGGTCAGTTAAAGAGACCAGACATCAGGAAAAACAGTTACACTAAGCACACCACAGCACCATATTTAGCATAAAACCTTTTACATGCATCAATACGCTATATCCATTACACCAGGACAGTTACATTTTTACAAAGGATTTCTGCATTTTCAGTGCATCCAATGAAACGTGATATGATTACTTTGTTTCCACAACCCACTCAAAGGGCTTTAATGGCTGTATGTATCGAATCAGATTCTTCATGAAACACAACCCACTTTTAATTAAGCTATATACTGCCATTGACATTAATTATGCAACATCATTAATGAACTTGAATCAATAAAAACACAGGATCTATAATTAAGCTGAAAGATAAATGGGGGGAGTTCTATAACCTTCAGGCTATCTCTCAGCGAGGGCAATGGAGCCTGTTTGCCCGCAACATTTGGGTCATAAAAGGGAATCTCTTGTGTCCCTGTTAATACCTCTGGAACAGCAGCTATCCCTTTAATGAAGACATTTGGTCGATGTATTTTTAATGCTTAAGTGATTTTTAGGCCATGCACACCAGCTGTATGGTGACAGGAGGATCAAAAGTAAGTACTTTCTGATGGCACAGTTTGCCGGAAAGCACGGGAAAAAAGGGGGAATGAGTAAGGAATGCATAAGAAAAGAGAAGAAAGGGGTAGAAAAAGAGTGAATAGAGAGAGAGCTAGACAGAGAGAGAAAGCATAGAGGAAGGTAGAAAGATAAGAGAAGGTAAAAAGACAGAAGATGGAAGGAGAGCAACAGACGACAGGAAGCAAAAATGGGAAAGAAGAGATTTAAGAGAGGAGGAGGACAGGAAAAAGGAGACAAGACAAGAGAGGTGAGTGGCATGGAGGGCCAAATAGGAGAAGATGGAAGAGGAGCGCAGGTCCAGAGGAGAGGAGTTGACGAAAGGAGTAAAGGAGAGGAGAGAGAGACAGAGGAGGAACAGGAGTCAGCTAATGGACATGCTCTGCTAGCATCGGATAGCATGGAGTGCTGACAACAAATGTGTTACTTGTCCTGGTTTCCAAATAAGAGCACATTTTCCTCACAGGCCATCAAGGCTGGTGTAGAGCTGCTGAGGGCTGTGTGAACACGGCCTTACTGATGATGCTCCTGTGCTTAATAAGCCAAGATCAGACCTTTTCCTCATGTGTGATGGAGGGGTGAAAGGTCTAAGACGTCATTTCCTGGGCCATAAACCATATGTGGTAATAAGATTTCACCCAGCCAAATCATCATTCCTCTCCACCTGGAAAAAATACGCTCCAAAGCCAACGATGTTACTAGTATACTGTATGAGTCATATCAGCGCACAGGTAAGGTTGACATGCTGGCCAGGTGCCTCCTTCTGATGCCCACCTGCCCCCTACTCCCAACTACTGATGATTTATGCCTTTTTATGTAATTGTGTGCAATAGACTGAGTTTACATTCTTGTGGTCCTCCCACAGGGTGCTATTCATGACTGAAGAGGTGCGTCCCCTCCTCATTAGGTGGATTACATGCTGTTACTCTTCCTTATCATGTGGCTGAGATACGGGATGATAGAGGCAGTGAGAGAGAGAGTGTGTGTGTGTGTGTGTGTGTGTGTGTGTGTGTGTGTGTGTGTGTGTGTGTGTGTGTGTGTGTGTGTGTGTGTGTGTGTGTGTGTGTGCGCGCATGCGTGTGTGTATGTGTATGTGTGCGCGCGCGTGCGTGCATGCGTGTGTGTGTGTGCGTGCATGTTTGTGTGTGTGGGTGCGTGTGTGTGTGTGTGTGTGTGCGTGTGTGTGCGACTGTGTTTGTGTGCTCACTCCTGTAACAAAGTAGACAGCTGGCACCGAATGACCACTGACAGCCTGGAAGCAGCGGGCGTAAGGAGACGCAGAGACAACAGAGATGAGCCGCACTGCCTTATGGGTAAATCCATGGAGAAGAAGGGGGGAGAGAATGAGGGAGAAGAGGACTACCTGAGCCCATCGCTCACACTCTGACAGGTGTGTTTGTCTGTGGCAGCAGTAGCAGGCAGCGGCGGAGGTGAGAAAGGCCCCTTTAGCCCTTTGCAGTGCGATGGGCCCTGGATGAATGGGACTCTGCTGTGGGACTAAATTAATACGGGGGCCCAGAGTGGAGTGGAGTGAATTGCTTTTAGACCAATGTCCTCCCACGGAGCTAATCAACACAAGGTTACCACAGAGTACCCCCCAGGGCCCTGCTGGCTATTTGGGGGCAATCTGCTGCCACGTCAGGGGGCAGGTGCGGTACAGCAGAACCGGGGGGGCCTCATCAGTGGCTCCCATCCTCCCTCAGTGTGGCTGGGCAGAGGACAGAGCTACAGGAGGGATGTTGCCATTATCATTCTTATGGAATCCGAGGACTTTTTCTGTTTCTGGTTATATTAGAATCAGAATCAGAATCAGAATCAGAATCAGATTCAGAATTAGGACAGGTAAAGAAGAAAGCAAAGTATGCAAGCCTGATCGTGGGACAAATGGCAATGCTCAAATACCTGCATCAGCTATGAGTACCAGGGGACAGATGCTTGGGAGCCCAATGATCAGTATTTTTCATTAGAAAATGCCCAATCTAAACCCGACACACAATGCCAACCTATTTCCCACTTGAAATGCCCAGCATCAGACATATCAGACACCACTCATGTGCCTTGTGATTTTCAATTTGTTTAGGATGTTTTATAGGTGTATACTGGTTGTGGGTATCTGTCAATCAAGACACTGATTTCCAGTGACACAGTAATGTTGGATTGTTGCCTACGAGTGCAGATACCCAGATGTATTCCTGTGCCATTCTCTCATGGTGGAACATGGTAAAGCTCCCTTTCTGTGGATTAATTCTCAAATTAAACTAATACAGACATCTCTCTCTCTCTCTCTTCCCTGTTTCTCTCTCTCTCTCTCTCTTGCTCTCTCTCTCTTCCCTGTTTCTCTCTTTCTCCCTTTCTTTCTCCTTCTCTCTCTCTCTCTCCCTCTGTGAAGGCAGTCATCAAGAGGCTGTGACGGATGATCAGTCAAACTGTGCAGAAGTGGGACCTCTCTGCTATGTCACAAAAAACTTTGCAGATTAAGGTAAAAGCTACCAGGTGACATCATACCTTTTTTTATAGCAAAATCTGTAGCCTGTATCTTTTATGGCCTAACTGGTATGCTGTGGAATCAACAAGAGGACAAAGTAGAGGTGTTTTACGAGCCAAAAAGCCATTATTCATTTGATAGACATTATATCAAAGTGTTAGGTTACCTCTTAGCATTGATAACATGTCCCACATTGTCCCACACAAACTCACTACTCATCCCACATTTGGTCTGTTTGCATCTGGTCACCAGTGGGACAGTGGCGGAGAGGGAAACTAGCTATCATTTGGCGACAAGGCCTAACTGGGAGAGGTCGCCACGGAGACGGACCACAAGGCCGCGTCCAGTTCCACATATGAGTGCATCGTTAGGGATGCGGAAGCAAGCACAGCGTATGGCGGTGCACAATAGAAACCCAGCGTAACTAATGGCCACTTATACGCAAAGTGTTACTGAAAGAAAACTGAGCGCCTCAGGGCAAGGACAAGGCAAGCAACCCTACCCCCTCCGCCTCCACTCATACACTCCTCTTTTGACCTGACATGAGCCTAGAGAAAAAGAGAGAGTGAGAGAGAGATAAAGACAGACCTTACAAAAAGAGAGAGAAGAGATGAGCATGAGAGAGGGAGTGACAGAACAGAAGAAAGAAAGAAAAAAGAAAGAAAGAAAGAAACCAAGGAGAGAGAGAGAGAGAGAGAAATAACGCCTCGGGCCAGGCCCTGCTCCCCCCCCCCCCCCAGTATCGCAGCACACAGATCTTCGGTATGATTCAGTGCAGCGGGGCAGCTCAGGATCATAGTAATGCACTGCATATTCGGCCTATGCACACGCACACACACAGTGTGTGGGCTAAGGTTGTGTCTGCTGCTCTCTTTATGGTAATAGTGATATGAAGAAGTGTGCTTTTACAAAGTGCTAACGAGCTCCCCTGGTTACTTGACAAAACAGGTCAGAGAAAATTCCTCCAGAAAAGGTTTGAAGCGCCAAGATCTCTCTACTCCATTAACATGTGAAAGTCTGTCAATCATAATCCAACAGCACATTCAACTGAAACATGGCTGTGCTATTTAAAATGGCGCGCTTTTTCTGAGGCAAAAACAATGCAATGATATTCCAGAATGTGACTGTCTTTAATTGACCTAATAAATGGGTCATGTAAAATCTTTGAACCATGATCAACCTGCCACCCAAAAATAGCCCGAAGATTATACCAGACAGGCACCACTCCACTTGAAGAGCAAAGAGATAACAAGCTGACACCTTCCCATCCAGCGCACCTCAAAGACTCTCTTGCCTTTAAACATGGTTTTAGGGAGCAAACTGACTGATATTGCATGTTGTGACCAGAAAATGTCATCAGCTAGAAGCTCCAGCCACTATCAGCAGACCTAGACTGCTACAAAGAGAGAAAGAGAGAGAGAGAGAGAGAAAGAGAGAGAGAGAGGGGGGGGAGAGGCAGAGAAGTAAAGAGAGAGAGAAAGAGCACTCTCCTCTTGCCCTGGGCAGTAGACACATACTAACCCCTCACCCGCACCCCTCCATCTCCTTCCTCTCTGTGCCTGTCTCTCTCAAGCACAACCCCTCCCAACATCCCTACCCCCACCCGCCAACAGCCGCCCCTCCTCCAGCGCCCCCAGGGCCCTCGCTCCCGCAGTGTAAGGGGGTCCCGTGTCCTCTGTGTTGACAAAGCAGCTGGCCTTCAGAAGACACATCAAACCCCCTTGCTCAATCTTCAGGCCCTCTGCACCACACGCGCTGAAAACACAGAACTCTGGTGTCAGTCACACCCCATCACAAGCCCTAATGGGGACACGAGCAAATCACACACACACACACACACACACACACACACACACACACACACACACACACACACACACACACACACACACACACACACACACACACACACACACACGCACAATGTCAAAATGCCAGATGCATCTAAAGGATAACAAAGCAAACCTTCTCATATGGATATAAGATATAAAAACAGAAAGGTGAAACACTAGATATATGAAAAACTATTGTTTATTCTGATTAAACGTATACCAAACATTATATTTGTAATGATCACTGATACTGCAGTGGCTATTAGGTTACAGATCCTGACAAAAATGAACAGAAAATCAACCAATGGATGTTTTGAAAGTCTGCATCCACTCCATAGTTATTGAGTACACGCCACATCTAGACTTCGGGCAATCTCACAGAGGCCTGTGTACCCACAGATGAATAACAAACGAGACATGATACTCATACTCTGGTAAAACACAGAAATTGTCTCCAAAAAATGTACTATTATGGCACGTGGAAAATGTACAACCTATGTCAACCTTGGTGGGGTATTTAGTAAAAAAAATATTAATATGTCTCTGTATGGAATAAAGTGGATTTCAGAGCTTACATCTTCAGTAATGTAACATTTTTCAATCTTGAAACAGTTTACATAATACAGCTAGCACAGACCGTAAATTAGCTGCACTGCTATTTGACTCCACCAGATGTCAATCTTTTAACAGGAATTTACCTTTGATTACTAGATACAGAAGACACCTCCTTAGAGCTTTACAATCATTACAAATACTCTAAAGTTGAATGCCAGTGGCTTGCATTAATATCCAGACAGTAAGTAGGCCTAATATTTAGTAAAGGCTCCTTACTAGAGAGCAAAAACACATTTTACATGCTTGCTTTCATTGACCCACGTTGACTCAAATCCTCGTCATGAAGTAAATTACCCTTGTTTTGGGTTCGCCTGGCTGGTTGAATTGAGCATTTATGAAAATCATGCTTGAATTAAACAAGTGAAACAGCAGATAAGGCACAAGCGCCCTGAGGATGCACAAACACCAAAAACTTAATTTGACATAATGTAAAAATAGCAACACACAGTAGCCTCTTTTAAGTGAAAGGGAAAATATCTTCCAAATCTGCAATAGTATCTCTATCGCAGACAAAGCTAGTGAGAGGAAAGCTTAGAGGGAAGTTGAAACTGTGCTTGAGGACCCACCTGATGCACCAACTCAAGGCCTTGTGAGATTTAATCTGCGGGGAAAGATGGCAAATCGGGTCGGTTGGTGTTAAAACATTGTTTTAAAAGACACCACCAGTCAAAACTGTCATTTATCCAGGGCGTTTTGAAGCGTGCTCAAAAAACAAACAAATGGGACTTGAGAGAGTTTGGCGCCGTGGCGTTTCATCTCAGGAACTAGGTTGCGTCAAACAGCGGGAAGCAAAGGCACCGCGAGACAGGTAACTCAGTCCCTTCATGTGCAGTTTTGTCAAACTTCATCGTGAACATTAAGCACTTGGGGGAATCGCTGTACTCGTTAAAGAGGTACCTATTGCTATGCAACACATCCCCATATATTCTAATAATAAACAGGCGCCCGCATGCTGTTTCTGAAATAATGAACAATATGCCTATCCATCACGGAGGCATTAGAGACACAACCACATCAGACAGAATGGCAAATGGATAGGGAAATGGGGCGAATGACTCGAGAAAGATGACACTGCGCTTGCGTATCTCTCAAAGTCACTTGTGTTGGATATGTTCCCAAAACTCCCTGTTTCCTTATCTTCGCTATCGATCTGACGTTATCGATCTGACGTTCTGTCTTAAACAGTGATACGTGGCGATGAAACACATGCATGGAGCGAGTGTTGATATTGGACCAAGTGTTTGTACAAGATGTAACCATATAGGCCTCTTAAATATACTCAGAATGCACTATCAGTTGGGACTATTAGGTTTCAGAGTAATTTGTGCAGGAATTTATATTGGGCCTGATCATAATCCTCAGTGGAAAAGATTAAATTGAAACTTTCTGTAAAGTTCCTGTTTAGTGCCAATTGTGGGCAAAACTCCAGCCACTGGCATCACTTTAATCACCCTGGTTTCAAGATGCAGTTGGACCTGGATACTATCAATTGGATTGGAGGTTTTATTCCCAGAACACCTGAACTACAGTTGGTTGACACGTCATATAGCACGGTTTTTGCTAAGTGTGTGAAGGTGCTCGCATTGTCCTACTTTGCGAGGTGTTGTGCATAAGCCTTATTTAGTGTAGACATCATATAGCAATTCAGTTTAAATTATCTAGTGATTTACAATGCAGAAATGTCCTAGGTCAACTAATTGTCATAGAGAGCAAGAGTCTCTATATAACTCTGTAATAAACACTGATTAAATCCAATGAGCCGAAATACATTGGGTTCTTTAAACTTCAGTAAATATGGATTTCTTTTTAACTTAAAGTGCTGCTGGATTCTTCACACCTCTGTACCTCATCATCCAAGAGTGATGTGAGTTGGTGAAGTTGCAGGAGAATGACCCTCTCATGGAACACATTACTCATAGCACAACATTTTAAGATACAATTCTGCTTTTCTCACTCTCTTGCCTCCTTAGTGCATTATGGACTCAGTTGTGCAAACTAGCAGTTTCTCCCAAACACATTATTTAGAGAACTCGCTCAGTCTAAATAATTAAGTCTTTTTGGCTGTAAATCTGTCATCTAAAGAGATTCCTCAAGGATCCATTTTTCATATGATTCTTAGTATAAAAAAAACCATTAAGGGAACGGGCCTGAGGACAGCATTAATACCAGTTGCTGTAATGCACAATGAAAGCATCTACATCTTTGCTAATTGCTTTTGTCTTCCCTAACATGTCACACGATATCCACCAGGTGATGCTGAAGAGCACAGGAAATAAATCTGAATGGATGTGATGGTTGTGGAGGAGAATGCATCTACCAGATACACACGGTGCGTTTTCTCTTTAAATGCCCAGTTTCATTTACTGAGGAGAAAAGGAAAACAGGCCCTTGTGTGCATTATTTTCACTGATAAATGTAAGGTGGGAGCACCATCTGTAGGATATAGACAATATTACCCAGAAAGCATTGTTGCTGCACTGTGCAAACCTGAAGTACCTAAATGATTCGGACAGCCTAGGGGAATGGCCAAAATTGAACTGAGGTTGGGCAGGTGAACGCATACAAAAAGACAGATAAGAAATACAAAATGTAAGAGTATGGGTAGGGTAAATATGCTGCCTGAAATAGGTACATATTGCTGTCAATGTTGCTTTGAAAGTTAGGCAGGTGGAAACATACACATAGACAGAAAGACAGAGGAAAATAAGGGTGGATCGGAGATCTCAGCTAAATCTAGAAAGGAACAGTTCCTGATCCAGCTTAGATGTGAGCCTGACCCATTCCAGAGTTGGTTGGCTGTTGGGAAGACTGGGCTCTGTTAGAGAAAGAGGCCAAAAAAAAAAGCGGTTCAGTGTTTTGCTTGGGTGAAACTAATGCATAAAAGCTAGCAGATAATCTAAGCGTGGCTCAAGAGGAAGATCAAAGCGACACTCCTTGTCTGGGAGCCCCGGAGGTTAACCGCTGACAAAATGACAAAAGAATTACAAAAGGAGGGCATCTTCTCCGTCTGTGGCACTGCAACAGTGCCACAGAGTGATGGTTATATGTAGATGTACTTGGTCCTATGTTCTGTGGCAGCATGGCAATACCTCCTACCCCTGTGCTCCAAGTCATAAAGCACCGTTTCCCCTTGGTCATTTCATATACAGGTTCAATGCTCTCTTGTTGTTGGGGAAGCTTATCCTACATACAGTGATTGATCTGATGAGAATCTGACAGAGATTAAACAGCATCAGCAGTCATTGCTGAATTAAAAAGTACATATTGTGCAGCTCTTCCCAGGGTGTTGGCCTGCTGTACCCCTTCTTGCTTTGTGGGCATAGCGTGTGGCTCAACACATGCTAGTGGTTGTGTGGAGCTGTAACAGGATATGGTGAGACTGCCTCCGGGCAAACATGTCACTGGGGCATCGACTGTGCTCGTAGAATAAACACTATGGTCCAGTTACACGCAACGGAGAGCTGGCAAAGGCAGTGATATAAATATGATATAAACAGCGTTCTCCACTTCCTGGCATGAGGTATACACAGACCCACATTTACTTTTAATTTAACATTTCAGATGCTCTAGATGCCCTTGTGTTTTCTGGTGCAAGCAACTGAATGGCATTTATTCAAATACATCCTCAGGAAACATTGAGAATAATGACTGACAAATCGGATTGGCATTGCCAGTCCAATAAGATGGAATGTTTTGTATTACATTAGAAAACATGCACATCAATGTTATAACAGAATTGGGAGCATTCTAACACATGCAAAAATACAACATTAAGTATCAGTACATTTAGTGCAATTTAATACTATATAGGAAATAATAACAGCACTGAAAAAAAACACAACCCTGGAAAGAGATTAGCGCCAGGCAGCAGAGTTTGACACGACGCTCTCGGCATAATTATTAATGACACCTGCCTTCAAGGCTCCAGGCAAAGTTATTATTCTTATAGGGTCATGCATTAATGCATACTCTTCATTAACATACACGCTCTCAAAAGGTCTCGCAAATCCTGACAGATTTTCTCTTCTTCTGCTGTGTTTTTACCAGGTATTCTTCAAACCTCAGTCGAAGTGGCTGTGGAGCAGTTGTAGAGTGCCTTTAATTGAAAAGCGCTTGTAGCCTTAATGCAGGGCATATTCAGACATATAATACAATATAATGAACGCTATATATCCTACTGGTGTTACCCATACTGTATATATCTGTGCATATAGGCTAGATATACGCAAGATGATATTATACCATAATGAGATGGCTAAGATCTATGATGCAGATTTATCACATTAAATCAATTTGTCAAGGACAGTATGACATCTAACACCGTCTCGCAGATCCAACACAAGAAATAAATTGGACCCCACGACATGTCAAAACATCACAGCCTGCTATGATAATATGAGTACCCTCTTTTAACAAGGGGCTTTATTCACTGTACACGAAACTCACCCCAACTACCAACACAATAAAGAATAATGAATGGCAAAACATATACCTAACCGAACATGTAGCCTACGGTGTTTTTAATGATTGTTGGTCAGATAGATTGTCATAGTTTGATCACCATATGTGTCTCCAATAGTCTCATAACAGTCTCAGACGAGGAGATAGATTTAATCAGAAAACGGCAGAATGTCGTTAGAGTGTATGTAGATAGTGACCTATAGACTACCTCGTAAAAACACCTTGCCACCAAATCTGACAGGCCGACCCGCGGTGACGTTTTTGTGGCATTCAGCTCCTGTGCTGACCTAGTTCTCTGTCTCCTTTTCACTTCAGACACTCCGCTTAAATCCATAAATTAAGGAAATTAACTGATGGGGCCCGGGGCAACTTTGTAAGCTATTTAAATCTTTAAATTTGCAACATCTTCTGCATAGTTCATGTAATTGAACTAACTCGGGGCTTGTTGCTTTAATGAGAAAAAATATCCAGTCTTCCCCTCCAGTTTGTACTGCCGAAGACAACAAATCTATGCCCAAGGGCAAGTTCTCTGTCCGCTAAGCCAGGGTGATCTCCAACGGCTCCCTTTCCGAGGACCACGCAGGGACAGTCTATATGCCTTTCCAATAGTCACGTATAGGCTACGGAGAACAACCCATCCCGAGCACTTGTGCAGCAGGTTTTCAGGTGATCATTTTTAGTATTTTTTTCTACTTAGTTTGACAACAAACCGGGAAATGAAATCATGTTCGCTGCCCTAACAAAGACAGGAACGAACATCTGCCGGCTACATATGGGAATGTCAGATTGACCATTCATCTGTTCACACACTGGTAGGCGCCAAACATCAAGAAACAAAACCCAAGGAACCGTTGTCTGCATTTGAGAATACAGTAATTACGGGACTCAATGCAACATCAATTATTCACAGTTATTTACACGCAAATAAACAAACAAGCAAATAAATAAATAATCACCGAGTACCTGAATAAGAGGGGAAGGAAAGGGAAACGAAAAAAAAATATTTGGAAGATGCTAAATACATTTTATATTATAGACATGGCTGTGTTTAATGTAAAGAAAATTCAATTTTAGTAAGACCCACTATTTTATTAAATGTATCTTTGAGGTAAAAAGATTCAGTCGCTGAGCTAGCAGCAGCTTTCCTGTTTGCATGGGAAATCTTCACGGCAGACATCTCCATCTAGCCGTGTGCTATAATTGAAATGGCGCGTTTGGCTCGAGGCGGGTTGTGAGGGTGCTTTTTGCAATAGCAGAATGCATGTCGATAGACGTCATTTGGTTTTAATGGCCTACAGGAAATTTGGCGTTACAATTTGGGACATTAGCGAGGGAGAGGGAGGACAGGAACATTCTCTGCATGAAAACTATTGAAGAATATCTACATATGCAACATCTTTTTCTTTTATAGACACTTTATCAACAAGTTATACTGCGCCTGAATAATCGCTTCAGAAGTAGAGAGCAAGGAAGAGAGAGGGAGAGAGAGAGGGAGAGGAAGCGTGCCCTGTTTTACTTATTTAGAGAATGAAAATGTATGCCTTGCTGAAAATGCCTGAGGAAATATTACATCAGACGAAATGACAATGATTAAAATCTGATTTTTTTCTGCTCTAAGTCTATTGAGCGACGTGACACTTGCCTGATACTGAACAGCGTCAAACCGTTATCCCCTGCAAACCCGAACTTTAAACCGTTACGAGCGCTGATCTATTTTTACTTTGGCGGAAAATACGAAAAACACAACACTAATGACTCGTTGTTATCGTTGTCACCGTTTTGGGAACAGTGAGAGAATATCACGTTTTCATCTTAAAAATTAGCCTGGGCGCAGAGCAGGGCTGAGCTAATTGTAGCCTAATCCTTGCCCCAGAGGCGTTTGGGCAGCCCGGAGCAAGAATTCTTTTTTAGCTCGGCTCTCTTATTTAGAGACGGATTATTGGCTTTCTTCTTCACATAACAGACCCGGCAGATTCATTTTAGGAAAAAAGACGGTCAAGAAGCTAAAATACTCAGCAGGATCCGACCAGCCGAAAATATAAGTATTTAGAAATAAGAAGGGGGAAGCAGAGATATCTTCTATGTACAAGGTAAGAATGCTGCTTGCTTCCTGTGCCGCTTTTGTGGAAAGTGCTTGGTCTGAACAAGTCAAGCCAACACAAGCTATAGGTCTTTAAAGCCACAGCGACCCTTTTCAATGAATGTATCACTGCCAGATTCACATGTTTTAATACAGTTTGAGGACATTTTATGCTCTTCGCAGGAAGAGAATAGATAGGCTCGTCTCAAGGAATGCTTGTGTATTGGATCGCACTAGTTTAAGGAAACTTGGGGCATTTGAAAGGGAGAACGCAACCTTCAACTGGCACCGATTGAATCTGGCTGGGATTTCTTCGGACTCCTACAATGTTTGAAACGGTACGCTTAATTTCATCTCAAACTTAAGATTTTTGGCATGAATATCTAGATTAGTTGTAGCATATTTAATTTACCAGGAATGATTTTCACATGAGGTACTGTAGATTATTGCTACGTTAGCCCGCAAGGATGGTGTGCGTAAAGTCTATTGAATTGTGTGTAGATAGACGTAGGTTACAGTCGACAAACCTTACTCTTGCCGCGATACATCTATTTGTCTGTAAAATACACCGCTACAAAATCGTGTAATGATGAATCTTGCTTACAGTAGCCTATTTTATGTCGGCGTCTGAGTGAGACGCCATATTGTGTAATTATCAGAATTTAGGCTACCCGTGGGCACCAGCGCAAAGTATGCTGAAGAGGGCAAAAGTGTGGAAATTACATATTTGTTCAGTTTTGCGAGCGTCGTGATGAATTCAAACAATATGTTTAGTATTAGTAAAGATAGATTTAAATGAATGTATCTCATAGCATCATTGTGAAAGTGTAATTATCGTTTCCGAAATATAAACGTTTCTATCGGAATGTCCGCTAGTTGATAGCCTATAGTAAGGTTCGCTTCGCGTTGAAAAAGTGGTGTAATTGCTAGAGATGATATTTTACTGAAACGGTGTTAACGTGATTACAAGGTAGCCTAGGCTATCAGTGAAACTTGTGTGTTCTTCTGGAGCTCACTGGTTACGATGTGGTTATGCGATGTGATGTTACATACGTCAAAAATCCGGTCAATGGGAGACCCACAGTACAGACAGCAAGGGAGCAGATGTCAGAGCTGATCTCATTAAAACGAGCCAATGGTCCTTCACTCCCACTGTTGGTGTTTTTTTTTTTCTACGGACGACTCGAGAGCTAGATGTTCATTCAGAGGCGTGCTTTCGCACTTTGTAAATTAAGAGATGGTAGTGCAGGGTGCTTGTCACAGATTTCATTGTTACCCGTGTACGTCCATGCGTGTCATTATTGTGACATGTAATGCACTCCTCCTGGATTATGATGACTCAACATGGTAGTCAAAGTAGGTGGTATGTAAGTGTGCGCTAAACTATTGGAAACTTGCACTGGACTTGTGTGGTATTTGTATTTTATTTGTGTGTATACGTCTTTGCAGGAGGCCTCTCTGTGTGAGTGCGTTTGAGTGTGTGTGTCAGAGTGTGTCTTGTACATTCCTGCTAACATTCATATCAGAGGGCCATTGGTTACTATGGCCCGTGGCTATATGAAGAGGTGGGAGAGCTTCATACGCCTAAAACTTCTCAAGTCTTTTGAAGTCGTTCTTTCACTGGGATCTGAAATGTCTCACCCAGCGTGTGTATTAAATGAACATTATTCCTGAAGGCTTCGTGCGCAGAGGCAACACCCTGGAAAATTCTGTAGTCTTTCAGCAGTCTTTGCCCAGGGCTTTTCGCCTTAAGCGAAAGAGTTGAATGGAGCCTTAACAACCGCCTTCTGTTTACCTTTTATGGTTAAAATAACAGCTTCGCAAATGAGCGAGAGCATGGAGAAACTAGTCGATGAAATCCTTTTCAACTCTTTGCAAATCCCTTTCCTGACGACTATGCAAATAAACCGTGTTTTTTTCTTTCTCAAATCACAGTCTCTTTTAAGCGCCGCTGGGTGCGACATAGTCTTTCAGTATAATAAACATCATACATCTAAACTTAAAAATTATATATTTAAATAATTCATGTTAGGCTTAACTGTCTAACTGTCTGGAACCATCAGAAGAATAATGTGAGAGGATGAGGTTTATGTCATAAACATGCCATGTAGCCTACGGTTAAAAAAAGGGGCCAATGAAAACGCACATATGTGCCATTTTATGTGTGTAACAGAGAGGTGAATGGTCGGGCCTAAATAGTCTGTTCTGACCTCACTCGATTGTAGTTCATCTAATGAGAAGAAAATTGAAAGCTGATATAATTGATGACAGTCTTTGAATTTAGACACGGCATCATTAAAACGTTGCTTGTAATCGACATTGAAGTAGCCCGTAATAGCAGTAGGTACATTAAAATTGACCAAGACCTTTGTGATTTGAGATATGTGTCAGGCAAATCGGACAGGAACTGTTTTTACGCAAAACAGCCCCAGTGAAATTTGGGTCAAACTGTCATTATCGCGAACTGATTTCTTTAACTGAATAATCGCACCACTACACCTGGGTTAACCAACTTAACACACAGTTTAAGTAGGTTTGAGTGGGTGCGTTTTAAGAAGCTAATTCGGATGTGTTTGTTACATTTTTAACATAATAAGCGCGTGCGGCTTATGGGTGCTCTAGGTCACCAAATGCCCCGAACTCCTAATTCTCAGATCGGTTGTTCACGTGTCTGAGAATATCATGTCTAACACATAACACGACCTTTAATTAGACTACTGCAGTTTGTTTTTGTCCCCCTAGAGGCTGACACCTAGCATTCCTCTCTCTGTATCGCTAATAAGCATCCTCCTATCCTCCCCTCAGGTGATATGAATGAAGAGATGCAAACATACTTAATTAGAGCTGTGGCAATAATTTGTAAGCTAAATATGCGAACGGGCAGATGTGGAAGCGATCTGATTTGAGTCAGGACTGCAGTCACACTTAAGGTGGGAGATAGTAGCATTGTCTGGAGTCGCATCACTTATATCCATGGCTTTCGCATTTACTTGCTTTCAGGAAGGAAGAAGCATGTCACGTCTGTCGTTGACCCGGTCCCCGGTATCTCCTCTGAATTCGCAAGGGATCCCACTCCCGGCGCAACTTACCAAGTCGAATGCACCGGTGCACATTGACGTCGGTGGACACATGTACACCAGCAGTCTGGCCACTCTCACCAAATACCCAGACTCCAGGTAAGACTATGATTATCCTTATCATGCATTCTGAGTGGACAGGGTCTATTGCTTTGGAGAAAAGTGCTCTGACTTTTTTGCATTATATGAATATGATATTACATCTTGGAATTTATTTATGTAATATAATGTTTTGCACTATTATACTCTGAGTCTTGGAATTTGGAATTATATTTTGAGAGACATTGCAATATTCTCGTTTTCGTTTTACTACATTTTCCCTGATCTTTTAGCGTGGAAAGTCATTAGGACATCGCATTGATACATATTTGTTAGCATTATAGTAATTAACGACTAGCAGTGCCAACTCGGTCTACAGAAAACACTTTAAGCTCTTTTAGTTTTTTATGGATTTTTAAATATGCTTGCTGGTTCTTTTTTCAGTGCTGTCACATTTGAAATATCATGTTGGTTATTGTAACCCTGCACAGTCAGTTGCTAAGGAAGTGTCTCCAAAGCAATTTCATGTATTTCAAAGTAATTTTCTCATTATCAGCCTCACATCCTCCATAATAGCACCTCAAAAACAATTAAAGATAGTCTGAATTAAGTCATCTGTAGCTACTACACTAACTGAGATGGCTTTATTTCACTTTCAGTCAAATGTAATGTTATGACCATGGCTATTGATGAGGAGCATTTTTGTGTGTGTGTGTGCTTTAGTCTACCAATAAAAGAGGTAAACAAGTTGAGAGAAACTTAGCACTGAGGTAAAAATTACTTGAATTGAAATTCTGAACTGTTGTGAGGCAGATCTCATGTGTCCAAAGTAAAGTTTCTTCAGAAGCTTAAACATTGTCACTTGTTCTGACAAAAATTAAGGAGATGTGTTGTTATCATTAAGTCAGAGAGGTGCCTTTGTTGAATTGTGTACAGTATTTGCCTTTGTTCTCACCGTGGCAGTCTTCAGAAGTTTGAGGAGTTGGTGTGGGATTTATTGCAAGACAGGACAAGAATCTGTATTTTGTGCCTTTCTGTCTGTAGAGGGACAGAGGTTAAAACGTCCATTGTCACACAATGCTTAGCAGCCTAAGGACCAAACCGTTTATGGCCGTCTGTTTAAACTATAAATGTTGGCTTATTGTTGGAGTTGCCTCCATGATATACAGTGCTGTACATAGTCAGATTCCTCAGTGTCAAAGAGAATAGGCACGTAATTGTCAATAGTGTTACAGTGTCACAGTGGCGAGGCCACACACATGGGATGTTCAACCCCTAAGCATTCAAGTAAGGTCCCACTAGCTTGCCATTTTAAGTGCAAGTCATCTCAGTCTGTTAATGCTTTAGCTCAACTCTTGAATACACACAAATAGACACCACAAACACACACACACACACACACACACACACACACACACACACACACACACACACACACACACACACACACACACACACACACACACACACACACACACACACACACACACACACACACACACACACACACACACACACACACACACACACACAATGCAGGCACAGGCCAGCCCAGAAATACTTCTTCATCCAGCAGTGACAGGACAGCAGTGTGGAAGCTAGACTTCTTTATGCCTGCTCTGAGTGTGCCTCGGGGGCATCTCTTTCCAGTGGAGCCAGTGAAGGAGGAGCCATTTGTGTGAATTAGGATAATGGCTGACAGAAAGCTAAACAATTATGGAGTGATAGCTGCACTATGCACACACAAGCTTCACAAGCTACAAAAGAGAGAGAATACACACACTCTCACACACACACGCACACACTCACACACACGCACACACACGCACACACACACACACGCACACGCACACACAACCACAGCCAATGTGGAATGTCACAGATGTGACGAGCTAGAAGGGAAGTTAGAGAATTTTAAGTCGATGATTTCCTTTAATAGATTGCCTGCTGAATTATGCAATGGGGGAAGAGAAACTTAGTCTAGTAACTAATGTTGGGGCATTCGTCTTCCTCGCTGGACAAGGGTCATGAAACATTGATGCGGTCTCCTTGCAGACGACTCCTTGTCGCCCGCGTGTGTCTGCAAGACTCGCAACATGGCTCGGATCTACGGGTGACACAACTGTCTAATGAAGCCCTGACAATCTGGAGCCGACGCCGGATGGCATGTGCCATTTAGACAATCACTCACTGGCATCTTTTATCAGGACAAAGTTTGGATCTGCTCCAAAAACGTCTAGCAGTTGATTTATGAGATCTGTCTGTCGAACTCAATTTAGTTCTCGCCAGCATGGTAGTGACGTTATCACAGTAATATTTAGAAGCAGCAACATTTGCAAAAAGGGGCCGTTAGACAGGTGAAGTCATAAGGTGCTCAGGCCCAAAAAGGGGCCGTTAGACAGGTGAAGTCATAAGGTGTTCAGGCACAGATGTCACGCTCTCACAGCTAATGAGTTTGTGTCTTTACTTCTTGAGCCTGTGAGGAATTGCTGTGACAATGGGACAGAACATTCCCTGTGAGAACATTCCCAGTGAGAACATTCCCAGTCAGAACTTTCCCAGTGAGAACATTCCCAGTCAGATTTTTCCCAGTGAGAACATTTCCAGTGCAAACACCATATAGCTGCAGACCAGGAACAGATGCGGTCTTTATCCGTGTCTGTGCCAGATGAGTGCCAGTTCCGTTCTCCAATCAGTTACTGTCAGTGCACTAAGCCTCCACTACTAACTCAATAAAAGCGAGGTGCAGCCCAGTGTCCCTGCCTGTCCCAGTGCGCAGCAGAAGTCAGGTGTGCTTCAGCAGGCCTGTCAGAATTCATTGGGAATCAATCAGGGAAAGGAGGCGTGGGGCCACTGCCTCGCTGAGGCACTTGACCTCACCTGCACTGGCGGCAGCACAGCCGGCGCTAAGCGGTGTGGTACTGTGGGGAGGCTGAGGCTGAGGCTGACGTGTGTGGGTCTGGGAGATGCCTACCTACCGCCCCGCTGCCTCGGCGCAGCACCGCCGGGATGGGAGATCTGAGAGCCCAGGCTGTCCTTCAGAACAAACTCCCACTCTGTTACTCTCCCACCCGTTCTCTCTCTTCTCTCTCTCTCTCTCTCTCTTATTCTCTATTTCTTTATCACTCATCCACTCTATCTATCTATCTATCACAGATCATCTAACTTTCTCTCCCACACTGTTTCTCTCTTCTCTCTCTTACCACCCCCCTTCCCCCCCTCTTTCCCTCACTCTCTCCCCCCTCCTTAACTGTCTTCCTTTCTCTGTGAGGCAGCAGACTGCATGGTGTGCTCTTCTACTCTACCTGTCTGACATGACAGAGACAAAGCATGTTGAGAAGGGGCCTCTTACTGCAGGTGCTGAGGGGCTCGAGCTGGTGATTTACCGAAAGGAGAGGGAGGCAGGGAGAGAGAGAGAGAAGAGAAGTTGTATGGATGGAGGGAAGAGCAGAGAGAGAGAGAGAGGGAGGTGGGAAAGGGATGGAGAGGAGGGAGAAGAAGAGAGAGAGAGGGAGACAGAGGGAGACAGAGAGGATGAGGGAGACAGAGAGGGAGAGACGGAGGAGAGAGGGAGGGAACAGAAAGAAAAGAAAAACAGGCAGCATTTTAATTGCTTTTTTAAAAAGTGGAGATGAAAAACAGAGGTAGCCTGGAGGGGTATGGTGAAATTCTAGCTGGAAGAATTGCAAGACCATATGAGAAAGGAAGACCCCAGGCACAACAGGGAGATGAGTATTGGTTTTTTATAAAGCATTTTGCATCGATTTTCAGAGAAAAAAAAAACAGAGAGAGAGGGAGAGAAAGAGGAGGAGGGGAGGGAAAAGAAAAAGAAAGAGAGATTGATAGAGAGGAGGGAGAAGAGGGGAGAGAGAAAAGAGGAAAGAAGAAGGAATAAGAGAGTGAGTTGGAAAGGAAGAGAGCATCTTAGGCGATGTATGCACACAGAATTATAGGACTAAGCATACCATCCACATAATGGGATTCCCTGTGCACTTGATGAGGTTTTCGGATATGGGGACCTGTGCATGTACAAAGCGAGGGATTGCGATGGAAATTCCTCCCCATTCGTTGCAGAGATTTAGACATAAAAGTCAACACAGCTGTGTGCATTAAGACTCCTGTAGGAGATCTCCCCTCCCTCTTACCAGTATTATTCCCTGTAACAGGCTTTGACAAGCGCCGGGCAAAAAAAAAAAAAAAAAAAGAGTCTGCCTCTGTGATTTTGACTTCCTAGTGCTTTTCCTTTTCTTTTGTGGCTCGACTGCACCCGTTTGACCTTAAAGCTTCATGCCATGATTAAAGGGGAGATTACATCAAAACGACGCTAACAGCCAGGGCCTCCCGTGGCACAGAGACGTGTCGGGATAGCACACGGAGGAGAGGAGATACTTCAAATATATACAGATTGTGAGTGTGGATTCCTTCACTGACAGCCTCTGAAAGCAAAGCCCTCCTCCAGACGTACAGTGCAAAAAACACGTAGGGGATGTGGACTTGAATTTATATCATAGTATTGGTGACTGTATTGGTATTATATGGCGTGTTTATCGTCTAAAGTTCATACACTTAAATGATGCATGACGAAAGTATTTAAAAAGAAAAATAAACGTTTAAAAAAAATAAGATAAAGGTATTAATAACAGTTTAAAAGCTAGAGGCGCACTCGGATAGCGCAGACCTCCGCTAAGGCCAAATGGCGTATCTCACTATGTTTGTGAAAGAAAAATGAAGTCATAGAAAAACTGTGGAACCACCCCATGAGTCGGATCCGCTCCAAAATTTACAGACGATTTAGAAGACATAGTTGGGCAGTGTAGGGGTGTGTCACCTACAAGTGTTTGCTAGGCGTTTTGTCAAGCCTATCATTATTTACAAATTTCCCCCAGTGGCCAAAAATATATCACATCCGTTCCATTTCAAACCGGACATTGTTCTTAATTAATGTCATGGCGATGGTGGCGAACACCTCCGGAGACACCTCGAGGACAAGCACCAACTCGAGAACAGGAGCTGGAGACCCAGGGGCGGGCACAGGTACTGCAACTGCCCCTGTGGTGATTGGAACTAAAGCTGGAAGCAAAAAATACCCCCCTCACTTTCAGGCCCAGAGTCCCAGCAGTGAGGAGAATCCCACTGCACCCCACTCCAGAGCTGGCGTTCCTTTGCTCAGGGGAGGCCATGGGCTTAATAAGAACTTATTTCATAGTGTTGATGTGGCTATGATGTATCTATCAATCATGTTGAACCAGTCAGTCCAGCCTGTAAGAGTATGTGACACAGGAACAGATCCGAACGGAACACACTTTGTCTGGAGTGGAACTGAAATAGTATGGCGAGAAAATGTGCCTCCTTCTCCCTCTACTGGATATGGGAGAACTGTGGGGGCACCCCATTGTATCTGTAGGCGAGGCAAAGGCGTAGGGCGATGAAAGCTTACATATTACTGCAATTTCCAGCCGAGGCCCTGATGAGCACCAGTAGCGGACATCATAGCGAGACTCTCGCTCATCAGTACACTCTTGCGGCAATTTGGTGAGGCCAGGTATGGGTGGAAGACAGGTGTCCTATTACGTCTGAGTTATGTCAATAATTCATAGCAACTTGCACTCTCTTCCTGCATTCTAATGGGGAAAGCCCCTCAAAGGCGGAGAAAGGCAGAGATATGAGCTGGAATCCAGAACATCCAGAAAATGGGTCAGTGGCGTAACATAATTGTGTTTAATGTGAAAAAAAAAAATTCTTGACCCCCCTCCCACACACACACACACACACACACACACCTCCCCCTCACCCCAAACACTAGCATACATGCTCATTCGCATACGGACACACACACACACACACACACACACACACACACACATACACAACCAACTCCCATCCTGCAAACCGCCGGCTGCTGTCGGTGATGCTGATCAGAGGCTGGCCGAAGTGCCAAATTTATCAACGCTAATCTAACAGCCTGCCCTGGACTCAAACCACCACAGCCTAATTTCTCCAACTATCAAACATCGGAAATAGCTTTAGCCAGCCTGCACTAACATACCAACACAAAGGTAGCTTACACAGTATGTTAATAGCCATCAAGAAAAGCACAGCAACTCATTATAGGCCGACACAGTATTGAAAGAATGAATGACGGCACCTCGTCACGCCATCACTTGCATTTATAGAATTCATCAATTATCAAAACATAAAAATTAGGCTATGAAGATAGGCTATAGGTGTTACATGCAAGGTGGGGAGGTGGTATATATAGCTATCTGAATTACAAGTAACTTTAGTGATATCGTTAAATGGGTACTTTGAAGACTGTGTGAAACAGTCAGTGTGCGAGAGGGCCCACCTACAATAGCAAAGCAGCAGGTCCTGGGCCCTGGTGCGCTGTCCATAGTAACACTGGTGAAATGGGTATTCATAGTTACGCCGGTGAAATGGGTATTCCCATTCAGTATTTCATGCCAACCACCCAGATAATTAAAACATTTTTTTTTCTGAATCAAGAGATAATGAACAGAACAGCTTAGGAACTAAGGAACTAATTGGCCAAATCAGCTGGGTTGGTGAATGGTTGTCACAAAACCATGGCTGCTGCTGGATCAATCAGACTTTGATATTGGGGTTCCTGTCAACACTAGTAGAAGGAACTCACTTGTCATTCAAACAGTTGGGTAACAATATTCATTTACATTGATACCTTAGCTAGGAAAAAGCATTGCAGAGTGAACTAGGACACACAGGGACAACATCAGCATACAACAGTATTGGGAGTTGCTGCAAGTTATTGAGAAAGCTACATATGGTAATCCTGATTTATCAGCTGGCCTTTTTTCTAATAATCAGTCCAGTTGGAGAAGCCTATATTATAGTGTGATATTATTAGGTAGAGTGTACTGCTAAGTAATAAGGGGTAACAGCACATAAATACAAGGACATGTAAGAAGAGAGTATCAAAGGTGATGGCACACATTTATACTTCTACTAGTATATATTAGATATAATATACATTTAAACTAGTATGTTGAACTGTACTAAATTATATAACTACAATCCAACAAGGGCTTTGTAATAACAAGTGTTGTAGAGAAATCATTCGGCCCAATGCATGGGTAAACCAAGACCGTATGGACGATCTTTGCTTTCTGAATTTAATTTTTCTGGCATTTTAACAGACTACCTTTGGTTTAAGCAGGTTGTCGCTATGTTGCTCTGTTCTGTTAGTAGAGCTAAAACAAGCCTCTCATTTCAAATACTCAGTTGGCATCCTGTGGCATCCTGAAATTCTTTCACTCAAAAAAGAAGTGCCTTAAAATAGCATGCTTTTACACGTAGGCACCTGATTTTCTGCTCTCTGTCTGCCTGCGAGAGGCACGCTTGACTCCTGAAAAATGTCTAACAGGGACATGGGAGGCAGCCAGTTCTTTGCAGAACCCGAATTCTGCATGGTGCTGGTTGGGTTAATCTTGCCCCCAAAGAAAAGGACACTTCAAATAGGTTTAGCAAGCAGCAGAAATGCCCCTGAGCTCCTTGTTTCAACCCTGAATGCTAATAGTAATGCTTCTCGGGTTTGGGCGCTAATAATATTGAAAAAAATAAATGGAGGGTAATTGTTTTGTGCGTCGGAAAGGGGAAGCCGGCTCTCATTCCATTACGTGTGTTTGCATTTTAATTTGCAGAATCAGCCGGCTGTTTAATGGCACAGAGCCCATCGTGCTGGACAGCTTGAAGCAGCACTACTTCATCGATCGGGATGGGGAGATATTCCGGTACATTCTCAGCTTCCTCAGGACCTGCAAACTGCTGCTACCTGATGACTTCAAGGTAAATGAGATGAAATGGCACACACCTTTTTTTTTGCATGCAGGTGTTTTAGGTGCATGAACACACCTAGTTACTGAATCACGAGAGAAACAGAGAATGAGTCATGCAGGTGTTGCCATCACGAGGGAGGAGAACTGGAGGATGGTAGCGGTGGTGGTGCGTACGTGTGGAAGGTGGTGTGAGAAAGTTACCTGTGAAAAAGTACTTTTAATTTGTATTGTCTGTGTTAGTGTCTTTTTGTGGTGGCATGTACATAATGCTAAAGTACATTCATGCTGAAGTACATCTAATTTATATTATGTAATTTATTTCCGATCAGATCAGTACATGCTACTGCGGCTAAATAGACAACAGAACTGCTACGAACTGTGAATAAGCTTCATTTAAGGATGGTGATCGGTGGCAGCTTCTTCACACTACTGTAGCTCAGTATTATCAGTGTGACTTGCCAAACTCGCAGCAGTGCTGTGAACAGTGACTGGGTGTTGAAAGATTGAGTGGATGGATTGGGAACACCTGCTTGATGATAAAAATGAATTGTGCAAGAAGGCTAGACACAATCACACTCTACCATCTAGAATTTAGTTTTTCTCAACCCATAGGAACGTCTTTCTTAATTAGTCATTATTTGGAAGATATGAGGGTTCAAACACTGCTTGACTCAGTGCCCCCCAAAGCTGAGAGGGTCCAAGTCGAACCCCAGTGCTGAAAGTGAGCCATTGGGGAGCGGTATTATGTGTGCCAGGGCAAGGGGCTGTGGTCTCTCCCTGGGAAGGCGAGATTTCTAGTGTGGGCTGTTCAGGTGAATCACTCCCTGTGCATTTCCTCCTCCTCCTCCTCCTCCCCCTCTTCCTCTCCAGCCCCTGTGCAATCAGGTGTCATAGTCTAGCCAAGAGTAGAAATGACTGGCCTGGTGTGGAGGACCTCCCTGGTTGGCAGGAAAGAGATTTCTGTGGTGTCGTGTCATTTCCTCGCCCAGAAGCAGAGAGAGCAAGAGAGCGCGAGAGAGAGAGAGAGAGAGAGAGAGAGAGAGAGAGAGAGAGAGAGAGAGAGAGAGAGACACAGAGAGAGCGAGAGAGAGAGAGAGTCTTAAGATGAAGTCTTTTTCAGATGTTCATAAACACAGATACTGTACATTGCAGACATAGTCATCTCCACATACACACTCCTCACACACGTACTCTTTTGTCATGTCATGCACTCTTGCACACTGGCTTGTCTCACACCTACAGGGACACACACACACACACACTTACTCTACTTCTCTCACACATGCGTGGACAAACACTCACTGCATTTATGGATAACCTCTCATTCTCTACTCTCTGTCTCAGGCTTTCACAAATAAATAAACACACACACACACACACACACACACACACACACACACACACACACACACACACACACACACACACACACAGCCCTTGTAAGTGGGCCGTGGGAGCTCCTTTGGTCCTGATTAGCTCCCTGTGGCTGCACACACCTGCCCCCTGCCTCACTGCCTGCACGAGGATGCAGCCATGCCTCACACACTAACCTGTGCTCAGTGTGCTACTGTTCACACACAGAATCTGCCTCACACACTAACCTGTGCTCAGTGTGCTACTGTTCACACACAGAATCTGCCTCACACACTAACCTGTGCTCAGTGTGCTACTGTTCACACACAGAATCTGCCTCACACACTAACCTGTGCTCAGTGTGCCACTGTTCACACACATAATCTGTTTCAGTGGGCATGTGTGTTTGCAGGACTGGTGGACTGTTGTATGCTGATGTTGATGTTTTTGTGTTACATGTTTATGTATATGTGTGTTTGAATGTGTGTGTGTGTGTGTGAGAGAGAGAGAGAGTGTGTGTGCATGTATGCGGTTTACAGTTTTTTACAATCATTTTCACACTTGTCTCAATACCATGTACACATTTTCAAAATATTTCACACAGTAGGCTTTACAAACACACACCTCAGCACATCAGTTAACCTTTGGTGCAAAAGGTACTACAACCACCAAAACACTTCATACTTCAGCCAAAAGTAACTCATGTGCCATAGCTCTCTCCCGTTAAACGACTTTATCACTCATTGTACAATGAACTAAAAAAACAAACAACTTGAAACATTGCAAAATGCACATGTTACGTGTTGCTGTTTCCTCTAGTTTTGCATAGTTTAGTGTATTGCAAAAGAAAAGAAAAACGATAGACACCTTAGCTTACAGTACATATTGTAATACAAAACAAATAAAGTAAAATTGCATTTCTGTGGTATACTATAGTACAAAGAAGTGTACAGACGCTTTTCTTTCTCAGTACAGTAAGTGAAACACCAACACATAGACTACCACTAGAAGTGTCTTGCAACCGTAAAGCTGATCCATGGTGTCTTCTGAATTTAGCGTGACATTTTTATGAACTTCACATTTACAGTACCTCAACATTATCCCTTGCCTTGAATCTTTAGCATATCTTATCCAACCCTAAAATTCCCCATATTCCACAAATATTCCAAGGCAAGCAGTTGTCATGACACCAAGAACAAACTTGTCTGTTGTTTTGCATGTCACAATACTGTAGATACCACTTTTGAGTGTGGTACATTTTGTGTGCTATTGTAAGTCACTTTGGATAAAAGTGTCTGCTAAGTATTAGACCTTTGTTGTAGTTGCATTTGGGGTCGCATTGTCTAATCGAGAGCCCATGACTTAAATATACAGCAGTAATAGTGGGAAAATGTCTTCAGCGACAACTACTGTACATCTATATTTTTCCTTTATACATGCACATTTCAATGCAAATGCTGTATTGCCACTTTTGTATAGTTGGTAATAAGCTGCAAACAAGCAAAACAAAGCAGAAAACGGAATACATTTTCCACATTTCTGAATAATCTGTCTTATTTCAAACGTATAAATACTGAGTCAGTATCCATGCATTTCGGAAGAAGTGGTCATTGAATGCATTTTGTATCAAAGCAATGCAAAAGTATCCACAGTTTAGTTCACATAGTCTACTGCTATGGTGAATGTGTTAAGTGTTTTGAAAAAGTGGACACGGTATTAAGTGTGAAAATGATTGTAAAAAACAGTATTTGTATGTCTCTGTGTGTGTACATACATGTATGTGTCATGTGCTATGTGTTGGGAATCTATTAGAAGTGTTTTTTAAATGGGTGTACCTGCGTAATGTGTCCTGCCTATATGTTTGTTGTATGCATCTCTGTGTATGTATGTGTGTGTGTGTGTGTGTGTGTGTGTGGGGGGGGGGGGGGTTGTGGGTATGGGTGTGTTTGCATGTACATATTTGTCTGTATCATGTTATGTCCTCCATGTGTATTTGCTCTGGGCATCTCTGTGAGTGTGTGTGTGTGTGTGTGTGTGTGTGTGTGTTATATCCACTCAGAGGTGAGCAGAAAATGTATGTTCAATCAGGTAGTAGCATCATGCCTGATGGGACGTCTCTGTGGCTCTGTCTTCAGAGACCCAGCCGCAGTCAGAGACACACGGGGAGAGAAAGCAGGGAACAGGCCGGGAGGCTCCAATTCAAATCGGGAATGGGGTTTGGCAACACGCCTCAGGGGGATTTTTTTCTGAAGGAGGTTTGCGTTTCAGCCTTTTTTTCATATTTCTCCCCTTTTTCGCGCACTCTTTGTTTGCCAAGAAAAACAGCAACAAGGACAACAACACAAAAGGGGGGAAGTAAAAAAAAGAAGAGAGAAATAATAAAAAAAGACAGAAAGCAATAGAGACAGAAAGAAAGAAAGAGAGAGAGGCAGCACGGCGTTTCAGCTCATTACCTCTCCCCTCCTCCTCCCCAATCACATTCGGTTGATCCTCATACCTTTCAATTTGCATGAACGGGGGAAAACATGCAAATGGCGCCTGACGGAATGGAGCATGTCCTTATCTGTACGGCATCACGCCTGTGACGGCCCCGGGCTGCGATCCGCTGCGCTGGCAGCCATGGTGCTGTGTGTTTTACTAAATCAATGTGAAAGTCAGGGAAGAATAGAATAAATCTCCCTGCATCTCATCGCATATATCAGACGGCCTGATTTGCTTTCTCACCCACTCACTCACTCTCTCACTCACTCAGGAACAAAATAATAGTTTTTTTTGTACGTTTTTTCGTTTTCTTTCTTTTGCAAGAAGAAGACAAAAAATACAAAAGGCATTTTCACAATCCATGTTTTTTGTGTTGTTTCTGAATGCAAACATATATATATTTTCTTGCTTTTGCACCTCTTGAGTTTGTTGTTGTTGTGCTGTGTGTGTGTGTGTGTGTGTGTGTGTGTGTGTGTGTGTGTGTGTGTGTGTGTGTGTGTGTGTGTGTGTGTGTGTGTGTGTGCGCTCGTGTAGCTATCGTTGCGTTCTTTTGAGATGCAGACTGCTAGCATTGGTGCAGTGGTTGTGGTTGTTATGGCAAAGCAGTTGTGTGGTATTTGAGGCTGACACCTCGGCGAGCCTTTGGCGCTGATGTCTGGCTGAGTGGGGAGAGCAGAGGAGAGAAGAGGCTGAGTGGGGAGAGCAGAGGAGAGGAGCGCAGAGGAATGGGTGAATGGAGGCCATTAAGCTGCGAGTGCATTTGGTGAACGGCTGGTGACCTCCTGTTTTCACTGTTTTGACTGCTTCTGAGGAAAGAGGCTCCCTGTTTTTGGCCATGTTGGATAGATCAGGAGAGCTCCTCTCTCTCTCTCTCTCTCTCTCTCTCTGTCTCTCTCATTCTCTCTCTCTGTCTCTGCCTCTCTTTCTATCTGTCTCTCCCTCTCTCTCTCTCTGTCTCTCCCTCTCTGCCTCCATCTCTCCCTCGCACTCAGAGATGTTTTGCCTTGCCAGTGGGCGATCAGGTCAGATCATTATTTCGGTGCTCAACGGGCCCTGCCTGGACACTGGACCGTGATTGTGTAGGAATCGTCTGAGGGAGCCTGGCAGGCTGGCAGCAACCAAGACAAAGCTGCTGGGATGAGAACCCTTTTCTTTCTCTCTCTCTCTCTCTCTCTCTCCCCTCCTCTTCCCAGTCTCAGGCAGTCAGGATTACACTGTTGTTTTGTGTGCGGTGGTGCTCAGGATGACTAAAGTGCCTCGCAGACAGACCCCTGTTAAAAACATATCCATCCGCACCGCGACTGCAGACCTGTGAAGGATGGAGAGCCGCACTTTGATAGCGAGAGCGCCCTGGAGCGCAACATCTCTGTATGAATTTTGTCAGCAGCTGTGTGAAGGGGAAAAAAAGAGGGAGAGAGAGAGAGAGAGGGAGACAGAGAAGGAGAGACGGAGAGAAAGAAGCGAAAAGCAAAAAAAAAACGAATGTAAAAAAGGTGAAGACAAAGAAGAAACGAGCAAATGTTCCATAACGTTTCACTTCACGTTCAAGTTAAACATTAGAACGTCTGCTTAGTATGTTCTCCCAGTGTGGCTGTTTGGTGAGCAGCACGTCTGCTTTGAGAGGGGCCTTCTGCAGGACGTCTGCAGTCAGCGGTCACGTTTTTGGGGTGCGAGTGGACGCTCGGGGCAGGCGGGGGCTGTTTCAGAGATTCAGTGGAGGTGCGGTTAATGAACACACCAGTGGCTGTGGCTGTGGCAGAGTCTGCCTCGAGTTTCACGTTCTAGCAGAGCTCGGGGAAGAAGGACAGGAAAAGTCTTTCTAGCTTCGCTGGCCCAGAGGCCACATCACCCTCAGCCAGTGATGATCTTTCTGAAACTCTCTCTGCCCCTCTTTGTTAGCTGCACCCCTCCCCAACACACAGACACACACACACACACACACACACACACACACACACACACACACACACACACACACACACACACACACTCTCACTCTCTCTCTCTCTCTCACACACACACACACACACACACTCACACTCACACTCTCTCACACACACACTCACACTCTCTCTCGCACACACACTTCATGCCATCCACCGTCTCTCTCTGCCACTACTGACAGGATTAGACTCAACTCTTCTCTCTCAGTTCCCAATTTCACGAAAATCAATAATATTTGTTTTGTTCTGTTTTATTTATTTATTTTCTTGTTGTTATGTCAGCCATCTGGGTGAAATTAGAATGTGTTATGGTTGTGGCCTGACATGACAGACAAAGCTAGCTGGCCCAGCCACCTCACCTCTACCACCCCCCCCCCCCCCTCAGGCTAGACCTGGCTTTGGCAGAAACAGGATCATTGATTGCCACAAATAACATGGCGCTTTTTGTGCACCGAAAGCTGTGCACATTTCCACTGTGTGATTAAGTGGTGCTGACAGTACAGGTGGAGGCCCGTTTTTGATCAGCAAGTTCAATGTAGGAAGTAATCAGTCCCACGATTTTGTGCATAAAACTGGCAACAGATGGGCCTACATTTGCATCCTCACCAAGCACCAGTGAACACACAAGAATGCATTCAATTAGCGCTAGCTCGTTGTCCTTGCGTGCACTCACACATACGCACATACACACTCACACATACGCACATACACACACACACACAAATATACACACTAACATATAAACACACACACACGCAGAGACGCACACACACACACACACACACACACACACACACACACACACACACACACACAGACATACATCTCCATGCTCCTCCTCCCCATTCTCGTTCGTTGTATTACTCATAGTTTTCTCTCTACTCTACACTTCATGGTACTTTTCATGCTAGTTTTGAGCGATGGTGCCATCTGGTCTTGTGGGAAATCACAGGCAGGCGGGAGAGGGGGCAAATGGCCCCTGGGCGCGGGCAGCCCAGGGGGGGGAAGGGCAGGCAATCTGCTCCCGACTGCCTGGAACACAGGAATGCAGATTACAGTGGAAGAGGGAGAAAGGGAGAGAGAGAGAGAAAGAGAGATGTCTGCCCATCGACTTCATGAGCTCCCAAAAATAATGTTTCTAATGCTGGAAGGTGTGCTTGAGGGGCCCACATTGAAAAGTATTTTTGGAGCTCATAAACCCCCATTCAGACTCAACACTCAGATGTGATCTGTACGCAAACCAATTAGCTAACAAGTATACACTGATTCGTGATGTGAACAGTGTGCAATGGAACGGTCTTGCCCTTTGCTCTTAGTCTGTGTGTGTGTGTGTATTTGTGTGTTCTCATTGTGTCTTCACATGTCTGTCTGCATTTTGATTGGAACTCAGACAGGTGGACACTCTCACTCTCTGCAGTGTGTGAGCATAAAACTCACCTGAATGTTTGCATGCAGCATGCTGTGCGCAACACAATGAATATGATCTTAATACAGAGAGAATATGTATAATAATTAGAACATATCCATGTACAAATAGCAGATGTGAAGAGGAAGACTTAATGAGTTGTTAACCAGAAGGCCATATTTGCCCCAAGGTGGAGGACATCTTTGCTGTTTTGTTGTCCTGTCGCTATAGAAATGCAGAGAGCATGAGCAGAGAGATGCACAGATCTCTTTGCTCTCCTTAAGACCACAGTCTGGCCTGACATCTAAAACTGACAAGATGTTTAAGGACAATGGCTTTATTTCCTTGGGACCTATTCTCTCCCTCTCCCTCTCTCTCTCTATCTCTTTCTTATCCTTTTGTCAATCTCTATCTTGTTCTTTATCTTTTTTCTGTTTTTCTTACTCTTAACACAGTATTCATTTTTTTCTTTCCATCTTCATGTTTCTTCTCTTGTTCTTGTATCCTGATCTATGTTTTTTATATGGTTCTTATATTGGTTAGGTTAGGTTGCTGGCTGTGAGTACTTGCTTGTGACGGTGAGAGGATTGGCTGCTGTGGGAAGCCCCCAACCAATAGCACGACGACTTAAACATCTTTCTTTTTCTCTCCTTGACCATCTCTTTTTCTCCCTCTTTGTGACTTTCTGGCTCTTTATCACGTTCACTCCGTTTTGTTCCTCTTGTTCTTGGTTAACACATAATCTGTGTTGAAATCTGCCGCTGAGGCCCCCGTCTCTGGAACAGCTCTGCTATACTCTGTGGCCCTGGGTCAGACCATTGTGGGGCTGGATAATAGCTGTAATAGAATCCGCCATCTTTGGATCCTTATGGTACAGACAGAGATATTGTGACGCCTATGGGTTCTGTCTGAAGGATGCCTTGGTATTTGTACAACCGCCTTGTACAACCGCCTTGGAGACCAAACATTGTTAACAACAAGGGAGCCGATTAAAATGATGTAATCTTTCATAAAAGCAGACATCGAGACACCATTACTGTAACATGAGAAGCTGTAGAGCCGGCTCAGGGTATGGGGTGACACTGAGCGCGGGGGGGGGGGCTGTACAGGGTCTGACCTTGGAATGGGATACGTGCCATACAGGTAGAGCCATGGGATTAGATAAGAGGAGAATGGACAGTCCTATTCCTAGCAATGCTATGTTCTGTATAAAACAGAAAACGAAGTCAAATAAACAGATGGGGACTTTGCCGGTTGCCAGCGTGACCTTTGCTCTGACCTGACCTCTTCTCCTCTTCTCTCTCTCCTCTTCACCTCCTCCTGCTCCTCCTCCTTCTCCCTGTCCCGTCCAGGACTTCCACCTGCTGTACGAGGAGGCGCGCTACTACCAGCTGTCGCCCATGATCAAGGAGCTGGAGCGCTGGAAGCAGGAGCGGGACCAGCGCCGGATGGCGCAGCCCTGCGACTGCCTGGTGGTCCGCGTCACGCCGGACCTGGGCGAGCGCATCGCCCTCAGCGGCGAGAAGGTGCTCATCGAGGAGATCTTCCCCGAGACCGGCGACGTCATGTGCAACTCCGTCAACGCCGGCTGGAACCAGGACCCCACACACGTCATTCGCTTCCCTCTCAACGGCTACTGCAGGCTCAACTCTGTGCAGGTGAGAGGGCAGACACACACACACACACACACACACACACACACACACACACACACACACACACACATTTACAGCAAACATGTACCCACTGACAACATGACACCCACACACAATACACGCTTGCAGGCACACACATACACACACACACACACACATGCTCAAATATTTACCCACATACACATTTGTACACAGGTTTGTTAATAGGCTCAAACACACACACACATGCAGGTCTTGATGTGCACCGCCACTGACATACACCTGTAAATATACTTGACACCTACAGAACCAACAGAGAAGCTGCAAAACATTATTGGAATGACTATCTCAACTGAAAGTAAACGTGAAAAGGGAGCTATCCTTTTAAACCATGTGCTTACCTCAACATTTGCTGCTGTCAGATTAGTGTCAGTTACCCTGCTGAGTGCTACACAGAAGAGAGCTTTCAGAGGACGTCCTCCTCTCTGTCGGGTGCTGGGTGACAACAATGAGAAGGCAGAGCTGTCAGCCAGAAGAAGGCCTCCACCAGGCCAGAGGTCCTGAGGGGAGATGAGGAGGTGGAGGTGGAGGAGGAGGAGGAGGTGGTGGTGGAGAGTCATATGAGTGAGAGGCTCATCAACACTCTCTAGCCTTAACCAAACCCCCACCTCCATCCCCACCTTATGCTCCCTCCCTTCAGCTCCCCCAAAACACTTTCTTAACACATTTTTTCCAGTGTCCTCACATGCATGCAGACACACACAGTCATACACACACACACACACACACACACACACACACACACACTCACACACACTCCCAGACAGCCAGCTCCCCGACACCTCCACACCCTCCACCCCCCCAGTGTCGAAGTGAGAGACCTCCTCCAGGGATGGCAAGCTCGGGACAAAGCTCGTCTCGGCTGCGGCCATGTTTTCTTGCAAGAGCGAGAAGCAAGAACGGGGGAAAAAATGATATGCATAATTTACGTGTTCCTCCTTTTTAAAGACACTGCTCCTCTTTTGAAAAAGACTCCACTGTAACACTGCCCCGGGCGATTGAAACACACGTATTGCATTTTTTAATACCATACTTACAAGTTCTCAAACAGCCTAAACCGGTTTATACTTCTTTTATAGATTTTTAAATGGCTTGCAATATAATTAATTGGCCGCATCAACTAACACAACATTTTCTCGCTCTGTTTACCGGCGCGTCTGGTCGCGGCGCGCCTCACCCGGGTTCATGCGGTTGAGAGCGCTGGTTCCCCCCTTCCAAAGCCAAATATCAGTCGGAGGTGACACTCATCTTACCTCTATCATTGTCTCACTCTCTCATTCCCTCCCAGTCTCTCTCTCTCTGTCTCTGTACATGAACATTAAAACACCCCAGCTACCTCACAGGCCAGCTCTCTGCCAGCTCTCCGCTGTGTATTACACTCAGGCAATGTCAGCAGCCCCCTCTTCACGTTTGCCATGTGCTGGCCCTTTAAGAGCAGGGCCGCGCCTCAGGGCTGGCCTGAATGGGCCGATGCACTATAGGTACGTGGAGAAACAGCAGATGGAGGTGAAAGGGGCTTTTTTTACTTCTTGTTTTCGCTGCTGCTGTAAGGGGAGAGTTCTTCTTTTAAACAGCTCGTGCTCATCTCATGCTCGTGCTCCTCTCGTGCTCATCTCGTCTTGTGCTCGCCTCGTATCGTGCTCGTCTCGAGGGCCAGGAGTGAAACTCTAAGCTGCAGAGCAGGGAAGGGGAGGGGAGGGGAGGACAATGGGGCTGAGGGTGGGATCAGATGCAGGTGCCTGGGAATCAGCCCCAGTCCCAGGGGAGCGCAGACACACCCTGCCCAGGGAGACTAGACAGCCAGCTTGGAGCAGCAGCAGGGGGACTGATCAGTGATCAGACCGTGGGTTTATGTGCGTGTACGGGAATGGATGTGAATAAGGTGTGTGTGTGTGTATGTGTGTGTGTGTATGGCAGGTGGGGGTGTATATGGGTTTGGATGAGGTATGAGTGTATAGTTGGTTTAGTATTTATTTGGGTGGGATAGTGTGTGTGTTTGTGTGAGCAAACTCTTAAAGCTTTGCATGTTCCTTTTATTCCTAATTTTCTAGTTTCTTCTTCCAATGTACATCATTGGTTTGATAAACTAGAGTTTGTAAAAAGTTTATGAGTTTATGGAGTAAAAGAAAAGGTCATGTTTTATGACTCATTGCAAATATTTGGTTTCTATCTGGCTTAGCCAAACTTAAAACAGTGCTTTTGTTATTTTGGGTCATCTAATTTAACCATCTTTCAACGTAAATATGCAAAAGACCTCCCAGAGTTTGCGTTCTTGCTTTGAAGTGGTGCCGTGGTTTTCCTGGGAAAAGAGGTCCTACAACACCAGTCATAGACCAAACTAATAAACAAACGCGCAACGCTGAACCATTTCTGTTGACATCTGAGGAATTTGGAGCATAATATGAACCACCTGTCCTGTGATGCTGAGCCAGAGAGAGAGGAGGAAGAAAGAAAGAGAGAGGGAGAGGAGGGAGAGAGAGAGAGAGAGAGAGAGAGAAGGATGCATCGAAAGGAGAAAGAGGACTATATACACATATTAAGTTAAAAGCAGAAGTTAAAAGCAGCATTTATCCAAAACTACATAAAGCCGCACACACACGCACACACACGCACACACACAAACTAAATTAAACAACACACAGAGAAACACACTGAGAATACACATGCGCACGCACACAAACACTAGCAATGACACACACACACACACACACACCCACACACTTGAAACTGGTAGCGCTATATATCACAGTGATGGAGCACCCTGATCAGTCTGGACAAAATCCTTCCTTTATCACTGTACCAGAAACACAAGGAGAAATGGAGAGGCCAGGTCCCCTCTGTGTACGCTGGGCACACACTGACACACACTCACTCGTCAATATGTCACTCATCCAGACAATCAATTGTGGTCAGGGGCTGCAGGTGTTAGCGTGATTAGGTACAGCACTGCCACTCTCTGTGACAAGAAGGACACAGTGATATGATCAAAGAGGATGTGTGTGTGTGTGTGTGTGTCTGTGCACAAGTTGCATGTCTGTGGAGAAGGATAGTGTGTGAGTGTGTACGCAGTGGAGTAAGGAGTTATATAATTATTCACGCAATTAAAAAGCCACAAACTCTATTTATTGAAACAATGTAGTTTTTTTTATGTTAATATTGCCATAAATATGTACAAATAACAAATACATATTTTTTATTTCTGTCTCCAATCCTTCACATCTTCCCTTCGTTCGTGAGATGGTTTGTGCGCTCTGCTATGGCATATGCCTGAGCTGGTGAAGGCAGACAAAGGCTCAACTTACAAATGTAAAGGTGGCACAAAGTTAATTGACAGTTGCTTAAAGTTGGATGTTTTATATGTGAGTAGGTGTGTGTAGGGAGTCAAAAATGTGACAACTACTCTGTTTGTCCAAACTAAAGCACCATACTCTTTTTCATTTTATTATCATACATACAGTGGTTTGTTATGAATACTGAAAATGGATACAAATTACCAAATCAAGAACATCTACTGTATAGCATACATAGTTTGGTTTGGCAGAAGACTTAGCTCATCACGACTGCCGTTTGCCACCGTAGTTCAGATTTACGTCTCTGCGGACATGTTAGCTCTCGCTCACGATTGTTGTGAAGTAATGTGTAGCGCATGTTCTAGCCTATTGCCAGCCATTCAGTGACACCACCACACATGTCGAGATGGGGTGAGTTCAGTGTGATGCAATGATCAAAGCTGGCAGTGTAATATCATTTCCATAATGGCTAGTCTTTCCCCATCGTCTGTCGTGGATTTGGGAGCGTTTGATGCCTGTGCAGGTCTGCTAATTAGTACACCACTTAGCTCACCCACCATCAGCGTGCTACACACACACACACACACACACACACACACACACACACACACACACACACACACACACACACACACACACACACACACAAATTAGAGGCATAAGCGTGAGGAAACAGAGGGACGTGGAGTGTGCCTCAGTTTGTGTGTGTGGCCTTGCAGGCAGTCAGATTAGTTAGACAAAGTGATTGTCTGTCGTTGTATGCGTGTTGGTGTTAGTGTTAGGGGAGGTGCTGGGTTTATCACTATATCGGAGTTGATCTGATGTAGTAATATTGTATATTACAGTGGAAGGGGCTCAACTAGGGTTTACTATGCAAGAGGATCATTATTGACAGTTGAAAATGAAATGAGCTGTGCAGATTTATTTCTTTGGATGTCTTAATTACTTCCCTCACCAACATGTCTGCATGCACACACATGCACACACACATACACACACAGATGCAAACAAATGGGACTACCAGTGTGGCACCAGTAGCAACTTCATTCGCACTTTGAAGGTACGATGGTGAGGAGAGGCCATGTGTTCTCAGGAGTCAGAGTGTGTGTGTGTGTGTGCGTGCGTGTGTGTGCGTGTGTGTGTGTGTGTATGAGCGTGTGTGTGTTCGGGCATGTGTGTGAGTGTGTGTGGTGTTTGAGGTGCTGTCAGCCAGCTAGCCCAGAGCTAGACCTTTCATTTCAGCACACTGCATTACAGGGCTGGGGAAGAAGTAAACACGCCGTACCGTCCGCGCTGGGATTTAGAGATACCCCTTTCCCCCAAAGAAGGGAGGAAAAATCAACTCCACAAGGATTAGGAGATGGTAGAAGAAGGAGAAAAAAATAGTACTGCTCTTCCCGTTCTCCGTGGTTCATTCCTCTCACACCTATCTCTCCGTCTCCCTCCATCTCTCCGTCTCCCTCATCTCTCTCTCTCTCTCTCTCTCATTCCTTCGTCCTGGTCTCCATCATGCAGTCAGGTCTTGACTCAGACGATCTTCCTCATTCCCCACACGTCCCTCAGAGCTCACGCTGTCAGACCAAACTCTTCTACACACACACACACACACACACACACACACACCTCTGACCACCGGTGAAGTTGGCTGATGATCGTCCTATCAGATACCTCTGATCAAGGGGACCCTTGCGGGCACACTTATCACACACACTCCATTTCTCGTATTCAAAACACACACACACACACACACACACACACACACACACTCAAATTCTCTACAAGTCTCAAATGTTGTACCCATAACTACATAACCACCAGATAAGACAGAGATCCAATAATTTGATGCACTGAAGCACCAAAAGATAACCGTGGCTATCCCACAATTCCAGAGCTAGGTGATGCTCCAAGTCACCAGCATAACAAAGACTGGATTTCTGAAGCATATGGAACTGGTGTGGAACTCTTGTAGTTGGTATCCGTTGTGTTTGACCCTCTGTGCTTGCTGTCATATTCACAGGTTCTGGAGCGGCTGTTCCAGAAGGGCTTCAGTGTGGCGGCATCCTGTGGCGGTGGCGTCGACTCCTCCCAATTCAGCGAGTACGTCCTGTGTCGCGAGGACCGCCGCAGCCAATTAATGAACACCCCCATCAGGATAAAACAAGAGCCCCTGGACTAGGGCATGCTGGGAAAACAAGACTAACCATGCAGGGAGCAAGAAACGGCGCCCCTACCCCCTATCCCCATCTCCATTACCCACCCAGCCGCCCTCTTACCGGAACTCCCCTGCTCAGCCAAACAAAATCTACCCTTCAGTCCTTCAGAAACTCCCCCGGACACAAACAAACCTGAGGACTCCCAGACTCCTCAGAACCACTCCAGCTCTGTGGAGCAATCTGTTTCAACACGGAATGTAATCTCAACAACAAAGAAATCAACAGAAAAACAAACAACGAACAAGCAAACAAACAAAAGAAACAAACAAAGACAGACAGGCAGAAGTCTCTGATTTTGACTAGATTTTACAACCCAAAGAACACACACACGCACACACGGAGAAGGCGCAGGACT